>NW_022104553.1:7223762-7226089 GCF_000313985.2 Echinops telfairi
ATGACTGATGCATATAAATATGTATAGGTTTATGTTCTTGAACATTTTATGATGTGCGGTTACCGATAGCATATCCAAAGTCACTTGCTACCAAAAATATATTCAAATCTTGTGCCCTGCCTGCTTTACATGTTATTTTCAAAGACTATCAGGCAAGACTAACATCAAACATGGAATGATTAATATTCAACTTAGCAACCGATAAAACTAAGAATCGGATGGCAAGCAGTGACCTGTGCTCACGTGACTTGAGCGGCTCTACATAAAGGGAATCTAAGGCTTGTATATATGGGTCAGTTGGCTATGTTTCAACTGACGAAGGCTGGCAAGAAGTTTACAAGCCATAATTAGGTATGCAAAATTCAAGACCTGGTGGTTTAAGAAACACAGGTTTGTCAATGTTGAAGCAGAAGCCGGTGGGCAAGCGTTTCTGTGATATCAGAACTCATCATCCTAAAATAGAATTCCGGGAAAATTAAATGGATTTTAAAAAATCAGTTAACATAATGTATTACTTATTAAATTCTTTCATGGAGCAAATAGAAGACTAATTTCTCTGGAGCCATTCATGCCCCCAAAAGTTATAATTAAAGACACAAATTGAATGATTTTAATAATGATGAACGTTCACCTTTTCAGTGCTTAGGTATGGTAATATAATAGTCACAGAAGGACTCCATCTTCCATATTCATTTCGCTTGTTCTCTTGAGATTTGTAAGGTGTTTTCTCTCATTTATTTATTTACGGACAGTGAAAGATGAGAAGCTGGGTAGCTGGCCTTGGTGCTTGTTATTTTTTATTGAACAATACTGCTCCCAAAAGGTGCAGTGAAATGTTGACACCTGAAAAGGATTCTTGAATCTCCCAGCGTGCCAATCTTCTGAAGGTGTACTTCTTTGCCTCTTTCCAGTGGCACAGAGCCCTGCCAAGAACAAGGATCTACGCGGATGTTGGCACCCTGCCTCTGTTCTTTTCCTGCATGCAGAAGACAATGAATGATTCTTGATGCTTTTACTGGAAGCACTCGTGATAAAGAACTGAAATGAAAAATATCCTTAAAATACTGGGGCGAAAATGCAATATTAGAGTTCACTGAAAAAATAAGGTGAATCTGCAAGCTGAGTGGCCAGAATGTTTGTATTTTGGATCATTTAGGGAAAGCCGATTATGGCTTGAGCCACAGAGACATCTCTGGTGCACAAGATAGAGGCAGTGCATAAAACACGCCACATTTTTAGCCAGAAAATAGGGCAACTTAATGCTTTCTGTAGTCGGCTTGTTACACCCCAGATGCCTTCAACAGAACATAATCTCATTGCAGCAGGCAATACTTGGTATCAGTGAAACCGAGTTTTGGATATATGTACAGACTGCTCTTACCTCAAGGACAAACAGATTTTGTTTTTGCACTGGCCGTTATCTTTAAAACTTATTTCTGAAACAAACAGGTATCCTAGCTCAACACAGGTGCAGGTACTCAGAGAACTCTGTATGATTTATCAATTCTCCAAGTGTCATTACAAAATTATTTGAGGACCAGTATTAGCTATCTAAGCAATCTCCCCCTCCCCAATTGGATGGCAAATCACATATCTGTTTCTGTAGAACCCTCTCCTTGGTAGACTAAAGGGGATCTGAGCATCCTTGACACATAAGCAGGATAATTCCTCAAAGAGAGGGCCACGTGCCAAATGCTAAAAACCTATGTATGTTTATTATTAGGGAGACTGCATACTCAATTTGGCCATTCTCCACCTAAGCAAAATAAAATAAATGTTGCTCTGTTGATATCACAATGATTAAAATATAATAAGTTAATGAGATTACAATAGCTGATTGTGAACAAGACCAATTGTGTTAATTGGAGACTCCTGCATGGCAATTTCAGCTGCTGCTGAGTTTTGAAATATAATCAGTTTTACTAATTTTATCTGATTTCTTAATGAAGCTTGCCCTGAGCAATTGTTCTACGTGTTCTTTAGCAAACAGTGTGTGTCATAACTGCTGACATTAATCTTGATTACTTTAGTTAAAATAAATAGCTATACTTGGGTGGCTTTCGGAGAATACATCATCCTAGATGTAATGCTGGAAAGCCAAGGGCATTGCATTGTGTTTTGTCCCCCACTTGGTTTGACTGAATTTTATTTGCCGTATTCCAACCATGAAGATGCGCTCTTTAGGGTTATCAGATCTTCCCCATACACTTGTGGCATTAAAAATAAACTCGGTGATGGACAGCAGAGAACAGGGCGGAGGTAATCATCGGACAGGGTAATTTATGATAAAATGAAAATAATTCATGATCTAAGAAGTTCATGAGGGA
>NW_022104553.1:7227444-7233577 GCF_000313985.2 Echinops telfairi
AAGGTCATAAACCTTAATACTAAATTTGTATTCATTTTGTTATCATTTTCTTTCATGGGTCTTATATTTTAAAGGTTTGTCCAATAGACTAACTCATCGCACAATAATTTAAATAAGTATGTTCAATTACCAGAGCCCATGGCTACACTGAAACCCATCTATCACTAATCATTGGACTAACATTTACTCCCGTTTCCCACCACCTGTTAACATCCTCCTAAGGGGCACAGCATTTTCCTATGAGTTGATTATAGAACTAAACTACTAGGTTTTCATACCATGTAACGTAAATGATTAAGTTTATTTTAAATTAGAAAGAACTATATTCTTTTGGACTCTAAAACAGGTTTTAAAAAGTTGGCATTCATTCCCTGGTTCAGACCATTTTTTAAAAGATAACAATAAGTGCACATGACTAGAAGGCCCGATGTAGTGAGTGTTTGTCAATTACCAGTAATTTGGATGTTTTATTGTTTTCCTTTGGTTCAGGATGCCTCTTGAACTATATCTCACTGTTGGGAAGATAAGATTAGAATTATTGGCCTCCATGAGACAGAAACTAGTCAAAGATGTCAGCCGTTTGACTATTAGAAGTATTTAATAATGCCAAATGATGACATGCAGAATCCTATTTTTTTTTTTTTTGGCATGTGAATATGGGAACATTCAACCCAAGTGTCTGAATGAATTAGGACGGTAGAATATGTAAGGTTCTTATCATCTGAGTCTTTGCTGACAGAGCAAGAAGTGTGATGACCTCTTTATCTTATCACCCAGAGGTTACAATTAAACTTCTTCAACTTTATGGCTCTCATCTCATTCAGAAAACAAAGGAACTTTTTAATACTTACAGAATGATGTCCAATTTTAAGTAATACTATTTCTAAGTAAAGAATTTGAAGATAGCCTATTGCTTCCTTCTGTTACAATCCTATAGTTTCCCTCTTCACTTAGAATCCAATATTTTAGGAGTAAATAATAATTAGTTGACAGAAGTAGAATGATTCCATCTACTTCCCATTGTCAAGCATTTTCATTATTGTTGGTGTCAGGGAAAAATGTATAAAAATGATTTTCTAACGTCAGTGTCAGAAAAAAAAAACCTTATAAAAATGATTTTCTAGAGTCATCCTTTTAGACAAAGTTTTGGGGCTACAGCTTACTTATTTGTGTAGTAGAATAAGAATGCCTGATTTGGGAGATCAGTGTGAAGAATAAAGTAGATCATCTAGAAAGTATTTCATCCAAGCACCTAGTATATACTTACACACACATGCACACACACAGAGGCATGCACACAATGATTACATTTCCTTAAGATCTGCTTAAGTGTGTTACAATTATGTTTTCCAAAAATATCCTGGCAGTCATACTAATTATTATTGGCTATGGTTTCACCTTGCAAGCTAGGTAATGAACGGTTCTCATTTTAATATCTGCTTATTTTAGAAATACTTTCATAGATAGTTAAGTGATAAAGTCACTGCTAGTGCCTTGATTCTGACTCATAGGAAACCTATCTGACAGGAAAGAACGGCCCCTGTGAGCTTCTAAGACTATAATTATTTGCAGCCATAGACAGCCTCATCTTTTTCCCACAGAACAGCTGATGGTTTTGAACTTGATGGTTTCAACTGACCTTGTGGTTAGTTATAATAGATAAGAGCTTTAAGCAATTTTGAACATACCCTCAAATATTTAGTGCAGCTTACTTAAAACGTCTGAATTTGTATTTTAATTTCTGGATTGTATATCTTTAAACACTCATTTTCTTCCTTAAATTCAGCCCAATACATGACACCTTTTTACAGTTTATTCAGGAGTCTGAGTCTGTCCTAGAGGCCAACACTTGAATTGTTTGATGTCTGTCAAAACTTCTATGCATGCATTCACAAGCTCCATGCTGTTCTCTGACAGCTCAGTCATTACAGGTAATATATTCTATGGCTTAAAAGAATTAGTTTATCTCTTTTTCCAAAGAAGTAAAAAATAAGAACAAAAATCTGCTTGGATGGCCACTTTATTTCAAGAATGCTCATCCAGAGATGTATCCCACTCAATTTATTTAAATAATATGATTGGTATTTACGTTTTCATTAAAAATACATTTATTTCATATTTTATACATATTTTTGACACAGGACATCAAGCCATGTGCATTTTCATTACAGAGGGTTATTGTCTACAGTTGCTATAAGCGTCCAACTGCAATGCTGGGTTTCCTCTTTTACGTCTTATCCCTTAAGTTATGTCATCCCGGCTGAAAACTTCACTATGTGCTTATCGAATAGAAAATTATATTGGACACATAGAGGTAAAACAAAATAAAGACTCTGTCAGACATTCATGTGAAAATTTTTTTTTAAGGAAAGGACATGGAAATAGTAGAAGTACATGAATGTGTGGATATCCAGCCCTTTCAAATTGCCTGTGGTTTGTCTCCGTTTTTTTTTTTTTTTAGGGATATATAAGAACAACTCAAAATGTAAGGTGCTATGCTTTAGATTAGCACCTTAAAAGATATGTGCTCCAATTGCAAAGAATTGGAAACCCCCTAAATTTTCATTGACAGACGAGTGGATTAGAAGATTTTGGCACATACACACAATGGAGTACCACACACCACTAAAAAGCACTGATGATCGCATGAAGCACATTGTTTCATGGGAAGAGTTGGAGGAAAGTATGCTAATTGAAGTCATCCAATCACAAAAGGACAAGTACAAATATAATCAGCACAGTAGATATAGAAGAAAAGCCACTTGTCTCACAATATATGGGTTGAGAATACAGGCAATTGGGTGGGAGAAAGGCCAAACCCAAGGAAGTACACGTCGTTTCAACACACAAAATAGGAGAAAGGTGAGGGGTGAGTGAGGGAGCAAAGGGAAAAAAGAAAAAAGAGGGAGATGATGGCAATTGGGGGAGGAGGGCAGTAATCCACCAAGGGGGAGGGTATTGTTTACATCGCCACAGAAATGGGAGTGTGAGTGCAAAAGTGCAAACCCCACCACATAGCACCAGGCATGGAGCCACTGAGGCACAGAGAGGACTGTAGAGCCCACAACAGCTGAAGACATCATGTCCCCTCACCGGAGCATACAGTGACAGAGGACAATACTTGGGACACACGGTAGGGAGTGAGGTGAGTCTGACCCCCCACAATGGGGCAAACCAAGAAGGGGACATAACAGATCAACAACACAAGCAGAGCAAAGCCACAAAGCCCCCCAGGAACTTCCAAAATAGACTTCAGGCTAGGAGTTCAGTTCCCAGAAACCCTAGTACGGATGAGGAGATAGTCATAAAAGTCAGCAGGCAGATCTGGAACTGTGCATGGTTTCAGGGGATTTTTTGCAATTTTTTTCCTCTCTCTTTTTCTTTGATCTTTTGTTTTCTTTTTGTTTTTTCTCTGTTATTGTTCTTTTGCCTACCTATAGAAAGTAGGCATGGGAAGCAAGCTCAAGGAGAAAGCAACAGATCGACACTTCTGGAGAGACTTGAGGGGAGGAGGAGGCGGGGAAGGGAGCAACGAGCAAACAACGCCAAAGACAGGGGAACAACTAGGGAAGTAAAACCAACGACAAGGAGAATATAGAGATCCTGGGGGTGTTGGAGCAACAGCAATCTGGCTGAGAGGAATTACTAAGACCCTGAAGAAGGGCAAGTGTGATGGTGGGGCAAGAGGAATGGAAAAGGAAACTGAGGGAAAAATATAGAAAGCTAAGCTATGGATAGAAGTATAAACATGGGTGTGTACACATGTAAATATATTAATTCATCAAATAGAGATATTCTCCTATGTACATATATCTATATGGATATACATTGAGGAAGTAGATGGACTTTGGGCCTCTGCGCAAGCCCTCCCTTAACACAAGAATACTTTGTTCTTAAAACCTTGCATTCTGTGATGCTCATCCTCCTGACAGTCACTGAAGATAAAATGGGTGTAAAAGCAAATGTGGTGAAGGAAGCTGATGGTACCCAGCTATCAAAAGATATAGCATCAGGGGTCTTAAAGGCTTGAAGTTGAAAAGTGGCCATCTAGCAGAGAAGCAACAAGCCCACATGGGAGAAGCACACCAGCCTGTGTGGTCATGAGGTGTCAATGAGATCAGGTAACAGGCAGCAAAAGACCCAAAACAAAACAAAAACAACATGTTGTTGAGAATGAGGGGGCTTGGAGGAGAGACACAAACCCCATCTGTAGAAAATAAGACACCCCCTCATAGAAGGGTCACAAGTGAGGGATGAGTCAACCAGGGTTCAATATAGCATCGATGAAACACAATATCCCTTGCTTTTTTGAGGCTTCCTTACGTCCCATTATCATGACCCCAGTCCTGCCTTTCAGTTCTGGCTATACCAGAGCATGTACACTGGTACAGATAAGAGCTCACAACACATGTATCCCAAGTCCTATAAACCCCTCAGGTACAGAAATAGGAGTATCAATACTAGGACAGGAAGGGGAAGGTGGGGAAAGGAGGGGAGGAAGGGGAACCCATCACAATGATGGATGCATTAACCTGCTGTGGCAGTTAAATAATCTGTGGTCAATTTGAAAGGATTACAGGTCAAGGGGTGGAGTCTAGCTTGTCAATCATTGTATAGCCAATGAAGCCTCTGTGTGGGCATGCCTTCCCCTGAGCATTCTGGGAATTCCTATATTTCCTCCTTAGAGGTGGGAGAAACTCTCTTTTCTGAACATTCCCTGAAAGATGCTCTACTGACTAGACACAGGGCACTACATTGATAGGCCCTGTGCCCTGCCAGTGATGAGATGCTTATAATGCCACTGGATCACAAGACTTCTCACCCACTGGCATGTGATCTTCCTGTATTCAACATCATTGCATGTGTTTCCTGAGTCTGAAGAGGACTTTATAAATTCCTATCGGACATGTAGGCTAATATCAGACTTATGGACTTGATCTGGATTGGGCTGGGATGTTTTCTCAATATTCAATTGCTTTTGTAGATATACTTTCTTATACACATAGGAGTATGTCTATGAATTTGTTACCCTAGTCTACCTGGACCAACACCCCACCCCACCCCACACACACACCACCACCACCGGAGGGGGAAACATGTGTGCAGGGAGATAGTAGTGTAAGATATGATAATAATAATAATAATTTATTAAGGGGTCATGATGGTGGAGGGGTGGGGCAAGGAGAAAAAAAAGAGGAGTTGATACCAAGGGCTCCAATAGAGAGTAAATGTTTAGAAAATGATGATGGCAACATATACATAAATATGCTTAATGCAACTGTTGTATGGTTTGTTATAAGAGTTGTAAGAGCCCCTAATAAAATGATATTTTAGAAAAGTGATGTGCTCATCATATTCTATCGTCTGTCCTTTTCACAATTGGTTCTAAGCTATAATCAATTGATTAGGCCCAATAACACCTGATGATAGAGGATTGCATGATTGAGGGAAGCTCTTAAAATTTCTTAAATACAAAAGGAAACTGTCCATGACAATAACATCATCAAGTGAATAGCACAGAGTAAAAATGGCCTTGGCCATCTTGACACACTTCTCCAAATGTGTCATCTCAAAATGTTCAATAAGATGCCCGTGTACTTAACTGTCTTTTCTATTATTCAGCTCTTGGTATAATTTATTTTGGCTGGTGTATTGAACGTTACTGTCTCACAGATCTGAGTTCCTCAGGATCCCACATATGTCGAATTTCTTGAACACTGAAGGTGGAAAAGCATGCAGTAGTAGTCTGCTTGTTCTTGATTTCTTGTTCTTATATTGTAAGCATTGTGTCAACTCATGTAAGTGAATGACTATCAGTGTCTACCACATTATTGAAAATAATCTGGATTACAGGAAGAAAAAAAAAAACAGTTTAGAAATCCACTCAATAGTACCTTTCCAAAAATGGAATGCCCAGAAAACTTCAGCCTGGGTCGCTCCTGGCTACATTGTAGAAGCATTAGAAAGGAAAGTTTAAAATACTACTGTAAACCTCCCTTCATCACCTTGCTTTTTGAAGTTCTGGTCTACTTTAAAGCCAATTGCTCTTGAAATGCAAAGCTGAAATGAGCTAGTAAAGCTTCTCAAACAAAACAACAATGGTTAGTTTTGTGAGGATGGAAGATATTTTTTT
>NW_022104553.1:7234700-7236212 GCF_000313985.2 Echinops telfairi
TCTTCAGCGATCATGTCGGGAAGGTAGATATCATGAAATGACCGTTGAGATGGAAGATATTTTTAAAACAGAGAGTTCAGACATTAGAAGATACTCGTGCTGGAGACCCTCTTGTACATCTGGATAAAATATCCATAATGCAGCAGTCTATAGTAAGCACATGTTGATAAAATAAAAGAAGCAGAGAGTGAGAAAATGGTCATAGAAATGAGTTATAGCACTGGAAATGAATTAAATAGGAGTTGACAGGTGTTCAAGGGAGAGAGAAAAAGAGATAAAGAGATGAGGCTATATCTTTATGGACATAACTACACTAGAAGTTTATGTCTAGGAAGAAAGAAACTATATGCACAACTCAGAAAGGTAGTAGAAGTGGGATTGCACATAGCCATTAAATCTGAAAGACTAGAAAAGATTATTTGGTTTTGTTTTTAATTATAAATAACATATTGCATATATTTTAAGATTTATGGTTATGAGAGTACTTGGGTGGTAAAAATGATTAATACACTTGGATGCTAACTTAATCATTGGACGTATCAGAAAACTCAGCCATTGAAAACCCAATGGAGCATAGATCTACTCTGACACAATAAAACCACCATGAATCACAGGTGATATGATGGTCAGATTATGTTTTTATGGCTAAGAAAATGTTTTTGCATATGGTGATTAGAATATCATTTGAGACTTATTAGTAAACTCTGCACTAATTTGAATCATTGTAAACAATGCTTAGCTAGGTTATGTTTGCCACCATAGAATAAAAATACATGAGAATGGCAAAATAAAAATAATAAAATAATAAATAAAAAAATGAGAATGACAGGAGCCAGAACCCACATAGTATTATTCAGTTTCACAATGTCAAGTGAGAACACTCTGCAAGCAAACATCTCTATCACCCCGACTTCTTCTTATCCAAGGTCTAGACAACAGGGCTCTCTATGGATGCTTGAAAACAAATGACAAATCCACAGAATTATCCATACACTACTCTTTTTTTTTTTTTAGTGTATGCATTACTAAGGCAGAGGAATCAAATATAATTCTGCATTCTTTTTGAAATGCTGGGTCCTCCTTTCCACACCTTCTTCAAAGACTACTAGAGTGCAGATCTGCAACCAGTCCACACTTGTTCCTTTGTGTGCATGTCATAATGCATATAGTTTAAAATAGTCTTCTATTTGCATGGGTTAAAACTAGTGGTGGGATTCAGCCAGTTTGCACTAGGTTAGCAGAACTTATACATAATTTTTTGATGAGTTCAGCGAACTGGATTTTAAAATATTATTTGTAATAAGTACTCTATGGTAAGGTGACCAGATTTTAACATTGCTAAAGTGGGACACCATTGACAGGGGGTAGGGGGGTGTTCTTGATTAAAAATTTGGTCTATATGGAGCAACAAAAATTTTCATAGAATGCAAAAATAGTATTGTAATATATTTTTTATATTTAAACATAAATACAATTTACAAATACAGTGAACCCTCATTTATCGCGGTTAAT
>NW_022104553.1:7237539-7246643 GCF_000313985.2 Echinops telfairi
TATATAGAAATAAGAATATATTTTAATAACAATATTTTCCACATCTACGGGCAACAAATCAGCAGCTGTTTGAATGGCATTATGTATTATGTGCGCTGCACAACCAACACCAATAATATTTTGATTAAGGTTTTTGTTTAAATTATAAAAAATATTATTTGTACCTCTTTTCGCTTTTCCTCCAAAATTTGCGTTCATGTTGTCTGCACAATATGCAATCATTTTATGTTTTAAATTGTTTTTTTTTTCCAAAATATTAATAATGGAACTGAAAATTATTTCAGAAGTTTTGCCGGGCAAAGAAAGGAAATCTAAAATTCTATTTTTTATTCCAGTTTCTGAATCCAAAAATCTAATAATGGTTGGAAATAACTTTATATCCTTATGATTAGATGCGTCAGAATATATGGATATAAAATTAATTTTTTCTAGATTTTTGTTTAATTATGAAAATGATTATGGGGAAAGCACATTATACACAATTACCTCAGATTTTGTTCTAGCACAGGCAAGTTTTTTGTTGAAGAACTTTTTGACAACTTGTGATGTACGTCCATAGATCTGAAGGAATGATTGTGATTAATAGTCTGAAAAGACATAAGTTCTACTAATGCTAATTTCTTTTCTTCGTATCCATGTTGTTTTCCGAAAAAATTCCTGTATTTTGGAGGAAGATGCAGCAGTATTTAAATATCTTTTATGTTTCTCTGTCTCCAAGTGCTTTGAAATATCATTCTTCCCACAGTGAAAAATAGAAAATTTACCATTACATTTCTCACATTTTACCATATAATCGCTTTTGTTTTTTTTTAAATAAAAAGCAATTCACTTCTTAGATCATCGTTGAATTTGCATCCTCTTTTCTTACTCATTATGTTAAAAATATAAAAAACATAATTTAAAATTATATTATAAATTAATATATACATATTGCTTAAAAACACAGTAAGTAGGTACATAATTACATGAACATATTTTATTCTTAGTTTTTAAATTAAATTAACTTAATTGTTATAAAGTAACTATATTTTAAATTTTATTTTAATTTTAATCCTATATTTCTTTCTAAATAATAACAATACTAACTTGTATTATTTTTTCTCTGAATTTGCTGTAATGTAAGTCGTGTCACTTTCAAGGCCGGCGCTAGACTTTTTGCTGCCACTGTAAAATATAAATAATATGAGTACTGTCTGCTAAATTCAAGAAAATGTATGATTTATGAAATAAATAAATTACTTACCTAAATTATCTGAATAACTGATTTGTTGACATCACTTGTTTAACTAGCACTAGCACGCAGTACGATGTGCATCATCTGAGAGACAGTTACAAAATGTTTTCGTAGTTGCCAATGCCAAAAAATGCCATTGTTCATTAAGTCCAAACAATGGTGGTCGAATTCTAAGCACTGATCAACAATGCGAACTTTGATAAGCATTCTCGATAATCAGTTCTCAACAATTAATTGTTATTATTAAAGTTTAACATTCTAAAATTAACAAAAGTAATATAAAACTCATATCCTGGCGAAATAGGCACATGGCAGTCGAAAACTGTATATTCCCTTCCCGTTCTCCCGCCATTCCTTAGCTTGTCGCACATTCTTTCCAAAAATCGGGACTTTTTTAAAACGTCGCGGGACGCGGGACAAATTGTTAAAAATCAGGACTGCCCCACCAAAAGCGGGACGTCTGGTCACCTTAGTTATGTTATTTGATGATGTCTGCATTCTATTGTACCACCTTCCATAATAATAGGCACACAAATGGAGCTGTTAGCGATGCCCTTGTCATCCAATTCTTTGGCGTAAATGAATGAGTGCGTCGAGTTGGATTCATTTGTTGATACACCCGAGTTAATATTTTGTCAGTTTTTCCCTAGTGCCTTTCATGTACATTTGACTTATTGCTTCAGTACCAACAGTTCTTGATTATATGTATCTATTTCTTGAAATATGTGAACATAGATCAAAGCATTTGCTATAGAAACTGTATATTCTTTCCTTTTTTGTTGTTTCATGAGCCACTCAATATTTTTCTCTTAGAATCCTTCAATACTGAAATTCTGATTTTAATTTTTCTTCGTATTTTTAGTTTATGAAATGCCATTTTGTTTTTCTCCTTTTGTTTTTCAACTCCAGGTCACTGATTTCATGTCTTTTTAATGACCTTTGACTTTCTTCATGTATAATGTCCTTCATATCAGTCTTTCTTAATCTAAAAATATCTTAAATATCAGGGGCATAGGTTCCATCATTATAGCAACACACAAACCACCACAGTACAATGACCTGACAGTCCTCTCCTAGAAGAGGAATTTGGGACACTCAGATTCAGAGTTGTTGATTAAAGTACACCAACTAGTTTCAGGAACAGGTGAGTCTATTTTCCCGCTGTATCACTCATCTGTCAGTAGGCGTTTGCATGTTTGTATAGAACTAAACCGATGTCAACAGAGCTTCCAGACTAAGATGAACAGGGGGGGAAAGGCCTGCAAACCCATTTCTGAACTTGAGTTACTAAAAACCCTCTGGGTCTTAGTGGTCTCATCTGCGTCCGTCCAGTGGTGAAGAACCAGGCAACGTTTGTTCCGTTTTGCATTGGATCACACAATGAGTCAAGGGACAATACGGGGAAGCACAGCAAATAGCACCAACAAAAACTAGTGATTTCAATAGTTCAAACTAGTGATCTGTATAATCCCTAACTTTGTGCTTTTGTAGAGGAAAAGGAGATTAGGATACAGTTAAGAATGAGTAACAGATTGAGCTATATAGCGCTTTCTGAGTCTAGGAAGTGTAGGCATCTAGAATTTTTTCTTAAGCAACGGTAAGCTCCTACAGGAAACTGGCCAGATCAGATTTACATGATGAAAGGTTCTTTTGTCTACTTTGTAAAGAATGGATTAGAAGTGAAGAAGAATGGATGATGGTTTGTAGCAGGATAAATAACCCTGACAGGATTAAGTTTCTTGATCGACTAAGTAAAACGGGGCTGTGAATTACACTGTACTCAGTACTGATAATCTCTTGGAGGCTGGTAGTTCTTTGTGCTCAACAAAATTCCTTTTCCGTGTAGCCCTTAGGTGTTGGCAGGTGGGATGAGCAAAGGTGTAAGTAGCACACCATGAGCCGTCTGGTCATTATAATAAGGGAAGAAGAGGAGAGTCAGTACTGAGTACCCTCAGTGGGTGATACTTTTGAAAATCTTGAAGTGAATGTCCAATTAGGGTCTCTTGAAGTGGTTTTAAGGAGTCCTGGTGGGTTCTGACATTGCACATTGGTCTTCTAACTGGAAGTTCAATTTTTCAAAACCACTAGCCAAGCCTTGGGAGAAAGATTAGCCTTTCAATTCTCATCAGGACAAGCAGTCTCGGTAACCCTCAGAGGCTATTCTACTGTGTCCTACAGCATCACTATGAGTCAGAACTGACTTGATAGCAGTGAGTTTGGTTTTAGAGTTTAGAAATTACTTCAATGAAGCCTAAAGGGAGGGAGATTGTTATACAGTACAGGACTCCACAGAGTGAGGGTGGGTGGGGAAGGAGTCTTAGCCATTTGAAGAATTTCATCTTTCCTTTTCTTCTCTCCTTTGCTAAAAACATCACATAGATGATCGTCACAAGTATTTTCCCAGGCTTTCCAGTCTTCGCTACAGAGTTGGAGCAAGCTCAGCCATGTGTTCCTGGGCGTGCACACTGCCGCTTAGAAACGTAGAGGGCGATAGGTTAGGGTTATGTGGACAAGTGAGCAGAACAATTTATGTTCTCTCATATTATAATTCATCAAACATGTTCTTTAACTTCTCAATTAATAAGGAAAATTATTGTTTTTTCTTTACTAAGCATAAAAGGTTACTTTTGGAGAAAACACAGCCAGAATGCTCCCTAGATGCAAGGACATCAAGATTTCATCTCATGTCCTGGGACATGTTATCAGGACTCACCAGTCTCTGGAAAAGAACATCAGAGTTGGATTGGTACAGTGACTGCAAGAGTCAACTCAAAAATAACAACGATTGTGCGTAGCTCATTCAAGGGCACCTAACAACAACACTCTGACATTCACGTTATTCCACCACTGGGTATTTGTATATCTGTGTGTGTGTGTGTGTGTGTGTGTGTGTGTAGGGAGAGGAAAGGCTAGAATATTATATATAATCCTAGTTTTAAAATATCTTTTCCTTAATCATATCCATACTACTTGTCACCCGAAATCTTTCCATTTCTTCCAAACCTCACAAAAACAGCCTCTCCTTTTCCTTTGAAGTTCTCGATGCGACATTGCTCAATTATAATTATATCCTGTATGTCCTGTCATCTTGTGCTATATGATACCAATCTGGAACTTGGCTGATGAGTTGTGTGATAGGCTGGGTTGACTAGAAGAACAAATCCAGAGACATGCATATGTGTAAGAGAAAGTTTTATATCCAGAATGATATATCAAGCAAACATCCCAACCCAGTCCAGATCAAGTCCATAAATCCAATAATACTCCATAAGTCTGATTTTAGTCATAAATCTCTCTTCAGACCCATGCAACCACACACATTGATGCAGAAGGCAGGGAGATCACAGGCCAGACAGTGGGTGCAAAGGCTTGTAGATCCAATGGCAGTAGACGCATTTCTAGGGCTCTGGCTGCCATCAGGGTGGCTTGACGTGGCTCAACAGGAAGGTGAAGCAGAGAGATAGTGTGTAGTCTGCCTCAAGGGAGAAAGAGAAGAGGCTGGCCTCAATCAGCCATTTATCTCAGTTGCCTTCCAATCAAGTTGTGGCCTGATTAGCAGGCTAACCTCCACCCACATGTACCTACGGAAGCTATGTTGGCACACACAAAAAAACCTAACTATCACACGTTGAATTATTTTCCTTGTTGAATGAAATTTTCGAATCCAAGATTAGTTAATTAATGAAATTCTAATCCAAGATTAGTTAATTAATCTTCTCAGACTTTCATTCCAACCACAACTTGGCTCTAGGAATCATCCTATCATATAAGCATACACAGAAATCTAGAACATTCTCAAAGTTAAATCCTCAACTATAAACTGTTTTCTTTTAAGAAAAAAAAAATCTAAAGGTCAGTAATGAATTTGCCACTCCAAATACATGTAATTTATAGTATAGCATTTTCAAGTATTATATTATTTTTGCTATGAAATTTTAAAAAATGCTCCCTCACTTCTGAGAACATTCTTTTTAAAAATAGTTACCATTGACAATGAAAATAATTGCAGTTTATAGTGATATGGGAACAGTTTTACAATGCAATGCCTTTTTTTAAAAAAGAGCAAAGACTTTGGATTTATTTAAAAGATTCAGACAACTTCATGTAGTTAAATTTAAAAGGATATTGGTTTTTTTATTAATCTAATTGAGTAGAACTAATCACTATAGTTTACCTCCTCCAGCGTCCCTATTGCCATGAGTCAGAGGTTGAACATGCCCTCACTCTCCAGCTTTCTTCACTTATTTTACACCAACTTTCCCTCTAAGACATTTTCTTTTTGGCTAAAAAAAATTAATTAATCAACTTAAAAAAAAACAAAACAAAAAACACCAACTCACTGCTCACTGCCATCCAATCGATGTTGACTTATAGCAATCCTGTTGGACAGGATTGACCTGCCCCTGTGAGTTTCCAAAATTGTAAATCTTTACAAGACTAGAAAGCCCAGTCTTTCTCCCTCTGAGTGTCTGGTGGCTTCAAATTTTGGTGATTTCAGATCCCAGCCCAATGTATAACCACTAGACTACCAGGACCCCCTCTTCTTTCCTAGGTTCAATAGTTCATTGTACTAATCACCGAGAATTCACAGACATGGAAGATTAAGGTGTGGGGGGCGGGCAGGTTGTGATTCAGGAAGTTAACAGGTTACCGCAAGCCAGGATCAGGACAGATTAAGGATACAGTAATTTTCTGCATGTCTGACACCGTTTTAATAGAGAGGTCTGACTCGGATGGAAATGTGGTTTTGTCTTTCAGCAGTTCTCCTCCTCCAGTAGCCAAGTCTCTCTCCGAAGGTCAGCCTCTCAGCCACAAGCTCCCTTGGTCTCTGTGTTCATGGGATGGGAAGCCTGATTGCTGCTTTGCCTCACAGTGTCATTGCCTCCGTGGTGCGCCCTTGTTTTGTCTCCTGGTCTCCATGCCTCAGTCTCTGGTCGTGGCGCCTTTGTTCTGCCCCGTGATCTCTGTCCCTTAGTCTCTGGTCTTGGCCACCTCCACTTTTCATGTGTTCACAGATGCTCTCTTACCAACAGGCCTCCGGTTTCTCTGTTTGTCTTGTTGCTGTTGTTAGGTGCCATTGGGTGGTTCCAATCCGTACAGAACAAAACAATGCCCACTCCTGTGCCATCCTCATCATTGTTCCCGTACTTGAACCTATTGTTACAGCCAGGTGTCAACCTATCTCCTGGAGAATCTTCCTTTTTTCCCCGTAGCCCCTCTACTTTACCACACATGATGTCCTTTTCCAGGAACTGGTCTCTCTGGACAGTACATCCAAAGTATGTAAGACAAAGTCTCGCCATCCTTGCCTCTAAGGAGCATTTTGGTCATACTTTTTCCGAGACAGATCTGTCTGCCATTTTAGCAGTCCATAGTACTTTCAATATTCTTCTCCAGTACCACAATTCAAATGCATTGTGTCTTAGCTGGCTCGTATACACAGAAGATTTATAATACATCATTTAAGGTATTAGGGCTAGAAGGGCCATTTCAATTGACTACATCTCACTTATATACTAATGGGACAATTTGAGCTTGGACGAACAATAACCTAATCCTTTGCAGTCAATTCCAACCATTGTGACCCTATATGAATTTCTAATTATTCAAATTTCATTTAGATATTCTTTGAAATGATCTTGAAAACATTTAAAAAATGTGAATGGGAAGAAAGCTTACAGAGTGAATCATAGTTTCACATTCAAAAATTCATACACATTTATTTCATTTCATTCATTGCAATCTCCTTAATGTGTCATTATTATCCTCACCTGCTCTGGTGTTGCCTATTTCCATTATTATTTTATAAGTTCTGGTAACTGAGTGGTACATATTTTGCTACTAACTACAAGGTTATCAGTTCGAAAACACCAGCCACTCCATGGAAGAAAGTTGAAACGTTTTCCTTCCATAAAGAGTTACCTGTGTGATCATGAGGTGCCAAAGGGGTTGAGTATCAGGCATCAAAGAACAAAATATCATATCATTGTGTGCTCACCTTCCTGATATGATCGCTGAAGACAAATGGGTACATAAGCAAAAGTGGTGAAGAAAGCTAATGGTGCTCAGCTATCAAAAGATATAGCATCTGGGGTCTTAAAGGCCTGAAGGTAAACAAGGGGCCATCTAGCTCAGAAGCAACAAACCCACATGGAAGAAGCAAACTAGTCTGTGTGATCATGAAGTGTCGAAGGGATCAGGTATCAGGCATCAAAAAAAAAAAAATCAAATCATTGTGAATGAGTGGGAGTACAGATTGGGGACCCAAGACCCATCTGTAGGCAACTGGACATCCCCTTACAGAAGGGTCGCAGGGAGGAGACAAGCCAGTCAAGGTGCAGTGTAACAAAGATGAAACATACAACTTTCCTCCAGTTCCTAAATGCTTCCTCCCTCCACTATCATGATCCCAATTCTACCTTACAAATCTGGCTGGACCAGAGGATGTGCACTGGTACAGATAGGAACTGGAAACATAGGTAAACCAGGACAGATAATCCCTTCAGGACCAATGGTGAGAATGGCGATACTTGGAGGGAGGGTGGGGTGGAAAGGGGGAACCGATGACAAGGATCTACATGTAACCTCCTCCCTGGGGGATGGACGACATAAAAGGGGGTGAAGGGAGACGTCAGGCAGTGTAAGATATGACAAAATAATAATAATGTATTAATTATCAAGGGTTCATGAGGAAGGGGGAGTGGGGAGGGAGGGGAAAAATGAGGAGCTGATACCAAGGGCTCAAGTAGAAAGCAGATGTTTTGAGAATGATGATGTCAACAAATGTACAAATGTGCTTGACACAATGGATGTGTGCATGGATTGTGATAAGAACTGTGTGAGCCCCCAACAAAATGATTTAAAAATACAAAAGAAAAGCGTACGAACCCCCAATAAAATGATTAATAAAGAAGAGCTACAGCCTCGAAAGCCTATGGGAGCTGTTCTACTCGATCCTGCGGTGAATCAAAAACAATTCAATGGAAATGAGGATTTTTATTTTATCACCTTTCTGAACTTTGTCCTCAGGAAAATGCTTCCTTTTTTATCTGAAATGGTTCGGTATTTTGAAGTGTGCATATCTCTCTCGTGTTCTTATTCCACTTATAGACCTGTATGTTTTGTGGCTGATAATTGAGCCTCAGGGGTGAGCTCCATTTTCAGACCTGAAGAGTGACTAATGGATGTAATCTCAGAGTTTCACTGGTCTCTGACCACTAAGCCTGGTTCACTTTATGCTTTTGACTGTTGTTCTACATTTTTCTCCCACTCTATCAAGCCCTCTAATGTGATTCTTTTAATGGTAGTTGAAATGTGCCCTTAAATATTACTTTTCCTGTCCATATTTAGCCTAGTAGGCTTAAAAATGCTACAATAACAACTGAATTGGATTGAAAATCCAATTTTGGAGTAGAAAAATATTTCTGCTACTTACTTATGATTTCTAAAGCCTGTTTTTTGGTATTACTTCTGGTGCACTGAGGTGGAAATATCGTTTCATTTAATATCATGGTATGATGTGGTCATCTCAGGGATATCCCCTTTCAAGTTGTAATTCAACATGTAGAGTTTCTTTATTTCTCACACTTGAGTACAGACTATGGATTAATCTATGGGGCACAGTTTCATTCTAGCACACATGGATACAACTTGAAGTGGGGTAGACTCGATAGAAATTTGTTAGCTGGTTCTCTGGGTTAGCCCTGAGCGAGGTACAGTCCCTATTTTATTATTACATCATTCTCCTGATGAAGAAACTGATACTCAGCAACCTCAGCTACTCCACAGGCAACCAGCCAGAATGTAAGGCTAAATATGTCTCATTCGAAAATCCATACCGTTTCCCTGAAAATAAGACAGTGTCTTATAT
>NW_022104553.1:7246952-7256907 GCF_000313985.2 Echinops telfairi
TTTTTTCCAGTATGCTAATTTTCTAAGGTCTGCAATCCCAGTAGAATTGCATTTCTTCAAGCACATGCTATCTTATGTTCAGCACGGATTAGTATTTCTTTAGATGCCTTGTAAATCCAGAACTCTGATTTCTACAAAGTCTTCTAACTCAAGACTTTATCGCAAGTCTCCTAACCAAAATGACACAAAACCTTAGGTTGTGAGTGGACCAGTAGTTTCCATGCCATTTCAGTGAGGAGGGATCTGCCTGATTGTCTCAGTTCTTTTAGTATATTTTGGTTGTTCATGTTACGCACCATCCAGTCAGCTCTACCTCTCGGACTCCCGGTATTCAACAGAAGGTGCATTGCCTGGTTCTGCATCATCCTAACAGTGTTGTAGGTGTGAGCTCACTATTGCAGTCTCCAATTCTAACACCTACAAAAAACAAAGCGGGGAGGGCGTCAATCTTCGAGGCTGGTGTCCTTTGGTCTTTGGGTCATTTTACTGTGAATACTTGCATATCAACTTAACAGCCACCTTCTAGCCAGCGCCTCTGTCATCCTGTATATTAATAGAATATCGATATAACCAAAACCACGGTTGTGGGATTCATCATTTTGTAAATTCTCCACCGTCTGCAGTTTTACAGAGTCGTTTAATTAGCAATTTTACAACCTCCTAGCCTCTCATTAAATTAATTAATAATTAAGTTCAAATATAGGCATCTTTAATGTCATAATTATATTTCAGTTTTATAGTCATTGGAGTTTAGCTCATTAGGGGAGGCACTCATAAACCACGGCCCTGTTTAGGGGCTGACACATGTCTATATCACTAGGCTTTTCCAATAACTAGTCTAAGTTTTTGCATTCCTTTAGTAGCATAGCCATTCTGTAGAGAGAAATTTTACTCTGCGTCCTCCGTGAGCTTAAAATAACATGCACAGTGAGAACATCAACAAAGCATGCATCATAGGATGCTAAGAGTCTCATGGACATATGTTTCCCTAGAATTATTTTGTAATATTAGCTCTCACTGTACTATCTGATTGGATCAGGCTTTCCCACCTTTGTATTTGGCATGAAGCACAGAGAAACCATGTCAAAGATGTGTCAGCGTTGCCATCTCATTGACTTTATGATTTACTAAGGCAATAATGGCATTTCACACAATATGGTGGGTTGTACATTACTTGAGATGTAGTGGATTTATTTCTGTCATTATCACTGATTAAACCAGCTTAGTTGAAAAGGCAAAACAAAACTTGCCTTTGAAATTGTTCTTATTTAAATCTGTTCGCCTTCACATAACCCAGGACAGTGCTAATTATCCCTTGATGGAGCTCATGTTTCTAATGCAATTCATATGTAAATTCTAATTTAATTCATATGGGAATGTTTGTGTTCCTTGCCTCATCTCAGGCAAGAACACAAACACAGAATTAAAACTGTTTGGAAATGAAAACTTTATGTTACTTTTCTTGACCTGCCTTTGATTTGCTTGGCTTCGTTGTTTCTATAACAGAGCTTAATCACTTTTGAATGGTGCAATTTTAAAACTTCAGTTTAGGGGATCAAACTTATCTTTACACCTTTAAGAAATATGGGGATATTTTGAAGGTGGAGATGGTTTCCCCACATGCTGATAAACGTTTTACTACTAATAACTGCATTTAAGCTCTCTCTGAAAGAGTTGTGTTTAAGAATAGTAAGAACTCTAAATTCATGTTCATAAATGATAGGAAAAACAAATATAAAAAACATTCAGCCACATTGCTTCCAGCAAGTTGCCTTGAGAATAAATAAGATTGGAGCGGATCTCAAATGAAAGCTCTTAACAGACTCAGAAACTCTTAAAGGATTTCTATGACTTGAAATTGACTCCATGGTTGGGTTTGGGAGTTTTAAAAAGAATAGTGGTAGGTTTTTTTAAACATGGATTTGAACAGCTTAAAGTCTTGCTGATAGTTTTGGTGTCGTGCACTCAGGTTCCCAGAAGGATGACAGAGTCTTTTCCTGATCACTGGAAAGGTTTCTAAACCGAGAAGGGGAAAACAAGGAAGAAGCACTTTGCAATTATCAACTAACTGCTAAGACGAAAGCACGCCCTAACTCCAGAGAAAACATGCATGCCACTGCAGTGGGTCACAAGAAAACCGCCTGTGGGAATTCACACAGCATCAGAGCCTGGGTCTATGCCTTTGGGCTGACACTGTCATCAGAATAAGCCACCCAGCCTGGAAAAACTGTTCAGCTGATTAGCTTTTGGGCAAGGAAAAAAACACAGCCCAGGGATAGTCATCAGCTTATACAAGAAGTTTTCCCGATGAAATTACGTGAGACTTCTCATGCTATCCTGAAACTCCCACTGGATCTTACATAAGCTCTTCATTCTCTATTTGACCATCAAATCAGAGGGGTGATTGAGGGCTTTAATGGGCAACCTAAGGATCGACTTAAATGGCTGGTGGGAGGGGAAGCAATAACCCGACTCTGAACTTCACATCTCAGAGAACTATATACCTGGAATCTCAATGCATCAGTTCTCTAAAGGTATTGCTCGTGTGTCATTTGACCAGATTGAATTATATACAATGTTGCTCTTTCCTCACTTTTGCATACAACCGTTCCAGATAAAATAGTTAGATAAATGTAAAAGGTGAAAAATACATACACATTAGGTTGAGCCAGGAGTGTATGTCAAACATAGGAGACTACTACATGTTCTAGAGTAGGTGGAAAACTGTAGGGTATTCTATCGAAACGTCACGATGAACTACAGGTGTTGTAAGGTATCACTGAGTCAGTTCTGACCTGCCGTGGCCCAATGCACAATAGTAGGAACCACTTCTAGGTCCTATTCAATCCTGACAATAGTCCCTCTAACTATAGGTATAGGGTTCTGCATAAAGAAGATGTACAGATGATAGGGGCTTTTTAAGGAATCAAAATAACAAAGAATTGGAAAGGAAATGTGGTTCAGAACCTGGAGTCTACTTTACTTGGCCTGGAGAGACATTCAAAGGCCAGAGATCCACAGAGGCTCTAGCACTGGCATTTGGCGAATCGAGCTTTGGGTTTACCACAGGTGTGTGTGTGGGTGGATGGGGGTGAGGCCGGGGGTGAGATTGAATTATGCTTTCACGAGTAATAAATACTCATAGATCATGCTTTGGAAAGAATGTTTCAACCTCAATGATATATCACCAATACCATTTAAAAAATAAGAAAATACTTAAGATGAAGACTTTGAAATCAAAGAAAAATGTCAAATCACCGAAACCCATTCTCCAACAGTGTAACACACTGCGCAAATCTTTTAAAGTGAAAATGTTGATGCTTGCGTCTTTCTTCTCTTTTTACCACTCAGCCGTTCGCGATTGCATTGTAAGACATTTCGCAGAGAGCCCAAAGAAACTGGCATTTCATTGAAGTAAGAACTGTGGTTGCCCTGGTGGGTGTCTCTCTAGTCATCTCCCTCTGGACGTGACGTCATGTTTGAACTCCCCCTTGTGTCAATCCATTTCAGGGAGGGGTTCATTTGCTTTTGCTGACCCTCTATTTTACATATTTTAAGGTGAGCCTAGACAAGCAATGTCATCTTTGCATTGAGGGGGAGGATATTGCTGGCGCTGCAATCAAAAAGTACCTTTGAAGTCGTAGCATCCTCGCATAACCTGACTTGGTGGTATCTAGGACATAATTACACGTGTATTAAATGTGCACACACACATACACACATCATGCCAACGTTAGGGCTGTCCGAAATTATTTTCAATAATTGATTTGCCATTTAATTGAACAGCATGACAGACTAACATAGCTCATTACTTTACTCATTAGTTAATTATCGAGCAAAGTAGGACAAGTCAATAAAATAGAAGGCTGTAAATTCCAATACTAATTAACAGCATTTCCTTCGAGACATATTTAAGGGCAGATTGGCTACCTGAATGTTCTAGGACCTTGTCGCTGAAGGAGAAGGAAAGGTGCACCATAAATCTAGATTACAGCAAAGGAAGGCAAGGAGACATCTGTGTGATTTTTCCTTAACCATCTTTTCACTGTCAGAGCAGGAACCCATTTCTTTAGAGATCAGCCAGTTCGACAGTCAGTAGACACGTAGACTTGCACGGAGTTACTCTTAACTCCACTGCTTGAGCGGAAACATTGGGAGATAGAACTGAATATACAGAGAGATATACAGATAAACATTGGGAGATATATCTGGAGATACAGAGAGAGGAAGACCCTTCACTTAGCATGCTTTGAAGACAAATTACAGAACAAGCTGGCAAGGCTTGCTTGCACGTTGGTTCTGCTGCCTGTTTACAGTATTATGCTTTGGTTGAATTAAACCTGAGAAACAATTCTATGGAAGTGCAAATTGTTTCACGAAGCCAAAACAATCTTTTCTTTTTCACTTATGAGCACAAAGGTCATCATGTATGCTTATTTACCCTTCATTAACCCCATGTAGCCGAGATAGGTTCCTATGAATGAGTTACAGACATGAAGTTACAGACATACGTATACGCATGCCTGCACATATACTCAGAAACATACACCCACTTACATGCCCTCTGATCTTTTCCGTGTTTAAAATGGTATTACACTGTTTTTGTGCCAGCACGCATTGTTTACCCTTTGAAAAATCTCCCTACTGGAGCTCAATATTTTCTTACCCATATGATAGTGACAATAATACCTACGTCTCAGAGTTGTTGAGAAGCTGCTGGAGCTGTGTTTGTTTGAATATATGTTTTTGTGCCTATTTTTCTAATACCTTTAAATGAAAGATTTAAGCATTTTTGTCTATTATAGTGCCTGGTCTCCTGCTCACTGTACTCTTGATAAAGTTTTCAGTCATTTATTTGAAGTCATCAGATAGCCCAAAACAAAGATGGACTCGTACACCACAGGAAATGAAACCAATTCTAAGGCAAGGGATTCTGACTGTACATATTTAACACACACACACACCTCCTTTAATGTTTAGAATTTATAAGCCCGGCTCTACTTACTCCTAAAACGTGCTGATTGTTTGATATGGCTTATACAAGAAGTGAGCTCTGTTAGCGAGAGCGACGGTGATGATCCTTAGTACAACATTTCCAGTAAGCGATGACAATTCATCTTGCATTAACCTTGATCATTTTGCCTCCCACCTTCCAAAAGTTGCTCACTTTGCTCATGCTGTGGTGATACAGACCTGATAGGGTGCACACTTTTACACTTAATTAAATCAACCTATGAAAATTCATATCTGTATGTATAAAATTCTCTTCAAGTATACTAACCAATTTTATTTATAAGGAGTATTACTAAACCTATTTTATAAATCAAGGCATTGTGTAAAAACACTCATGGATCATCAGCTACTCAAAGCTTTCCAGATTTCAATGTACATTCCAATGTCATAAATATTTTAGTCATATACCTTTTTCATTTTTTAGTAAATATATATATATAAAAACTTTATATTTATATTGAATAATCTTCACATGTATTCCCCATTAATTATGCTCATCATTAATTTTGCTCAGCATGTTGTTGAGCCACCACCCTTAACCAGTGGTGGGATTAAAATAATTTAACAACGGGTTGATTGCCCTTACGAACGTTTAAAAAAAAAATTATATCCCGAAAGGTAGCTTATTATTTCACAAAGTTAATACCTTAAGAACAATAAAAAACACACAAAACTAGATAATGTTATAAGAGTTTTACAATATGAATGAAAAATACTCTTTAAAATCTGACAAAAAAACTGTTTTTTAAAATATTTCCAAATTGCTTCTTGATTGCGTCCTCATTTCCAATATCCTTAGCTTTTATCCAAGCATCAACATCTGTATGATTTTTCCTTAACCGTCTTTTCACTGTAAGAGTGGGAACCCATTTCTTTAGAGATAAGCCAGTTAGCCAACACTCAGTGCGTTTGAGATATTAAAAACAGATCACCTCTCTTCTTTGAACATATTATGTACATCTTTGAAAAGCCCCTTTCCACGTCTGTTGAATTTAACAGACAAGATTGCTTTGTTCTGATGATATATTTAGCTCTTTAACACTTTCAGGAATTGTATCGTTCACGCATAATATCTAATTTTTTATATTATTTTGAGGGTAACACAAAGCTGAAATGGATGATGGTGGGGTTACCCTCCTGTTGTCTGGTACTTTTTCTCTTGATGTTATAAGTTCGTTTACTGACATAACAAACACAAGGTAACAAATACGTAGTATTTCATCAAAAGTAGAACGAGTTTTACAAAATGAATCAATATCACAGGCATAGTTCCATCTAATTGTCTCTACCTATCGAGGAAACGAAGATGACTGCAGGCACTTCGAATTTATTGTGGGCCCCTCCACAGATGAATGTTAAAAATGAGTAAGGCATGTGCATTTGTGATTTCCGCATTGGGCGGCTACCCACCAACCCACCTTAGACAGAACCCTGACAATAAGAGCCATTTAAACAACCAGTGAGCAGAACTCAACAAGACGTTAGGTATTGGTTCTTGGGAGCAAGTGCTAACCAGCTGGAATCCACCACAGCCTTTAACTGTTCTCCTGTTTGCCCAGAATTTCTAAAACAAGCTCAGTGTCCTCTAAAACAGGTGTCCACTATTACATCTAGAAAATAATCCAAGATTTTTTAGTCCAGTCCCTTCGATTCCATAAAGGGAATGCAATCTCTGAGATGTTACATGAATTTTGCACACGCTATAATATATTTGGTCTACTTTCTCAACCTCATTATACCCAATGTCCCTTCCTAGTCCATACCCTCCTCCTCTAAGTATTCTCTTTAATACAAATCTATTCTTTCTTCTGCTCTGTCCCTGTTTCAGTTCCTTTCACGTCCACATAGAAGACTTGAGTTCTATGTTGTTCAGAATAGGTCAAAACCCAAGGGTACCAGTTGCTATGGTACCCCATGTGAGTGCAACCCCATGTGAGTGGGGGTGAGCTAGAGAAACAAATTCATAGACACTCATATGCATATAGAAAAGTGCTTTATATATAAGAGCATTTGAATATTGAGAAAACATCCCAGCCCAGTCCAGAACAAGTCCATAAGTCCGATATTAGCCAATATGTCTGATACCAATTTATAAAGTCCTCTTGAGACTCAGAAAACACAACAAGGATGCTGAATGCAAGAAGATCACAGGCCAGTAGGTGCAAAGTCTTGTGGATCCAGTGGTGGTAGAAGCATCTCAGTGCTGGCAGGGGTCTCCATGTGGCTCTTCCAGGTTCCAGGGCCCGGGTTCTATCAGCATAGGGCCATGGGTCTTATCAGTAGAGCGTTTCTCAGGGAGTGAGCAGAGAGAGAGAGAGTATGTCTCCTGTCTCCAAGGAGGAAATTCAGGAGTTCCCAGAATTCTCAGGAAAGGGCCATGCCCACACAGAGGCCTCATTGGCTATGACCCAATTGACAGACTGGACTCCACCCTCTCACTCTTAAGCCTCTCAACCCCCCCAAAATGACACCAGATTATGGAGGCACCTCATCAGGTCTATAAACTTTCCAATGGTGGATTTTTTAAAATAGTTCACCAGACCTGTCTTCCAGGGCTCTAATGGACTCCAATATTTGACCTTGCAATGATCAGTTGAGGAAATAGCATGAGGGACCCCATCTGGCTTCTTCGGACTACACAAAGGGGAAGGAAAATCCAGTTCCTCTTCTGCACAAGATAATTCCTCGGAGAGAGAGAACGGACATGTCTACACCCTCCATCCTTCTTTCTCTTGCTCTTTCACCTACACTCCCACCGAACTCTATTTCTCCACAGGGTTTGGCATTCCACTGGAATGGCCACACCCAACTCAGAAAATCATCACAATTGTGAGGGTGTGTTAGGAAGTTGATGGATTATCCGAAAGCAGTATAAGAATATAGTTCTTTTGCCGGCAGCAGTACCTCTTCTCAGCCTTGCTGACAGGCATAGCTCTCTCTGATCCTCAACATCTCAGCTGAGTAGTAGCTTGGACTCTGTTGTGCTCATGGAAGTGTGACAAAGCTGATGTAGCATTCATAAATGCTCCAACGACATCCTACTCTACAAATCAGTCCCCTGCCCCACAGCACTCAGCTTTACTCCTTCTATGGGGTGGGAAGTCCGCTGTTCTGCCTCATGGTCCTGATGTTGTGGCCTCCAGCACCTCTGGTACCACATTTTATCAGACAAGATTGTATATCCATGCTCTGATTTCCTGATGGGAACATGGGATTCTCTGTTCTTGCTTCTGAGATGACACTCATGTCCAGCAGAATGGCAATACTGACCAATCTTTAAGCTGGTCCTCTGTACTTCTTTGCATGACCCCAAAGATTCATTTGATGGGAGTTACAAAGACTATGAATAGAAGAGCCGTACCAAACAAATGCAAACAAAGAGCAAAATGCTCTTTGCACTATCCCAGTACTACCAGATCTAAAAATAGAAAACAGAAAATCATTGTCTCATAGATAGAGACAATTGTAAATTGCCTCTATAGGTTATAAATGCTTACATTAGTATTCCTGCTTGATATTTGCCCTCATGAAGAGATAACTGAAGATATAGGTACTATCAGAAAGAATAGTTTGGTGTCTTAAAGGCTGGTCTTAAGACAAGCATCTATGAAAGTGTGGTGTCAGCTAAGTCCACATGGCAGAAGTTTACTGCCTGTGTGATGCCAGAATTGCAAATGATAAAATCCAAGACTGTAGGAGGGAATGGTATTGGAGCTTACATTCTGAGCATCCAGTTTACAGAAGGCTATGAACGACAGTGGGAATCCAAAATCCATTTGCAGGGTTCCTGGATTAATTAATAATTCTAGTGAATCCCCTCTTACCATTGACCAGGGATATGAATAGTCTTGCTATCTGACAGAGTGCATTGAAAAGTAGACTAATGCAGATACACTTAGGTTTCAATTTAACACTATATCACTTGTTCTCCCTTTTGACCCATTTCAAATTCGTGCTAGTTTCTATTACTTTCTGTTTCCAATGGAAGGTTGCTTTTATTTTTTCCTGTTTTATTTTATTGTGGTTTTGTTTTTGCTTTTGTGGGTTTTTCTTTATATGAGATCCAGGATAGAGAAGCCTACAGAGACAGGAACAGAATTAATAGCTTATTGCTGTTATGTCAGAGAAGATTGGGAGGAAATGAGGAGCTAATAATAATGAGTACCAGAAAGAAGAAAGTGCTCTAAAATTGATTTTAAATATGATGTAGTCATTGAATTGTATGATATGTAAATTATATATCAATAAAATTTCTTTTAAGAAGCTAACATTGGATTGAATAATTGTGTTCATTATGATTTTTAATTTCTCTAAGGGTATGCAAAGTTCAGTTAAAATGTATTGCAGCAAAATAACAGAAACATTTATTAAAAGATAATACCAAAATATGTAGCTGTTGTTTATTGATATAGCCTCCATTTATATCTATGTGCTTGTGTGTGTGTGTATGCGTGTGTGTATAAGAAAGAGCTTTATCTACAATAGCAGTTGAATATTGAGAAAACACCCCAGTCCAATCCAGATCAATTCCATAAGTCCAATATTAGCCCATATGTCTGATACCAATCTATAAAGTCCTCTTCAGACTCACACAACATATGCCATGATACTGAATGCAGAAAGATCGCAGGTGAGTGGGTAGGAAGTCTTGTGGATCCAGTGGCATTGTAAACATCTTAGCACTGGCAGGAGTCTCCATGTGGCTTCTCCAGCTCCAAAGGTCTGACTCTAGCAGCCTCTCTCCATGTGTCTTCTCCACAGGGATGTCTCTCAAGGAGTGAGCAGAGAGAGAGTATGTCTCCCACCTCCAAAGAGCAAATACAGGAGTTCTCAGAATCCTCAGGAGAAGGCCAGACCCACACAGAGACCTAATTGACTATATCCTGTTTGACAGACTAGACTCCACCCCTACATGCTTAATTCTCAAATTGACACCAGATTA
>NW_022104553.1:7257786-7267868 GCF_000313985.2 Echinops telfairi
CAAGAAGCCCCTGGTTGAACAACCAACCTTTGGATTACAATAGTTTAAATGTTGACTTACGTATTTGCACCATTGGGAGACTCCTCTAGTCGTGTTATTTTTTGCACAGATAACTAGCAAAAAATCTTGGCAGACATATTCTCAAAATTTCTGAATGTAGAACTAAACAAAAATGAATGAGTGTAGTAAAATTGAATTGGCACTTCAAAATATTTTACTTTCTAAACTGTGTAATTGTGTATAATTACAATAAGAATACTCTAATAAATTAGTTCTAGGGATTGACATGTTTGTAGAACTGTTTTTCTAGATTACATGGTCATATCATGAACTATAATGCTTTTACATAAAACCTACTGCCATCTAATTGAATCACCCGCATAGTGACCTTACCAGCAAAAACTCAAACTCGCTGCCATGGAGTCATTTCTGATTCCTAGAAACCCCTAGAAGACAGAGTAGAACTCTCCCTGTGACTTTCTGAGATTGTAACTCTTTTCAGGGATCGAAAACCTTGTCTTTCTTCTGCAGGTGACCTGGTGATTTTGTCTTGTTGCCCTGTGTTTAGCAGCCCAACACAGAACCCAGTCCTCCCCCGGGGCTCCTATACTGGCCTTAGAATGTGTACATTTGCATAGGAACAAACAGCCTCATCTTTCTCCCGTGGAACAACTGACGGGTCTGGACTGCTAACGTCGCAGTTAGCAGCCGAATGCCTATACCTTGATTACTTTTAAACATCAAGAAATGACATCTCGTAATCCACCCTAAATAAATAGAAATAAAAGTAAACACATTCTCCCATGACTGCTAGAGTAACACACTTGTGCGTAATGCTGTCGTAGGAGATAAAAGATGCCCAGGTAAAAGATACTCGATAGAGGCTGCTTTATTAAGTCTTAACCAGGACGAAGCCAAATCATTCTTATGAGGGAGATGAGCATAAAGTCGTATTAGTGTCCCAAGGACTCCCAGCCAGGTGGTTAAATGTTGTTGTTGCTGCTGTTGTTGTTGCTGTTTGGTGCTATGGAGGTTTTTTCTGACGCATAGCAACCTAGCAGAGTGAATCACTGCCTAACTTGCCCCATGCTCCCAATTCTTATGGTTCAGCCCATTTTTGCAGCCACGCTCTCAGTCCATCCTGTGGAACCTCTTCCTCTTTTCTGTTTCCCCTGGATTTCACCAAGCACGATTTTCTTTTTCAGGGACTCAGCACTCCTGATAACATAGCCGTCTTTGCTTCTAAGGAGCATTGTGGCTGCGCTTCTTCCAAGAGAAATTGCTCTTCTGACAGTTGATGGTCCTTTCGATCTTCTTTGCCAGCATCATCATTCAACTGCATTCCGGGGTCTTCCTTGGTCATCTTCTAACCTCCATACGCATTTGAGGCCTTTGGAAATAGCTCAAATCTTGCCATCCACTCTCAAACATACTACAGTCAGGAGTCCCTTAGTCCTTAAAGCGACGTCTTTGCTCTTCGACGCTTTCAAGATGTCTTGTGCAAACGCATTCCCGATACAATATTTCCTTTGATTTAGTGAGGGCTGCTTCTACGAGCATTGATGGTGGAGGCAAACAAAAAGGAAGTCCCTGACAACGTCAGTCTTCCTTCCACTTATGATGATATTGTCTACTGGTTCAACATGGGAAACAAAACAAAAATTCATCACAGAATCATGATTTGTTGCAGATTGATGCATCACAGTCAGATATGCCGACTATAAAGGTCTGAGATAGACCATGATTGGGATATGTGCGCTGTCGTCTATAGAAAAGCTCACAGGATAGATTCTGGATGGGGGACAACTCATGACCATTTACCTCCATATCCATGAAGGTCATGCACAGGGAAGTCCATGAGATTGAGACAACTTCTCTGTGGACTGGCCAGAGGAATGTAGGAAATTCACTTTCAAAATTAGTCTGCCAGACAGGGGTCAAAAAAATTTCAGGGGAGGCTAACACTATGTGAAGACACAAAATGGTTTTAGGGATCCTATTGTGAACTATAGTTTTCTGCAAACCGACTGCTCAGAATTTGAGCTCTAATATAATATATTCTGTGAACCGGGATGTTATATAATTTGAATCTTGTCCAAATACTACATTATATGTAGTCACACCCAGATTTAAAGACATTTTGCTCCTATGTCTGTCTTTAAGTCAACTTTTCCTGCAAATAGAAACTGCTGGGTATGGTCTATAGCATAATCATATAGCAAGAGTAATAACACTGTTTTAATGTGTGTCATTAAGACTGATATTTATTCATAGGAACCATTGTATGTGCCTCAAAATTTTAATATAATAAGTTTAGTGGCATTGGTACAATGGATGTATATATGTGCTCAGATATTTCCATAGCAGATTATGTGATTCATGACTGTATTTGATATCAGTCTCAAATTACAAACAATCTTTTCCTGTTTTCGACATGTATAATACATGTTATCAAGCTTTCTTGAAGGATATTGTAAGGAGGTGTTATCACCCTTCGAACAGCAGGACTCAGCTGTGCTTAAGACTTAAAGAGGAAAATGTGGTGAAAATCACTTTCATCTAATCATTTTTTAGAATTATTTAATGATTTTAGGAAAATATTTCTATAGTAACATTGGTATGAACATTTGAAAATTATGTACCTTTCACCTTTCAGAAGTAAATAGTTAAATAGTCCATTCTACATAAACCCAACTTGGCAGAAGTTCCTATGAATTCTATTTCCAGTACTAAATGTTCCTCTCAATGCACATATGGAATCACAAGGTACCTGAGCCTTTGAAAAAGCAGCACTTATCAAAAGAGGCAAAGTATTCCAACTTTTAATATTCTGGCCCCATGAATTGGCATGGTAAAATCTGTCCAGGACTTGTGCGAGGAAAATGAGAAGAAAACCGACAAAATGTCCTACGTTCACCAGGAATCTCTACATAAACAGATTCTCTAAAGGAAGGATCAGACTAGGCATGAGACACATGTATGGCCACCATAATCATATAAATGCTAACTGAAAAATAAATATAAAATGATTTTTATTAAAATTATTATCTGTCCTACTAAAAGCAATTGATTTAAAAGCAAAACACAGATTAAGAAATTGGTATCTTCAGTTTTTGTTTTACAAAAAAGAATTTTTATTATCATTGTTACAAGCAATGCATGACAAATGAAACAATCCTTAAAGTGCACAACAGCAACCAACTCGAGGGCAGGTAAATCAGTTAGAGTGACATCTTTATTGGACACGAGTACAGAAATAGGACCACCTTGAACTTCAAACCGAAGACGAAAATCACTTTACCAAAAAAGAATAAATAAAAATAACAACCTCTCCCTTTTTTTTAAATTTATAAAATGTTCAGCTCATAAGTGACAGGGCATCAAAAATATCCAAGGATGTGCCCAATTAATGTTGTATTACCTGAATCTTGCACAGTTCATTCCCAAAATAGGCCAAGCCTTATCTGGTTGTGAAAACTTAAATTAAGTTTTTCCTTATTTTCATCCTTTGGAACACATGAAAACTCTTTTTCTCTACTATTTTGAATTTATTACACATCTCAGCCTAACAGTTCTCTAACAGTTATCATGTCTAAGTGTCAGACCCAAGATTTTTCCCTTTGTAAGGCTTAAATCTGAATACAAATTAAAAGATGGAACAAGGAAATCCCAGAATCTCAGGGAGCCAATGATAGTGGAGCCAGGGCGAGCTTAGGAAAACACTCTTACCATAAACTTAGAATTCTCCATGGGTAAATATTAATATTTAACCAGCTAGCAAAATATTTAACCAAGTTAGCAAAATGAACACCATCATTTCCATAGTTACCTTTTGTTCATATTAAAGATGAACTTCCCATTTGATAAAGCAGACTTGGAAAACAGTTTGCAGGAAAGTAGGCCTCCCTCTCAATACCGATTTGAGCTTGGGGAAAATTAATATAGACATCTTAGAATTGCCTAACACAAAAGCCTAGACCCACACGTTGAAAACATTGATTGATAATACCTTTGTGACTTGAATGTTTTCCTGGACATTATACTGATAAGAATTTCCAAAGGTGACCTGAAGTGACCTCAGGGAGACCCTGGCGGCTTTAGAAGTGGGCTCTTTGGCATCAGGACGGTTGTATTGAACTGGAATCCTTGTACAAAGAGACAACTGGAACTTGCATTCAGGCCAAAACCGAAGACACACAGATTGGCATCTTCGCGTCAGAGCTCCAGAGTCACTAAGCAAGAGGCGCATCCCCCTCCCCACGGGCGCTGGTCTTACTTGAGTTGATGTTGAACACGCTTGTCACAGTTTGGTTATTCTTTTTCTCATAGGCGATGTCCGGCTGTCAGGCATCTCTTCCTTGCTGGAGTGTTGTGTGACAGGTACGCCGGGATGGTGGCATCGTGGAGACTGATGGCTACCGCATTCCCGTACTTGGTTGTGGCTCACGCATTTGTATTTTTTATCCGTATGTCTGCTTGGATGTCAGTAACAAGTTCCACAGTCTGGATTCCCTGGATGCTGACAAGTTAGAAGTAAAGCTTAGCCTCTGGACCCTGTATCCCTCGTGAAGTTCAGTGGCAGTGTATCTACTCTTCCCAAGGCAGTTATTAGAGACTGGGCTCAGAAGCATTTGCTTTACAACAGGAGCTGCGATTGGGTACTCTTGCATTTGATAGTGGGTCAGAGAACACAATCTTAGAACAACACGGGGTGGGGGGGTGGGGAGGTTGTCATGAATTGTTGGTTGACTTGAAGGCAGCTAAGAACAACACATATCTTTACAGAATCTTTCTTCTTTGGACCTACTGTGTGAGTTTGAGTCACTAATTCTTAGGTTAACAGTAGATTATAAACCATGCTCATCAAATTCCATTGCTGCATGAGCTAAGAATAGAATGGCTTTTTAAAACAGGTTGGAAAAGACATAACCCAAAGATTGTGGAATTTTAAAATGTAATAAATTCATAAGCCGATAATTTAAAAATAAGCAATGATTGCAAAGCAGTTTCTATATTGCAATCAAGGTTATCAGAAGATAATCAAATACGGTTCTTTACAAAAGGCATAACATATATTCTCAGAAAAAGCAAGTTGTGACAGTTAGATAGCAAATTTGCTATGTAATATCTCCTTAGCGTTGGGCCAGTGAACCGAATTTTGAAGTACTTATATTTACTCACTTGGATAATCATAGTACTAATCTCTATTCAAATTTTATTTAATAACCATGTTTTTATACCAATAACAGGGGCCTTCTATTTTTGTTTGCAAATTGATGGCCCAACTACTAGCATTTTTGTAAATGTTATGTGCCATTTTTTTAAAAGAGAAATGTGGGGGGGGGGGAGACAAAAATTGGCATTGCTACACTTTTGCCAGGGGGAAGGGATTGTTGGAAAACACAGTACAGATTACTAATGTTAAAACATAGTAAGGTGTATAATCAAATGTGAAAAACACTTTGGTATTATAAGGGTGCTATGAAAATATAAAGCTTATTACTATTATGTATAATATTCTTATGCACCAATTACTTGGCATCTTAATTGTTAGCAATAATCATTAAAGGGCGTCATTAGAAATATAACCCTGTCTGCGTGTTTGTATGTAATCTTTGCATTTGTATACACAGTGCACCTGTACATAGGAGTCAAAAAGTATGTGTAGTTATTTTATTTTCCAATCAAAATATACATTTACTTTCATCTAGCAATTGCTATTAAACTACTGGATTTTATTACCTATCTCCCTTTTTGAAGATACGGGTCCCCGACATTCCATTGGAGCCAATGTAAAATACGATGCCAGGAATTGTTCTGGGAGACTTTGTTGGTCATTTTCTAGAAACTCGGCCCTTTAATCAGCTGTAACTGGAGCGAAGCTGTCAGCCCCTGCTTGTACTCCGTCAACTTTAGTACCACATAGAGCATCCCTGATACATGTACAGAACAATTTTAACAGTCAACCTGTGAGGAAGGAAATCCAAACATCTCTGACACTGGAAGACCCCTTCTAGTAATGTCATGATGAAGCCTTCGATTGGAAACCCCACTGTGAATAAAATAAAAGTTGGTATTGTGTGAAAACATATTCTGGCAAATACAGTCATCTCAGCACTTATAAAATTTTAGAAAATGTACAAATAAATTAGAAAATAGAAGAGAAGGAAAAACAATTGGGGGAATAGAGCTAGTTAAATTTTTTAAAAAATCAAGAGAACTTTCCTGATCTGTCTAATCTGATCTTCTTCAGTTTGGAAGATGGAAGAAATCCTAGCATCTGCTCTCCCTGGACTTCAAAGTGTAGAAAATGTGTTATTTGACTGAAGATAATTGATGTAACTTGAAAGTACCATAATTTAAAGAATTATGCTTGAGTTACCACTGCAGCATTCACTGCACACGTGACATAAAGAACCACACAGAAGTCTGAAAGACATGTCTAAGTCATCTCTGTAATAAGAATAAAAAATACTTCTGACTTTGTAGCATTATTAGAAAATGAAATGAGATAATACACGAACATCATAAATTGCAAAATATTTAACAAAATTCCACTAATATAATGTTATGGCAAATAGTTTGCTATTATACTGCAAGGCTAACCATAAATCTATCATACAGCAATAATTCATTTTCCTAAGGACCTCTATTGATGTTAAATACCGGTTTGTGTTGAATTACTTAAATAGAATTTTCGATTCATGCTTGATTTCATAGCCAAGCTCAATTAAGCATGTCTCTATTATCACCATTACACTTAGCACATGACAGATTGGTTATTTCTTACAATGAAAGGAAAAGATATTTTAATTCTTAAAAGCAGATTTTCCCCATGTAGATTACATAGAATTCTTGACATGTGGAAAACCAAATACTTTATGTTCAAATAAATCATTTTTATAAAGGTAAAATTCCACCTCAACATAAAGAAAGCACAAATCTTCAGCCCTGGACCAAAGGACATCATGATAAGTGGAGAAAAGATGGAAGTTGTAAATGATTTCATTTTATTAGGTCACAATCAATATTCATGGAAGCCACTTATATACAACTTCAAGTAGAAACTTAAAAAATTCACTAGAGTCACAGTAAAACATTGTACACAAAGACCAAATAAGTTGAACAAAGAGATTATTGCAGAGTGTAAAATCAAGAAAAGTGCAAATCAGGGTTGTATCCTTTCATTTTACTTAATCTGAAGGCTGAGACACTGATACAGGAAAGTAGACGGCATGGAGAAGCGTTCAGCATCAGGATTCAAGGAACAGTCATCACCAGCCTGCAATAGGAAATACGCAGTTCTGAAACTGAAGAAGACTTGAGACACTTTGTGATGAAGATCAGCGACTATAGATGTTGATTATCCTGCATCATAAAGAGAGAACGAGCCCACACACCTGGACCCATACATAGCATCATGATCAACCAAAGACTGAGTAGTCAAGGACTCATTTCCCAGATGCCCATGGAAGCAGTCAAAAGACGCATTGCTTTAGGTAAATGTGCTGCAAAAGACCCAATTTCCCCCGCAAAAGACCTTTCTAAAGTGCTAAAAAGTAAAGATATCACTTTGAAGATCAAGTTGTGCCTGATCCAAGCCATGGTATTTTTCAATAGCTTTATGTACATACAGAAACTTGGCAACAGATATGTGAAACTGAAATAGAATTGGTGCATTTGACTTACAGTATTGGGGAATGCTATCGACTGTATCATGAATTACAATAGGAATAACCAAAAGGGTATTTAGACGACATCTGACTAGAATGCTCCTTTGAAGCAAGGATAAATGTTCTTCGTCGTTGTTTACCCTGGACATGTTCTCAAGAGGAGCCATTCTCTGAAGAATGACACCTACCCTGGTAGGTTAGGGGGGGCAGATAAATGGAGGGATCCCCTCCAGGAGAGGATTGACACAGTGACTGCAAATACAAATGATTGTGAAGATGACACGGAAATGGACAGTGTTTTGTTCTGTTCTACTTTGGGGGTCTGTAAATAGGAACTACTCTGACCATGCCTACCAGGTAGATGATCGATAATGAGGATAGATAGATGCTAGGATGATAGATAGATAGATGATAGATAGATAGATAGATAGATAGATAGATAGATAGATAGATAGATAGATAGATAGATAGATAGATAGATGATAGATAGGTAGATCATAGATAGCCAAAAAATGAACAAAGTTCATTTTGTTGTGCCTGATCCAACAAAACTCATAACAAAATAAAACCAGTGAAAAATAATGCATTCGTTTTCATAGTTTCAAAGTGTTTTCTACTTAGAAATAGAAATTAATATACACATATGTGCATCACCTACGTCTGTGTCTGAGAAAACAAACACTATCGTTTTTATTCTTGGTTTTATTTTATTCTAGCTTACGTGTTGGTTTGTTGGTTGTCTGATGAGCAGCTTAATGATTCAGAAAATTTTCTCTGTACTTCCTTTTTTTTTTTTTTTTTTAAATCACAGTCTCTCATATTTTGGTTGTCTTTTGAGCCTCAAATCATTATCTACCGTTGCTCAGTTTTCTCCAAGGCTGGTGTCTGTTAATGTTCACTCTCTCCCTGACATTTCAGGCTGTCCTCAACCACTACCTGAAATGTATTTGAAAGGAATCGGTGCCCTAGAGAACATGGTGCTATCTAAATTAGCTTCCCGTCTAGGTAGGATCTTGTTCCTTTAAATCCTAACTGTGTTGTCAGCTGCTCAAGACCTTCAAAACGATCATTTTTGTTTGTCATCTGGCTTCTCTAGTTGTTCTTAATGGGTACAAAAGCTATACCAATATTTTTACCATCATCCAAAGTAGTAAACTATAGAAAAATAACTTATTCCAACATTGAGTTTGTCATTAGGTGTTGTAGAATTGGTTTAAATTCATAGTGACCCTGCATACAACAGAAGAAAATACTACCAGATCCTGTACCCTCCTCTATGTTACCAGTGCATGATAGTGTTCACGTTTACTCGCTGCCATGGAGTCAGTGCTGGTGCATATCAATCCCCTGTGGGTTTCAGGTGTGTTCCTAAATTAGATATGTCAGGGTGTAATTCTGAATCCTGTCACTTAGTATGTTACTGCAGAGCTTAAACTTCCCAAGACTCCCTATTTCTCTAAGTGGAGACAAAATGAGTAATAACTCATAGAATAATAATGTCTGATTTTAATAATATGCATATTATTGACATTAAGCAAGTTTATTTTTAATACAGACATAATGAAGATTCTGCTGCTGCCATTCTTCTGTTTAGCCATACCTTGACCCCCAGGTCAATATTCAAATAAAGATTAACATATGGTTCTAGAATTTTGAAGTAGGAAGATCCATGAGAGAGAGAGTGAGGAAAAGAAGATACATATTCTTGAAATGGTCCTTCCTGGAACCACGTATGTATTTTTTGTTTTATTTTTTGGAATCAAATGCTATTTCACTTTTCAAATTATATATTGAATAAAGAAGCATAATATTGTGTTTTTAGATGGTACACATTTCAAGAACTGTGTGTTCTTGTTGGGTGCCATTGGCTTTTCCAATAATCAGTGAACCTCAGTGACAGACTATCGCTTCTTGGCTGTCATCGTTACAGAACCAGAATGCCCTGGGGTTTTTTTTGTTCCAAATAACTTCTGTCTGTCTTTGAACTGTCAGTCTTTTGATTATTTGTTGATCACCACTTCACTTCCCTTTCTCAAACTACAGAACTATAATATTTGATATCATATAATCATTACATCATGCATTTTTGAGAGGTTATTTACAAACTACACTAGGGAACCACTTCAGGTGGGAAGAACCTATCTCACTGTACTTTGGTAGAACTCTGTCCCAACCCTAGTTTTATTTCGTATGCTTATTTGACCAGAATAATAAAAAATTGTTTTCAGTGAAATAAAATTCAAAACAACCTTGAAAAAATAGCCCAAACTGACTCAATCATTGCAACATTTTTCTCTTCCATTGGTCAGGTTCTTTTGGTTAACAGAAAAATGTACAGAAGATTGAAAAAGAATGTTTAAAAAATGTACTACACGATCACTAAAGACAAATGTGTGCATAAGCAAATGT
>NW_022104553.1:7268704-7280077 GCF_000313985.2 Echinops telfairi
AAAATGTACTAAAGACTTTGCAGAACCCAAGATTTTAAATTGGTACATAAAATTAGTTTAAATAAAAATAAGTTTAACATGTGAAATAAGGATCTTTTTATTGTATACCACAAGGAATAATCATTTTTTAAATACATCACAATTCTTTCACTGGAAATTTGTTGACAAATAATCCCTGAAAAATAAAATGGTTTTATTTTTACAAACATTAACCACAAGATTGTTGGAGCATTGTCAAGAGCAAATTGGAACCTCGAGATGTAGTATGACATCTACATTAGAATATTAGATAAAACCCAAAACAAGCATTAACACTCTGTGCAATAACACATAAATATTTATTTATTATATATGAACATAAAGGAAATGGAATGTTGCATCTACTCTAAATAAAACATACAAAATGGTATGTTTTGGATAAGACTACAGATATTTTCTTTCTAGAATATAAACAATTGTTAGTATAGAATCTTGATTCTTTTTTCTTTGTGTTGATATCTCTGCTTCCTATTCTCTTATTGTGGAAGACTCACTGGATATTATAATTCTAGGAAGAATAGATAATACGTAGAAGATGGAAGCAAATCAAATACTGGTAGAAGTATCCTAAGGTTATAGCCAATTGCAATCTGTATCATCGAGTCTGTAAAAAATGAAATACAAAGTCAAATACTTCATGGAAGTAATTATTACACTTAAAATTTTCATTTCTTGATTTCAATATTCAAATTTAATAGATGCAATAAGTTTAAGAGTTAAAAACATATTAAAGTAATCTATTACTAAGTCATCAGAATTAGGTTTCAGCCTTTTTAATTTTCCCTGTAATTTCCTGATTACCCTGTACAGAGAAACATTTACCTATCCAGGCATTTAAAAAAATATACACAGAGTTTAAATACAATTACAAAGAAAGGAATTATTATTTTGATGCAAAAAAGCACTTTATTCTATTGGAATTTGGTTACCATGAGATCCTAATCAGGCCTCTTGTTTACATAATTACATACTGTGTTTTTCCATGATGATGTGTGAGACCTGTCAAGTACTTGTATTCTGATCCTTGGTAACAGGGGTTCAAATAAGATTCTTTTGCATTAAGCATGAGAATGGCAACCTCATGCAAAGCACATAATCACCAGAGAAAAGTCAGAACCAGTCAATCTGCATAGCACAGCCCAGCATAGTTGAACCCAAATGGTGCCAAAATCTACCATTATTATGCTTAAACTGAGATCTTTAACATAATTTGCTTAATAAAATTTGTTTGCCATTGTTTAGTAAGAAATTAAGGTAATTTAAATGCAGAATTCTCTACCTGATAAATGACTTCAATCCTAGCCATAAATAAAACAAGTATTCACAATCTTAGGGAATGAAAGGTTCTGTAAGGACTGACAAATGTTTTAATAAGACGTGAATTTTTATGCCATTGGTGATATAACTGGAAATCAAAAAAAGCATATTAAATATGAACAACACGAAGAAATATCAGTTTATCATTTAAAAGTTTTCTTTATTTCAGCATATTTAAACGAACATATGAAATTTGAGATTGAAAACATCTCATTCATTATTCAAACCTTATTTAAAACAACTGTGAGAACCAAGAAAGAGGAATGAATGTTCACCTCTTCCTCATATCGTGAGAGAGCAATGAATCCTGGAACAGTTTATCATTTCGATTGCTTTCTAGAAACAATGGAACCCAAAGATAGGGGCCGAGGAGACAAGTACACCGCATTTAAGAAGCTGACAGGTACCATTAAATATTCTGTTTGTTCTTCCTCTTCTGAAAAAGCATTCCTTTCCCGGAAAACTGCATATCGGAATGTTTTAAATTTCAGACTATCAGGCCTGTATTGGTAGGAGAAATGAAGACCATTAGATAGTTTCTTAAGTCAGGACAACAGGAAACCTCAAAAAAAAACAACAACAAAACAACAACATCGGTTTTCACCAATCAACTGAGAAGAAAACATAGTCACCATCTAAGCAATAGTAGCCAACATGCAGATTCTTTTTACCTTAGAAAGAAGCAACATACAGAAAGAAGCATTATAGTCGGTTTAAAAGCAGCTTAAACATGGGAAAGAAACAACACAAGACCAATCCAGTAAAAGAGAGGAACATAAGAAGAGTCGAGGCAAAAGAGAGTTCTGATGCATGTGTTCCAGAAGGAAAGAGAGAGCCATTCAGAGCTCAGGACCATAACGCTTGCCGTTTCAGCGCTTTGCTTCTAATAGAATTGTGCTGTCCGATTAAAGAGCAACTCACAGAGGAGAGACTGGGTTAATTGACTGGATTGGCAGCATGAAAAACAGAAATCTGTCCGATTCAGGACATCATTCGACCACAGGAATCCATGGTCCTGTCCATGTAGGCCTATAAGACGACTTTCAGAATTGTTCATCAAAAACCATTTAAATTAAGTATGTTGTATTCTCACAGGAAAAATAATAGTGTAGCAGTTTATAAAGGTTTCCAGTAAAATACCCAGAGCAAAATAAACCTGTTACTGTTGAATCAGTACTGACTCATGCCTGGTCTCTAGGACAAAGTGAATTGTGACCACTGTGTCCTCAAGCTTGCAATCTGCCTGGAAGCAAACTGCCAAGTCTTTCTCCTGTGGAAGAGTGGGTGGGTTCACTCATAGACCATTTGGTTATCAGGCTAGTGCGTAACCACTACACTACCAGGGCCCCTCCATTCTAGTAAAGGTTCAAATAAATAATGATTTGTTAAAAAAAATAGATGTTCTTTAATCCAGGAAAGCTTCTTATTTAAGTTGGCCTTTCTTCTCAGACTCTTCATCTTTCAAAAATTAGTTATCTTAGGTCTGTCAAAGCGATGGTCCTAGACTAAATCGTGGTTCATAGAACGGAACGATAAAGTATGATCTAGTACTAAAAAGAATAGTGTAGCAATATATTCACAACGTGGATGAGGCTCAAAAATATTTTGATAAATTCAAGAATATGACGCAGGATTCCATATAAATGTCTAAAATAGATCAAATCTATAGAAACAAAAATATGCTAATGGCTGCCCCGGGCTGGGGTGGAGAGGAATGAGGAATGATTGCTAAAGAGAAGATACCTTTTGGGGTGACAAAAAGGTACTAGAATTGACTGTGGGTATTGCTACATAACTTTGGGATATACCAAAACCCACTGCATTGTGTGCTTTAAATGGATACATTGTGAGGTATTTGAATTATATTTCAATAAAGCTATATAAAGAAAAACACTTCTTTGTGTGTGAGTTGGTGAAGTAGGGAGCGGGAGGTGTGGGGATACTGAATCAATGAGTAATTATTCCATCAATAAAGGAAGCTCTATTATTTTTATTGGTTTGATTGTTGATTCTTTCACTTGATACCTGTTTAGACATAGCATTGAATTGTTTGAAGATTAGAAATTCATTTTCAAAGTGGAATTTTCCTTTCATAATGTTCATAATTGGGAGTAGCTTTTCTATACCACAATTTTTTATTATTGTGCTCATTATAAAATTAAGAGGACAAAATAATAACAGAAGATTATAGTAATGATATCTCACAATTAAAATTTAATAGAAAAGGTTCAATATATATTTTTTAAAACCCTGAATGGTTCTTCTAATTATCGTTTATTTCATATTGCCTTCAATGGGAGATTAAAAATAATGTTTTGGTTTTTTTAAGACACGTTATCTTATCTGACATAAATGTTATAAACTTTGTAGAGAGAAGTAAACATCTATAGATGTATTTGGAAAACAAAAAAAATGATTTTACTTTGAGGCAGATAAAATTATTCTTAACAGACATAAAGGGTTACTTCTCACAATAATATGTTAGAGAATTTTTCCAATGGATTTAATCATGTGATGAGGTATAATATTTTCCTACTTATTTAAATATATTTTAACATTAAATATCTAGATTTCCATCAAAGTAATATATATGTTTTCTTGATGTGTGCTTTAATTTATCAAAATGTTTTATTTTTCAGATAATATATCTAGTTTTTAGACACTAACACGTTTTTACTGACCAATATCCAGGTTTAACTTTAAATAGTAATAACTAATTTCTAAAACAATATTTTAAACATAAGACTCCCCCAAATGCTTTCACTTTTTAGTATATATTAATAACAAATATATTGCTAATCTAAATTTATAATTATAAATCTAAAAATATTCCAAAGATATTTTACATATGTCGATTTTTAATTTCCAGGTCAGAACTCAATCATGAATACGTCTGTCATTGGTACCAGTCCAAATAGTGCCCATCCTCCTTGCTGCTGTAAGAATTGCAACTTGGGCAGAATTTCCACAAAGGAATGAACTACTTCATTTAGCTGTTCACAAGCATAAGCAGGAGCTTCGGAAGTAGAGAGGAGAACCCTTCTGAGGAGGAAAAAGGAAGCCAGGCTAACAGCATAGCAGACTGATCTAGTCTCCCCCTCAATGACAGAATCAGACAGCTTTAATTCTTGTCTGTTTTGTTTTTTTCCTGTCTCCCTGTCCACAAAAGGGACTCTGGGACCCCTGTTTAGGAGAGGATTAGATTAGTCCTATGTGGTCAAAGGGAACAATAGCAACATGTTAGTTGATCAGAAAGATGCTTTCACACTGTTTCTCGGAGAGGTTCCCATGAGACAACTTCCTTTCTCTTTCTCTTTCTGCCTCTCTCTCGCTCTCCCTTTTTAATTACTGAGCATGATATTCATGGTCATTTCTTCTTTCCACCCAGTTGGCTACAAAGCGGCCAGCTCTTGGGCTCCTTGTTGGTCAGGTCTTGGGGAGGAAGTGACAGAAGGCTGGCTTTATTTACCTTAGCAGCTTCCCCGTGTAATCTGGTTAATCATGTGGCTAATGGGAGGACACCGTGGATCCTCACACACTGTGCACCACAATGAGCACTCATTCATATTCCATACAATGGAGTGTTTAAGTCATTCCACGCTTTGCGGAGTAGATTGGCTTTCTTTGTGCGGTGTCTCCTGAGAGGCCTGTCCCCTCCGCCCCATTCAGACAGGCATATGTTCCCGTTCCTGCCTGCTACAGCTGGACAAGGCTTCTTTCTCCCTCTTCGTCTTCTTCTTCTTTCAAAGCCAATGAATTGATTAGGGCAGTGTGAAATGTGGGTTGAGCCCCTCGAGTCTGCCCAATAGATTCATCTATTAGCGTTTTGCTGTTTTAATATTTCCTAGCGAGACCCATGCTAGGGCTCATGCGCTTCAAGTTTCCTACTGCGCAGACAACAATCTGTTGAGTACAAAAGAAAGATAAATAAATAAAAGCTGGAGCGATGTTGACCTAGTTCTTCTAGTATGTTATTCATGCAGAGGGCCCCTTAAACGGGGCTCTGGAGAATAGAATAATAGAGGTACTTGAGGGTAAGGGATATCCTTTCTCCATATAGAATTTTAAATCATCCAAATTGAAGAGAGACTCCTATCCAAACACTACCACTTGGCCCTTGAATTTGATTTTAGAGAGAAAAAAAAAGAGAGGTCTTATTTGTCCTAATGGGATAGATAATGGATACATGGGTTCTGTCATCCTCCACTGAATAAACTGTTCATTTTAGAATAATAGAAATTCATGACTTTTAAATTCTGCAGTACAGGTTTTAATTCCTTAAAAAAGAATTTCTTAGTTGGTTCAAATTAAGGAAGACCTGAAACAATTTATCTGTCATCTGCTGCCTTCTATATATTTCAACAGACTCAGTAAGAAGCTGAGTCAGACAAATGTTCATCACATTGATTGAAAAATTGTAGGTGCAAGTCCTCTCAGAGAGAGCTGAGAAGAAAGATCTGTGATTGATCTACTTCTGAAAATGTAGTCACTGGAGACTACGGAGGAGAATTCTACTCTGACATATGTAAGGTGGTCATGACTCATACTTCAACAACACCAGTTTGTGTGGTGGTGCTTTTATTTTGTTTTGTTTTTCAGGAGAAGCTGAGTCAGAAAGCAGTCATCAATATTTATTTAGAAAGAAGAATATTATAATATTTTAGGTTAATGAAGATAGACTTTTAAAACATAATGTAAATTTTCACATGGCTCCTCACGAATATTGTTAGGCAACCTAAGTCTAAGAGTTCTAATAGTGTCTTTAAGATGTGCTGTATTCCAAGTCCCTCTGTCCAGGTTACATATAGTGAAAGTTTTATATGGAGGGTCATGGTGAAGCGTATTTCTGTGTAAAACAACAACAAAAATCCCCATTTAGTAAGTTTACATTTATAGCCTTAGTGGTTTGGACTGAACCCAATTAATATATTCTGGTAAACTGAAGATGTATAAAATAATAGTAACAATACACATACAAATAAACTTCAATCTGATTTGACCATTGTCCCTTACAACCCAAAGCACGTACTTTTGAAACAATATGGTCTAAGAGCATACTGATCTAATGGAGTCCCAAGACTTCACTGAATATATTCTGATTTGGCAATAACGTTCCTCGCCATGCAAGCAAGGAAAGGTAATACAGACATAGCTGTATGTGTGCCTGGGTAGTACGCGCTTAGCTCTCCCCCTATTCGTTCATTTTTTTCTTGCCAATGTTGGGAAATAAATTGTTTAAACTATTCAAAAGAGTGCTTTTATGTTGGTCATTAAGAGGATAACCATTACAAACGTGCAAATGCTGCAAAAGGATTTAACAGTTGCTTTGGCCAGATGCTATAAACCACATGTGAAAATTGCTTGTATTTTCCCCTATTTAAATAAAGGCCCATTTTCTCTCATAGTCAGCAAATGATGTAATGCAAGTGAGATACAAAATACAACTGCTTGTATTGTTATTTAATGTGGATTGCCAAAAATATGCCAAGTGGTGAAGAGGAAAAACTGATTTTTACTCTGTTTCCTTATATTGTATTTGTAGATGCATTATTTGAAGCAAACGCATGTCAAAGAAAGGGGAAAAAATGTTAAAAGAGAAAGAAGACTGCTTCTAAAAGGAATTTATCAAATGCAGTGGGAATGGGGTAGCAATTCACCAAGATGTTTTCATAAATCCAAGAAAAAGATGGAGAACGGGAATAACCTCTGTCGGATAACAAGCCTTGTATCTCTTTTTTCTTTAAGTTTTTTTTTTTTTAATAAAACAAGGAGCCAAAATTACACAAAATCTTAATTAAAGTTTATTCTTGCAAACCTCTACTTCCAGATGAGAGATTTCATCTCCTCAGCCTTCCCTTCATTAGAGCCTTAACAATCCATTAACCATTCCTAATCCTCCACTCCTTGGTGGAGTTGGGTTATTAGAGTAAGTGAAGGGTGGCCATCATTGTGATGGAGGTGTGAATTGATCACTAAGATGACAACTGGTGACACGTGCCAGTTTATTAAACTGCTACTTTCCCTCTTAATTACAACTGATTAACTGGCCTGTTAGAGGCGGAAAAGCAAGGAATTAACTGCTTTTGTGCTAGCAATCTACTATATGAAGTTATTGCTTTGATTTTTTAAATCTGATTATCATTCTGCTTTAGTAAGATACCTAGGCATTGATGAGGACCATAGTTACAAACAGACATATTTTTCAGTGTGAAAACATATTTTATATTTTTATTTATTTGTTTCATTTTATGTTTGCACATAGGTTAATAGTTCTACATGCCATATATAATTCACATGCCATATCATTATGTAGTTCAATCATATTAAGAAGAGTGGTGCATTCATCACCATTATACATATAATTAATTTTGGACATTTTCTTCTTTCTGGTAGTCATTATTATTATCTCCTCATTTCTCCCCCAACCTCCTCTAGCACGCCTCTGGGAAACTATTAACCTAATTATTGTCTCTATGTGTTTATCTGTACTGGATTTTATATACAGAAAAACATACAAAACAAAAACAAGAAAAAATCAAACCAATAATGACATTATAAAACAGAAGAATAACCCAAATGAAAAGAAAGCAGAAAACATTAAAACCTGGAAGAAATTGAAAATGGGTCAAAAGGGAGATCAAATGATAAGGTGTTATATTTTAACCTAACTACATCTGCCATCATGAACTCGACAATTTCTGTCTGATAGCAGGACTATTCACATCCCTAGACTGTGGTTCAAGGGGATTGACCTGCTATTCAATCCATGTGGTGATACTCCAAATGGAGGACTCCCATAGACTTCCACTGTCATCCGGAGTCTCCTTCAAACCGGATGTTCAGAATATAAGCTCCAATACCATTCTCTCATCCAGATTTGAATTTTATTGTTTACAATCCTTGAATCACAGAGGCTGGTGTGCTTCCATGTGGACTTAATGGATACTTCACTTAGATGGCTGCTTGTTTGAAGAAAAGCCTTTAAGACACCAGAGGCTCTTCATTCTGCTAGCTGGGAACCATTTGATTTCTTCCCCATACTTTGCAAAGCAGCTATATCATCAGTGGCACATACAGAGTCCGACCATTTCACATAATTTTTCATTAGACTCTTGCTATAGCTCATATTTCTTCCTAATATTTCTAAATTGCTTTTACTTATATTTTCTATTTGCATTCATTAAAGTTCACTCTTGTTATAAAAGTTATTGTTTTTACACAAACAGATAGTACCACGTCTCCACAATTACTTTAATGCAGAACTGTATAATAGATAGATAGATATTACATATTTTCTTTTTTCCCTCAAAACCACTTTATTGGGAGTTAATACAGATATCATTCCATGTTCAATCACATCAAGCAGTATTGTACAAATGCTACCACAATCGGTTTCAAAACATTCTTTTCCTTCCTGAACTCCTTGCCATCAGCTCCCTTATACAGTCCCACCCCTGGACCACCATACCCCCAACTCACACACACGCAAAACCCCTGTTCTATTTGCTATCCCTATAGGTTCCTCAATCCTGGGTTCCATATACTGAAAAACATATAACACAAATTCAAGAGGGTAACTCCAACGCCAATATGAACAAATAAAAACATACAGAAAATGTTGGAAAACAGCTCACGCCTAACATGCAGCAGAGGGAGGAATCAACTGACAAGGTTTGAACTGTTCAAATCAAGTTGATTCCTTTGATCTTCTGTTGTCCTTTCTTCAATGCATTCTGTTTCCCAACCACTTGCCTCCTATCCCTCTCTTATGGAGGGTTATTTCCTATGTAGGACCCACAAATGTATCTTGGGCTCCCACTATCATCCATATCCTTCCACAAATCAGAGTCTCACAACTAGGCTCTGATATTATTCCCCCTTTTGACTTTGGATTATATAATTCACAATTCTTCAGTGGTTAATGACAGTGTACTTCTTCCATGGAGACTTAGTTGAAATCTCAATGAGATGGCTGTTTATTTAGAAACAAGCCTTTAAACTCTAGACACTATTTTCTTTGATAGCCAGGCAGTAATTTCTTCACCACATTTTGCTATAGCTTCCATATCTTCTGTGTTAACCTTGCTAAGGGCTCGTATCAAGCAGGGCCATGATGTAAGAACGAATGGTTCTTATGTTGGAACTAGGATTCAGCTCCAAAACCCATTCCTGAATCTAAGTTTTTTTTGTGGGAAAAACCCCCCACCATTTTAATTGCAACATTATTTCACGGATTTAGATTTGTTTTCACATGTATTTTTTTAGTCTTAATTCACAGAGGTCAAGTAACATCTTGCAGAGCAGTCATATTATCCGCCTTTAGTTATAATCTATGTAGTAACTAACAGCTGAATTCATTCTCTCAGAATTATCTTCTTCAGTTTATGAATGCAATCCATTCTAATCAAAATATTTTTAACTTTTCCTAATAAACTAAATGATTTTTTTAATTGTGCTGGGCTGTAGTTATATTCATTTAGCAAAGCAAAATTAGAGATTGTAATTTGCTACTGCAATAATAAATTTGGTGTAAAGCTGCACTGCAATCTGGTTTGGTAGTTAATAATTACTTTGTTGTTATTGTGATTGTTCAGGATTACATGTCTTGATTTTAAATTACAGTGAACCTTCACAATCTTAAGCTTTAAACTACATATCAATACTACAGTAGGCTAATCGGCACACCCCTAGAGAATGCAAGTGATTTGTCATTAGCTAAGAATTTAAAGTGCGGCAGCTCAAATAGAACCACCGTGTCAGGAAAGAAAAGCCTAGTGATCTCCTTCTAATAACGATTTTTAAAAACAAACAAGCAACAACAAAACACCACCTCCCTGTCAGTGAATCAATTCTAACTCATAGAAACCCTATAGGATAATGTAGAACGGCGCCCCTTTGGGTTTCTGAGGCTGTAAATCTTTATAGAAGAAGAAAGCCTCATCTTTCTCCCTGTGGTGGTTTTGAACAGCTGAACATGTGCTCTACAGACAATGACCATCGATCAAGATGACAACAAAGAAAACTCAATAGCTGGTCTATGCTGTTATACAGGAAGTTACTATGACTCAGTCAACTTGATGGTCATAGGTTTGGTTCTTGTTTTCCACTGTGTGAGTAAGACCTGAAATACTGTACAATGCAGGGGGTGGGGTGTTAAAGGGGAGGTGATATCATGGAGCACAAGAAAGTAAAAGATGTTCTGAAACTGATTGTAGTAGCAATTGTACAACACTGCTTGATGTAATTGAACTATAGAATGATATGCTATCTGTAAGAATTCCCAATGAAATGGTATGGGAAACACAAACAAAAACATATATATATATATATTGCTGCTAGGGTCCCACTTCATGCATGCAGGAGTTTATTCCAAACAGAACAGGTTTCCACAATCAGTGCATGGCTGCAGAGTTCTCTCAGTCTTGCTCTTGTTCTCGCTTCGTCTTGTAGTAGTCCCTTTCAAAAAAGGTCGAATCCAAACAATGGGTTTTGAAGGAAACCTTTAGGCTAAATTCAAGCAGACCGGTCAGCTCAAAATATGTGGGGAATTGTTTGAGAAACTCCATATAGTGATCTTAATAGATTTTCTTGAAGAGCATAAGACAATCATTGGGGTATACTGTGAACAAAAATTAAAACATTGAAATTTGTATTGGTGAGAAAATGCCAGGACATCTGTACCAAGATGTATTTTCCATTTCAAGACAATGCACCTGCTCATTCGTCAATGATACCAAGAATGATCCAATGAAAATTTCATTGAAAAACCTTACCCCACTCAACCTACAGCCCTGATTTTGACCCTCAGTGGCTTCTTTCTGTTCCCTAAACTAAAAGAATATTTAAAAACAACAAATTTTGATTCCCTCAAGGATGCCAGAACTGTTTTGGCATGATGTAAATCGGAGATTACACAACTCTTCCGAAGTGTATAGCACTACATGTCCAGAACCAATAGCGACCCATTTTAATATTTATGTTTGGTAACATTTCTTTAATTCCAAGTAATGTGTGTGT
>NW_022104553.1:7280344-7295863 GCF_000313985.2 Echinops telfairi
TCCCCAATCCCTCCTCCCTCATGAGCCCTTGATAATTTATAAATTATTATTTTGTCATGTCTTACACTGTCCGACATCTCCTTTCACCCACTATTCTGTTGTCCATCCCCCAGGGATGAGGTTATATGTAGATCCTTTTAATCGGTTCCACCTTTCTACCCCAGCCTCCCTCCACCCTCCCAGTATCACCACTCTCACCACTGGTCCTAAAGGGATCATATGTCCTGGATTCCCTCTGTTTCCAGTTCCCATCTGTACCAGTGTACATCCTCTGGTCTAGCCAGATTTGTAAGGTAGAATTGGGATCATGATAGGGGGGGTGGGGGTGGCGAGGAGGAAGCATTTAGGAACTAGAGGAAAGTTGTATGTTTCCCCATTGCTACAATGCACCCTGACTGGCTCATCTCCTCCCCAAAACCCTTCTGTAAGGAGCTGTCCAGTTGCCTACAGATGGGCTTTGGGTCCCCACTCCACACTGCTCCTCATTCACAATGATATGAGTTTTTTGTTCTTTGATGCCTGATACCTGATTCCTTAGACACCTCGTGATAATACAGGCTGGTTTGTTTCTTCCATGTGGGCTTTGTTGCTTTTGAGCTAGATGGCCGCTTGTTTACCTTCAAGACTTTAAGACCCCAGACATTATATCTTTTGATAGCCTCCTATATTTTATATTTTTTCCTTATTTTCGGATCAAGTCATAAGACATAAAACATTTACTAGATTTCCCCACCCTTTGTTATCCCCTCTTCCTGTTTAAATTTTTAAGTAAAATAATTTAATAAAAGAAAGATCATGGAATATGCAAAAATCGTTAGCCTCATGGCCAACCTCAGGCCTGGTTGTCCTCTCAACACCCAACTGACCCTTAGGACAGTAATTCCTCTTTTGGTTATAAAATATTTAGTCTGCAGAGACCTAAATAAACAAGGGAAACATATACCTTATAAAATTAGTTTTTAAATACATTAATTTCTTGTTATTTATAATTTATTCTTACTTGAAAATTTTTAAATTAAATAAGGTGGTAATGTTGGAAGGAGAAGCCCCATTGGTGTTATGGGTTATGTACTGGGTTGAGAATGGCATGGTCAGTGGTTCAAATCTATGAATTGCTTTAAGGGATAAATAGGAGGCTGTCTCTTCCTATGAAGATTTTACAATCTCTGAAACCCTCTAGGATCAATATCAGCTGGAATTGACTCAAAAGCAGTAGGTTTAATATTGGAAGAAGCAATAGAAATCAGACCAATCCCTCAGAAATGAAGGAAGTCAAATATCAGATAATCTATATGAAATCACACTGAGAACCTATATTAGGCTAGCTAAGTGATTTCTATTTTAAAATTATGTTTTTATATTGTTGTTTTATCCATCATCATAGCTCTTTAAAAATTTTTGAAATACAGGAAAACCAATGAAGGATTTACAGTTCATAATAAATAAATTACTGTTATAGAATTCATGCACAAGATCAGTGACTTTATAAATATGTTTAAGAGTTTAAAATTCCAGTTAATTTAATTTAACTATTAATTGAGACAGTGTAAAGAAACTGTTGATATAGATTTTCCCTCATTCTGTTTCATTTAAGTTCAAGCTCTGTCACTTACTAACTTATGTGCTCTTTCCCTGACCTGAAAAATAGAAATATACTGGTAACAATTTACTAGTACAACTTATTTTATTGCTTGTAGGAAGAATAGGATACATATTAAATCTGCATAAACCATTTAAAATAATGCTTGAAAACCTGAAGTTAATATCCTACTTGGTAGTGAAGCACTGAAAATGTTCCTTCTGATACTAAGATAAACAAAATAGGATATCCTCTGTCACCATTCTACCACATTCCAATGAGGGCAACTAGAAACAGTCATTGAACAAATCAATGGCCTCCAGGCTGGACAGGAAGGACTAGAACTGTCTTTATTAACAAAACAGAGGATACCTTATCTTTTTAATCCTAAGAAATCCACTCTAAAAATGAATAAGGTCAACAAAATTAGGGGGAAAAAGAAAAGAAGATAATACATAAAATTGAAGTTCTCTTCTGTACACAAGCAATTGGTAATATAAGAAATGAAATTAAGAAAATAAACTCATTCATAATAGCACCAAAAAATTAAAATGTTGAGGAATAAATGTAATAAAATAAGTGTAAGGCCTCTTTACTAAAATGGAAAAATAGGGTTGAAACAAAAGATGTAAAAATAGACATTTTATATTCACAGATTGGAAGATTTAATATTATTAACAAGGCAACACTCTTAAATTGATGTGTAAATTCAATATACTCTGTCATGATAGCCAGTTTGTCAATTGGCTTGATTGTTTAGTTTTGGAAAAATTGACAAGTTGATTTTTAAATTTGCATGGAAATGCAACCCACTTAGGGTAGTCAAAAAAATCTTGGTAAATCTTGGTAAACATGAATAAATTTCATCTATAAATCTACAATATGTTAATGGCATGAGGGTGAAGATACATATGGAAGAGATTTTGCGGTGCCATTCTGAGCAGAAACTCTTACCGTTGTGTTTAATCGATTTGGTCAAAGTTACCAGGACAATTCAATGAGGGGAAAACGGGATGGTTGTGAGGATGGCACAGGACCGGGAAGCATTTTCTTCTCTTTTACACGGGGGTCACTGTGATTAGAAATGACTGCACAGCACCATGTCATTTCAAGTAGGATGAAACTAAACTAAAACTCACTGCCATCTACTGAATTCCAACTCCTAGTGACCCTATAGGACAAGGTCGAACTGCTCTTGTGTGGGTTTCTGTGACTAACTCTTTATAGGGCGACAAAGCTTGATCTGTCTCCATGAAGTGGCTAGTGGTTTAGAACTGCTGATCTTGTGGGTTAAAGCCAGAATGGTAACCCACTACACTATCAGGGCTCTTTAAGCTAGAATAGGTAATATTTAAAGAAAAGAAGAACAAACAGTCACAAATATGTGAGGATGTGAGGAAATTGAAATGGACCCCATCCATCGTTGGTTAGAACGCAAAAATGGTACATGAAAAACAAGTGTGGCAGATCCTAACAAAAGCTAAAAATGTAACTGCCACAAGACTTAGCAATTCCATTGCTAGAAGTATGCCCAAAGGAATTGAAAGCATCATTCTAAGTGGACCTAGACATACCAAAGTTCATTGCAGCACGAGTAACAATAGCAAAACTGCAGGGACAACCTAAATGACAAACACTAGATGAGTGGATGAATGAAATGTGATATTTATAACTCAGACAGTAGGAGACATAAGTCCTGATTCATGCTACAGCATGGATGGGCTTGAAGACAATATGCTGAGTGACATGAATCACAAAAGCACACATAATGCAGGACATCACTTATAATAGGAACAGGAAAATGTATAGGGACCAAACTTTATTAGCCAGGGGTGGGAAGGTTGAATGAATAGGTAATTTTTACTTATGAAACTCTTGGTTTCTCTTTATGGTGATGGAGAATCACATCAATTAATCATGGCCAATGTGTGTGTTTAACAGTTGAACAGTGAAAAAATTAGTAAATGTATGATACATAAAACAACACAGAGCAGTTAATGAGACTGCACATGGCAAAACCATGGAACTGGTTTCTTGGGTTGGCAGGTTGGAGTCATTGTTTCATGGGCCACTCAAATTAATTGGTCTAATATAATTTTTACTTCTGCTTTTCTTCTTTCTAGGTTGCTACCTAATGCTTAAAGTCTTAAGAGCTTGAAAACACTATCTACTACAGGAAGGAGACTCACGGATAGGAAGGAAGGGCAAAAATGAAATTCATGACTAATCAAGTGCCAGGAGCAACCTCCTCCTTTTTGAGACGAGAACAGAATGGTCCCTGGCTACCATGACTGTCTGTTGTGATCAAAGATTCGATTCGGTCTCTTTCGTGGGAGAAACAGACCTCGGTCCTTGACTTCGCGGGAGAAAGACTTACTTCCCTTCGAAGCCTGGTTTGTGATCCAAGTGGGTTTTGATGAAGGATAGGAGTGTCAGGTTTCACACGGGCACCCTCAGAGCACATCACACCCACACGTGGAAACCCAGGACTAGAAAAAAGACCATACAGCTTGGCTTGCTGAATTCTGGGGGAGCCACTGAGAGGGAGCCCCTGTGAGAGAAAACTTCTGGTTTTTCAGCCCCCACCCACCAATCTGGTTGGGAGGCGTGGTCAACGGTACGGGTCGACCCCATTAGCTGAATTAAATTCACCTGGCCTACATGGAGTCCTACCCAGGTGTACTGGCTTCCTGTCTCAAAGACCTGCATGTGAGCATGCCCTCCAGCCTTAAGCAGCTTCTCACTCCCTTGAATGGGGGAGGTAGGCTTTGGTGTGTAGAGGGACAGCCCTTAGTTCTGCTTCTAGCTCTCTAACTATTCTAAAGATCCCTGATTAAAGATGAGTGGATTGAAACGGAATTTTTAATTCTCACGGACTCCATGTTTTGGAGCAGCATTGATCAGGCATCAATCCCTAACATTATTGCCTGAGATAATCTTTAAAACTTAAACTTTAAGGCAAAACGATTCTCTGAAATCTTCTCTCAAGCAAACAACTATTTAGCTTAATTAATAAGGAATGTCCATCTTGAGCATTGTGTGCCTTTAAAAACGTACCATGTGGGATCAATTGGTCAGAGAAAGTCGGGAAGGCAGATACCCTGTTTCCCCAAAAATAAGACAGTGTCTTATATTAATTTTTGCTCGCAGAGATGCACTAGGTCTTATTTTCAGGGGATGTCGTATTTTTCCATGAAGAAGAATACGGTACACATTTATTGTTGAACAACAAAAAAAGAAAATTTATTACCTATATACGGTATGGTAGTAGTTGTCATCACAAACCAGCATAACCAAACAAACTGTGAATCCTACTTTATCAAGAATTTCTTGTTACTCCTGCCCCGCACGACTCACTGTCTAATTGTGAATCAGCCAGACTCCATCAGGGCAGAGCGAACAGCAGGCGGCAGCTTGTCCTAGCAGCGGCGTGGGTTCTCTGATTAAAAGAGACCTCATACGTCTTGTCTACTCCCGCTGCACTGAGCCAACAGTGCGCTGCGTGGCGGCACCTGCTGCTACGGTCCAGAGTCCAGAGCTGCAGTAGCTTTGGAGGGGGCATATTATCGGGGAGGCCTTATTTTCGGTGAAGTCTTATTTTCGGGGGGATGCCTTATATTTCAGTGAACGGCAAAACTGTAAGTAGGTCTTATTTTCGGGGAATGTCTTACTTTCGGGGAAACACGGTAGGAAGAGTAAGGAATAGTCGCTTTCTATCAGTTTGGCTTGAGGCAATTCAAAACAGGAAGTGTGAGTTGTTGCCCAATGAGAGGAACGTAAGGAACGTCACGTAAGTAATGTTATGTCAAGTAAGTAATGAACTGTGCACGGAGAAATGATTGAATTGGTTTTGTTGTTCGGGTGTTTTCACTGGGCAATACTTTAATAACAATTGTTTGAAATAAAATAAAAGAATAACTGCAAGAAAATCTAACCTTTCCGTTTGGTTCGTCAAATCTGTCAATTTATGATTAATCAATTAATTATAATCATAGCTACAAATATAAATAACCATTATAAGCCATCCACAAACCAATAATTGCTAGTTTTATTTTAGGACATCATCTTCTCACACAAACTTGGATTTTCTCAGGGATGTAAAGGAGTGACAAGTATTGTATTTGTTAGTTTTGTTTTGCTTTTCTTTTACTACAACACAGCCTTTGTCTACAAATTTTCTCTAGAAATGGCACCAAGGAAGAGAGGTTAAAGATATTGTGTGGTCCCTCAGAACAGGGAGACAAACCAAATAAACCAACATAAACAAATTAAAATTTCAAAATTGTAACCAGGTGTTTTTAAAATTTTTATTTTCATTGACTAGCTAAGTTCACGTTAAAGTCTGATGGAGACAATTGTATTTTCATGGCCAAGTAGAAAAAGACAGTTATCATTCTGAAAAACAAAATTATTTTAAAAGAAATTAAACTAGTCATTTCCTCCTCCCATGCCACTATTTCTGTCCAGAAGTATCCTGAGATAACTTAAAGAAATGTCTCTTCCCCTGGGTGAATAACGCCCCATGGAGGTGAAAGAGATTATCAGGAAACTTAGTCAAATAATGCCTTCATAGATCTGTAGAATTTTGTTTTCTAATCTTACACCCACCAAGCAACTAAATTTAACAAACCAACCTCAGTGGTTACTGGAGATGTGCTGGTTCAACAAACATTATCTACTAGTTTCTTAGGATGATCTTTTTTCATTTTAAAAGAATAGGTTGGCTTATATTTTAAGTCATGAGTTAAACCTACAGCTCTTATGACTTTCAGTGAGTGTCAATCTGATCAGTTATGCCACAGATGTTGACCAAACTTGTTTCTTGCTCTGCACAAATGAGATTTAGTTTCTGGCTTGGAATAAATTCAAAGAAGTACAAACATTTTAGCGGTATCTGAGGGGAAATTCAGCACCTCCCTACCCCCACCCACTTATATTTCTTCTTTCTAGTCCTCTGAAGACTAGTATGTCCAACATTCTTTGCCAACACCAATTCAACTGGATCATTCTTCTGTCTTCCTTTTCATTGTTCAATTTCCACATGCACAGAAGGTGATTGAAGAGACTTTGGCTTGGATCACGAATACCTTGGTTATCAAAAGACCACCTTTGATTTTTAATACTCTTTTGGGGGAGATTTGCGCAACTCGATGCATTGCTTGGTTTAATCATTGCTGCTTCCATGGACAGATAACTGATGTAGAACATTGATTCCCAAAGTGGAACAATCCAGGGAGGCTGAAAAAGCAGATGCCTACGCTTTATTCTGGATTAGGTTATAGTATTAAAAAACTTAACTGACAGGGAGGTGCAGAATAATGGAACCAATACTAAGGGGCCAGCCCCAATCCCAACATTGTGAACAGCTGCCCCTCCCCCCAGAAGAATTTACTTCAGAGGATAACACTGAAGCTACAGCTCAGGGATGGGGACATATCTGATCAGAGCACACGGGAACAAAATGAAGGGGGAGGAAAAGAGAGTGGAGCACATCCTGGCCCACCAAGCCTTGGAGATGATATTCCTGCTCAGAGTAGCCAATGCACAAAGAGGACCATATGGCTGGCCCCATTATGGGACACTACATCCCTCACTGGCCCATTAGCCCTACAGGGGACAACGCTGGAGACACAGTGTGGGATTTGTGCCCAATCAGACTCCACTACACTGAGGCAAAACACTAGCAAAACACAAAAGGCATGCAACAGAACAGCAAGGGGATCTGAGCAAGGAAATCCCCAGGGAGTACCAAAAATAGATTTGGGGGCCAGGGTATGTCACCCCATCAGACTCAAACTGAAAACACTCTTAAAGGTCAACAAACAGACCTTGACCTATTTACATGCTTTTCTTTTTTTTGGTCACCTTTTTTTGTTCTTGTTGTTTTGTTTTGTTGCTGTGTTTTACTCTGTCTTGTTTTTGTGCATATTATTATCTCTGCAGGTCTATCTTGATAAGATGGGCGGGATAAACAATCTGGAGGAGAAAACAACAGGACCGCATGGTTTCGGGGAGACATGGGAAAGAGGGAGGTGGGAGGAAGGATATGGTGTTAACAAACCCAGGGACAAGGGAATAACAAGCGATCCAAAATCAGTGGTAGTGCTAAGGAGGGTATGAGAGGTCTGGTAGGGCTTGATCAAGGACAACGTAACCAAGAGGAATTACTGAAACCCAAATGAAGGCTGGGCATGATAGTACAACCAGAGGAAAGTAAAAGGAAATAGAGGAAAGAACTAGAAGGCAAAGGGCATTTATGGAATTCTAAATACAGGCATGCACATGTGTAAATATATTTATATATAATTATGGGGAAATAGCTCTATGTACGTATATTTATAGGTTTAGTATTAAGATTGCAGATGGACATTGGGCATCCACTCAAGTACTTCCTCAATGCGAGAACACTTTGTTCTATTAAACTGGCATTCCATGATGCTCACCTTCCCGACACGATCACTTAAGACAAAGTGGGTTCATAAACAAATGTGGTGAAGAAAGCTGATGGTGCCCAGCTATCCAAAGATACAGCATCTGAGGTCTTAAAGGCTTGAAGGTAAACAAGTGGCCATCTATCTCAGAAGCAACAAAGCCCACGTGGAAGAAGCACACCAGCCTGTGTGATCATGAGGTGTCGAAGGGATCAGGTATCAGGCATCAAAGAACAAAAACATCATATCATTGGGAATGAGGGGCAGTGTGAGGTGTGGACCCAAAGCCCATCTGTAGGCAAGTGGACATCCCCTTACAGAAGCGTTGTGGGGAGGAGACGAGTCAGTCCGGCTGCAGTGTAGCAATGATGAAACACGCAACTTTCTTCTAGTTCTTAAATGCTTCCTTCCCCCCACTATCATGATCCCAATTCTACCTTACATATCCAGCTAAACCAGAGAATGTACACTGGTACAGATAGGAACTGGAAACAGAGGGAATCCAGTGCAAATGAACCCTTCAGGACCAGTGATGAGAGTAGCAATACCGGAGGGTGGAGGGAAGGTGGGGGAAAGAGGAAGAACTGATTACAAGGATCTACATATAACCTCCTCTCTGGGGGACAGATAATGGAAAGGTGAGTGAAGGGAGACGTTGGACAGTGTAAGACATGACAAGATAAAAATAATTTATAAATTATCAAGGGTTCCTGAGGGAAGGAGGGGTGAGGTGGGAGGAGAAAAATGAGGAGCTGATTCCATGGGCTCAAGTAGAAAGCACATGTTTTGCAAATGATGATGGCAACAAATGTACAAATGTGCTTGACACAATGGATATATGTATGGATTGTGATAAGAGTTGTATGAGCCCCCAATAAATTGATTTTTTTTAAAAAATGGACCAATAGGCCAAATAAGTTTGGCAACCTATAATATAAATGATAGACAGATAGATATTAATACAGATAAATGTATGCATATATAGATATTTACAGATTTATGAAATATAGGTAGATAGGTACAGATATAGGTGTGGAAATAAACATAGATATAGATACTGCTTATCCTTTATCTGGGCACACACACACACACACACACACACCCAAAAAAGAAGAAAACTTTTGTAAACAGAAAATCGAGGGAATTGTTGTTAAAAAGATTCTTTAGTTCCTTATGCTCGGTCAAGGCTGGGAAGTTCTAGACTTGATGATTTTTTTGGATCCCTTCATTTCTTAAATGGTTTTGCTTTGACAATATCACCTACCACCAATTCACTGGAGATAAGGTTTGAAAAATAATGTGTCTCTAATTCAGTGTTTTCCGTGTATCCACCTGCCCCCTAGCTTACCATCCCTAATGTGCAATAGAAAACAAATCACAAGGTGAGGCTCACATTGCCGATTGCAGTCTATCCCCTTTTGCTGATGCAGGGGGCCTTGTCTGAGCCCTTCTCCCATTTGCATGGCTGTAATGACCCTCCAGGATGTCCTCCTGCCTGCACAATTAACAGACTGCAGCTGGTACAAAGTGCTGACACTGGGGTTCTGCTGTAGGGTCATAGAGAACACACACATAACTGCTTTTGCTTTATTAAAGCGCTTGCCAATCAGATTAGGTAGTTTGCTAGCAGGCCTTTGAGCCTGCCAAGCCCTGCTGAATCTATTTTCTCTGATGCAATAGCCCCTATCACAGTTCAGTAGCCAGACATTCAGTGGATACTTATTTCCATTCTGAAGATTTGCAGATCAAGCCCACATTCTTGATGGCCTAGGTTTATCAGTAGGGGAATGTGTAAACAGTGAAAATTCAAAGATAATCCCAAAGCCTCCTGTTGGTCAAAAATTGCAAACTACCTGCACCCCAAACCAGTATGGCTAATTTGCTATATGCTTATTATGCTTTAATCACTTTATTAACTCCTGTCTACTCTGTGGTGTGGAGGAGGTGCTAATGAGCAGTGAAATGAGTTAGACCTATGAAATATAAGGCTTCAAGAAACATGATAATTAGTCACTAAGTAATGGAAATTGGGAAGGGGTTTGCATTTCTATATTCTTTCTTACTGTCCCTGCTTTCCTTCTAACTAATTGGAAGTAACCAAGACATTCAGATGCATTCAACTAACATTCATTGAGTGTTTGATGCTGGCTAGACACCCTGCTCCTTGCTGGCCACTTGTACAAAAGTGAGACACATTGTACATTTGGTACCAGGAGGGGACACTCAATGTAATAAAGGAGAAAATAATGGTTAGGCTAAGGGACAGTATGCTTCTCTTGGACAGTTCCATCCTGTCCAAGTTCAGCTGGTAGATTCTAACATAGCCAATTCTTAAATAAGCATATCTCCCTTGCAATGATTTACACTCTAACATACCAATTATATGTTTACAAACATATAAAGTGACAGAGCCAATAGGCAATGTTCAGGTTTTATTCAGAGTCCAGACTTCTCAGTTAAATCAACAGAGTTTGGCATGGCCACCGTGCTTTCAGAAAGCTCGACACGTTCAAGGTTGCAGTTTGGTTCAAGGAGCGCTGGTGGCTGGGTGTGCATGAGTTGAGCTGTGAAGCTCTCGGGGCAGTCCCACCCAGCCCCATAGGTTTGCCCATAGTTGAAATGGATGCAGTGGCAATGTGTTTTGGTTTCATTGGTCAGTAGTTTTTCTTTAAACCTGTTCACATGGAACCAGAATGGCACGACACAAATGTGCGGCTCCATGTGTTGAGCAACGTGTCAAATGCATGGCATCCTCTTATCCTGGTGAACATGACATGGTAGAGAGTAAAATGTCAAGGTCATAACTCAAAAGTAAGCAGTAATAATAGAAACTATAGGAGTGTGAGTTTTTATGTAAGGCTTTTACCATTTGAATACATTTTAAAAATTAAGAGACACAGCCAATAGTTATACTGAAAGAGTAGCACAATGTGAGGGAAGAAAAGGTGACTTTTTTATTAGACATGGGTGTTTTTAAAAGCACCCTATTTGAATACAGCAATAAGAATTGAGCTATAAAATTAACCCTTATAGTGTTTTTCTTAATGCCTTCAATTGTGGCATCAAAATTCCTACCATTCAATAGTGTGCCAGAAAATCAAGAAAATGAAAATCCTCCATAAATGAATGTTTAATATTTAAATAAAATAAATATAATAAACAATGCACCATTCTAAAACAAAGCTAGCCTATTAGAACCCTCAATTCCAGAAAATATATGAATAAGTATGAGTGTGAATCTTGATATCACAGGTATACAAGTGTGTCCTTCTACTGATAGTGCCCATGAAGTAGTCAGGGCAATACAAAATAAGATCTTTACACACACCAGCAGCTTTAATCATGCTTCAGTCAGCCTGTGGAGCTTATTACCAAATTTTTTATCACTTTCCAATGGTGCTTATTTTTAAGCACTAGGCTCCTACTTTGAATAGTCTAGAAAATTTGCTACTGCTATTTCTCTCACCAGAGTGAAGCAACCCAAATTCTCTTCCCCTTTAGAATCACTCTGAGAACGCTTCTTCATTTTCATCAGATCCAACTCATTTGTATAGCTATTTTCTTTATTTAGCCTTATTTCCATATATATTCAATCAAAATGAAGAGAAAGCTCCTATTTCTTATCCCTTTCTCCACTAAGTAATAATAACAGGCCAATCTCCATACCTGCCCCTCTAGGCCACCTAGCTGGATTCACTTAGAAAAGCAAGCATCAATGACTTCCTTACTTCATTCAGCAATTAAGCGCAGAGTGCCCGCTCTATGTGAGTCAATGAGGTGCCTAACCTGGACACTATGGTGGGTGAGACAGACAATCCTTCTGGTTTACAATGGTTACAGGCTAATGAGTGGAGCGATCATTGAGTGCCAGAGCACTTGCCAGCATTTTCAGATTTGGATACTGATAGAGTTAAAGTTTATTGTGCCAACCTGGCCAATGAACACATGTGGGGTTAATTGAAGGACGAAGGGATAAATGGCTCAGTGAGTCTTGTCTTTCAAGTTCTCGGGTCTCTTGCTTTGTGATGACAGGATCAGGGTGCAGTTGCTTTAGCCAGTTCCCCGCTTCAGCTGGAAAGGCACACTTCCTGCAAGACATGCCCAAGGAGAAGCTGCATGGACCTACCCTGATGCAGCCCTGGAGACCCCTGCCAGTGCTGAGATGCTTACACATTCACTGATTCGACTTTCCTCCTGCAGTTGGCATCATTGCTTGTCTTTTGTGAGAAGGAGGAGGACTTTGTGGATTGGTATCAGACATATGGGTTAATGTTGAACTTGGGGGCTTGGGTAGCACTAGGTTGGGATGTTTTCTTAATGTACACTTACCCTTTTTATAAAACCCCCTCTTATACATATGAGTTTCTGTGGACTTATTTCTCTAAAGTACCTAGACTAACGCAGACACCTAGAAATTCCACCTAGCCCCTGGGTGATCCATACAGCTTCCAATTTCCCAAATAAAGCATGTCCATCCTCAATTTTGTCTCCAACTAAAGGAACTATGTTGTCAAACGTCCTAGGACTTGCGGTGCAAATTATTTCTTTCAGTTCTATACTAACTCATCAGGATTCAGAGAGCAGAGATTTACATTACATTCCAACAGTGAATTTTAAAAAATAATAATAAAAACTAAAACTGAAGAGGAATGCTTATTTATATAGTAAATATCTGTCATATTCAAAAGGGATAATCATGATTATTCCTGTTGCTAATTATATATATATATATATCCAAGGAAAACACACTTCGAGTTATCCCCACAATGATTCAGTTGCAAAAAGTTTCCTCAAAGCCTTCCATGAATTTTCTCAAAATGGAGAAATAATCATTATTATATATATTATACATATAATATATTTGCAGCTTACATTTTAGTTTAGTATTTTTCTCCAAATATAACTCTTGATATTTAAATGGCTTTCCATACATCCATGCACAGTTCATATAGCTTATTTTTACTCTTTTTTTGTTAAGTGCCATGAAGTCAGTTCTGACTCACAGCAACCTTATGCATAACACAACCGAAACACTCTGTGGTCTTGTGCCATCCTCACAATTGTTATACTTGAGCGCTTTATTTCAGCTACTGTGTCAGTACATCTGTCGAGGGTTGTTTTCTCTTTGACTGACCCTTTACTTTACCAAGCATATATATTGATAGATATACTATATGTATGCCAAGAAAATGTTTCTCAATATGGAATTTTAAAAAAATTTAACATCTACAGATGAGCTACAATCATACATTCCCTTTGGATGCCACAGGGCTGTTTGAAATATAAACAGCAAACCTTGGTCATTTTACGTTGACAGGTGTAAATGGCTTTATGATGAGAGGGAAAAAAGTTCGATACTGTGTTAATCTGGGTACTTTAGAGAAACAAATCCACAGCAACTCATGTTTTATATAAAGAGTAAGTGCTCATCAAGAAAACATCCCAACCCAGTGCTGCCCAAGCCCACAAGTCCAACATTAACCCATATGTCCGATCCACACCAATCCACAAAGTCCTCCTCCATCTCAGAAAAGACAAGCAATGATTTCAACTGCAGGAGGAAAGCCAAATCAGTGAACATGTAAGCATCTCAGGGCTGACAGGGGTTTCCACACGGCTGCTCCAGCACCCAGGGCTGCATCGAGGTTGGTCCATGTGGCTTCTCCTCAGGCATGTCTTGCAGGAAGTGAGCCTTGCAAGCTGAAGCAGGGAACTGGCTAAGGCAGCTGCACCCTGGTGCAACCATCAGAAAGCAAGAGATCCGAGAAACTCAAAAGGCAAGCCTCACCAAGCCATTTATCTCTCCGTCCTTCAATTAACCCCACATGTGTTTATCGGCCAGGTTGGCACAATAAACTAACTACCTCAGATACTGAGAAAAAATACTCAAAAGATTAAGAAAGTGAGGAAGAAAGGAGGGAAGTTTTTGAAGTAAAGACTATTACTCAGTTCAAGAAGAAAACATGATTATTTCAGATTAATCACTTTTCTGATCAGAACAGTCTTTAACACCACTCCCAAGTGGCCATATGTACACAGACACAGGACATATCCTCTTTAAAAGGACAGCATTTGTGATGCGTAAAGCTTGGAAAGTTCTGGCGAGATTGATGGTTCAGCTCAGAACTCTGACATTTGGATTAAAGCAATAAAGACATGAATCTTGTATTTGACATTTAAAAGGAAGGCTTTTCTACCGCCTGCAGTTTTCTAAATCATACCAAAGGAACTGGCATGACAGACAGTTTGAGAAATCACTTTCCATTCATTTCTATATTTTCCCACATTATGGCCAATTGATTGAGACTCAGAGTCATTACATACTTGATGTCACAGCAACACACAAACTAGTGAAGCAATCCAGGAATACCAAAGATCACTGCATTCTTTTTAATAGACACAATAGAAAACTCTGATTTGCCAACCACATCCTCTGGGAAGTGTAAGGAAACATAGCATTTGTCATCGTTTCCTTCCTGTTTGATGAGTATATCTACTGGTTTCTGAAAAAGAGAGTAAGCATACAAGTATGAAGTGATACAATTTGAATGTTAAAAAAAAGATAATGTCAATGGTATGATGAAAGTTTCTGTGTAACTAAACCCTTTAGGAAATGTACTCTGAAAATTAGCAATTTATTACTTACTACTTGGAAATCTCCAGAGGTTCAAGATCAATACATGTTTTTAAGTTTGGCATTCATTAAATCTAATCATTGAGAATTTTGAAATTTTACAACGTAAAATTTGTATTCTCTAAAAATTATAGGTACTGAAAAGCATAGAATATCCTTTTCAAATTGCATGGAATGGATTTGAGTGTACAAAATTGAAAAAAGCATAAAGGACCATCATTTTTCTCTAAGTTATCCAAGGTTTACGTTGTACTTATAAATGCTTCCCTTCCTATCTCTTAGACTAAGAAGCTATAGGTACATTAAATTATCAGCAAAGTTGCCAATACAATATGATATCCTTTACTAAACATTGCTTAAAACATCAATACTATAGAATGTGTGTACAACTTTTCGAATCTAAAATGAATAATCATGTTTTCCAAACCTAAAATAAAGGATCATGTTTTCCAAACCTAAACATTGTAGGTATGCCTGAAAAGATTGATGTTTAACATAGCTTTAAGACAACTTGATTAAAATAAATGTGCAAAATATATGCACCTAGTAGTATTCTCTTAAGGTCATCTTGGTTTCATGGACTGAAACTGCTTTGATATCTTCTTAAATATAAGCAGAAACTCCCACACCACTACATTTTTCTTATGCCTTCATTTAATACCTGAATTATTAATTTTCTTCATAAGTAGGGAAAAAAACCTATCTTCTAAAAGTGTTTTATTTATTTATTTATGGTGGAATGCCTTTATTTCCTAAATAAGTTTGTTTGAGTGTGTTCTCATACTCCTCTGGATGTAGGTAACACCTGCCCTTTATGTGCATCTCATTTAACTTATCTATACCTTTACACAGCATTATGTTCTTAATCTCTGTAT
>NW_022104553.1:7296540-7300016 GCF_000313985.2 Echinops telfairi
ATTGAGAAAAAAAAACTCTAGAGAAAGGAAATGTTCACCTTTAATCTTAGGAATTCCTAGGGTCTAAGTAACTTTGCATTCAATGAATGTTTCAACTCTATATCCAAACACGGTTGTCTGTTGGTGGCTACCTGGTTTTCTTTCTGGGTTCTCTATTCCACTCCACTGGACTCTCCAAGTCATTGAACCAACACAAGAGATGGTTTTGACTGATACAGCTCTGTAATCGGTTTTGAAGTCAGGAAGTGAGATGTCTCCTATTTTGTTCTTTTTTAGTAGTACTTTGTTTAGCCTTGTTTCTTTCCTTTCCAAATAATGTTGCTGATTCATTTTTCCATGTCTTGAAGAACCTGTATCAGAATTGCTAAGATCTATATCATATTTATTGAGATCTGTATCAGAATTGCATGATGATTGCAGATTGTTTTTCGTAGCATCGACACCTTCACCATATAAATCTTTCTAGGCATGAACATAATACATTTTTCCAGATCTCTTTTAGTTCCTTGAGTAATGTTTTATAGTTTTCTTTGTACATGTCTTCTGTTTCTCTGGTTAGGTTTTCTCCCCAATGATAATACATCTTTGGGTGGCTATTATAAATGGTATTATTTTCTTCAATTCCTTTACAGAGTATCTTCCTCAATCGATAGGAATCTTATTGATTTTTATATATTGAACGTGTAGCCTGCCATATATCCAACTTTTTCAATTTGTTCCAACAATTTTCTTGTTCAGTCTTTAGAATTTTCTACATATAGCATTATATCATCTGCAAACATCATAAGATAAAAGGAAAAGCATATGTAATTATTAAAACCATAATTTAACACGAAACCATAAACTTAATGGTTTTCAATGAAAGACCCACAAGATGCATTCATCAAACTTTTATAGGATTTAAGAAAGAAACAGTACTGCAATAATAGTAGGAGACTTCAGTCCACCACTCCTGACGAAGAACAGCTCAACTGGAAAGAAAATCAATGCAGAGATAGAAGGAGTAAAAATCATAATAAATCAAGCTGATCTTTTAGACATGAAACACTCCACCCAACAACACAATACATGTTCTTTCTTTGACAACATAGAGTATACTCCAGAATTAGCCATATCCTGGGCCACAAAGCAAGCATCAATAAATGTAAAAACATTGAATTTTACAAACCATTTTCTCAGATAAAATTAGAAATCAGCAATTGGAAGATCAAGTCAAAAATCAAACTGGAGAAATTTAATTACACCATGCTTTAAAACTACTACAGAAAAGTAGGTGAATGGAGATGTTGAACAGTGTAAGATATGACAAAATAATAATAATTTATAAATTATTAAGGGTTCAGGAAGGAGTGGTGAGCGGGGAGGGAGGGAGAAAAAATAAAGCGCTGATACCAAGGGCTTAAGTGGAGAGCAAATATTTTGAGAATGATGAGGGCAATGAATGTACAAATGTGCTTGACACAATAGATATAAATATGGATAAGAGTTGTATGAGCCCCCAATAAAATGATTTAAAACAAACAAAAAACTACTGGATAGTTGAAGAAATAGGAGTGCAATTTAAAAATTCATCAGAACAAATGACAACAAAAATACAACACACCCAAACCTTTGGAAAACAGTAAAAGGAGTTCTCAGAGGGTAATTTATAGCAATAAAGTACGCACATCAAAAAATAAGAAAGAACCAAAATCAACATTTTAATACAACATTTGACACAAGTAGAACCAGAACAGCAAAATAAATTCTTAGCCACCAGGTAAAAAAAAAAAAGAAGTAATTAAAATATAGCAGGAGTAAATGAATCAGAAAACAAAATTTACAGAAAAAAATCAACAGGAAGTTGATTCTTTGAAAGGATTTAAAAATTGGTAAGTCACTGGAAATGTTAACAAAGGACAAGGGAAAACTGAAAATGTCATGAGTAAGAAATGCAATGGGAGACATCACAACAGAACCACATGAAATATAAAAGATAATGGCATACTATTATAAAAGACTATTCTACAACAAATTGGAAAACCTAAAGGAAATTGACAAACACCTTACCTACCTAAGTTAACACAGACTGATACAGAACATCTTAACAGATGTATAGCACAGGAAGAAAAAATCAGGTTATTTAAAAATTCCCCCAGAAAAAAAAAATTTCAGGAGCAGATGACTTCACGGGAATTCTACCAAACATTCTGAGAATAGTTGATACCAATTCAGCACAAACTATTCCAGAATACAGAAAAGATCAGCCAACTCTGGAATCAGTTTATGAAACAAATATAACCATAATATGAAAGCGAGGTACAGACATTATAGGAATGGAATATTGCAGACCAATGTCCCTGATAAATATATATGTAAAGTTTTGTTAAAAAATAATAATCCTGTCAACAGAATTCAACAACGCATTTTTTTTAATGTTGTTATATTCAGGCAAGAATCTTGAACAGTCTTACTACCAGGTAGAGACCATTGTTATCTTGATTATGCTGGATCAAACTCCATACGTGGCCTGTGGACTACCCTATAGATACAACTGGAATCTGTTTTGGGTGCCAGTATCTCTTACGTACTTAGTTCCATTACAGAAATTTCTTCCCTGGCTTTTTGAATGCTGTTGGGGTCTTTTCCTTCTTACATATTATTTGTATTTTTGTCTGTATACTATTATGTTTTTAACCTTACCACTTCAATGCGATTTTGTTTGCACCATTTTCTGTTGGGTCTCCCAGCTGTGAAGCACAGGATGGGTGGATGCATAAGAATAATAACCAAGACAAGGGGGTACAGGGAAACAGGGTTGGGAGGTGGGTGATAGTGTGGGAAATTATTTCAGGAGTAAATAATGAAGGTGTTAGGGAAAGGGAGCTCTAAAACGGATTGTGATTCCACAACTCATTTTAAAGGCAATTGGGGATCCTCTAAAATTGATGTGGTGATGATTGTACAATTCTCCTTGACATGATTGAACAATTGAACTATTGAATTGTATAATATGTACATTATGTGCCAATAAAACCACTAACAATAATAATAAAATGATTGGTAGTAGAAGAGTGGACAGTTGAAGTTGAGTTAAAAGACTAGATAGGTTTGATTTCAATACAGTTATTGTCACATACAAATTGTTACCTTGGGCTGAAAATTTAATTCCTCTCAATGTTGAAGCATGAATTGCAAATGAATACACTGGTACTTATTTTATGATTATTAAGAAAATGAAATTAAGTAATGCATAAGAGTGTAGTTTTAACTGCTCACCATTAATAAATGTAAGTTTATATTTATAGTCTACAAGAAGAATAAATCAACTGTACTTACAAGATCAAGAATATTAAAATGAAAATGATCAAGTAAGGTTTATGCTAGGTATGCAAGGACAGTTCAACATCAGTGAGGTAGTGAGTTTATTGTGCCAACCTGGCCAATAAACACATGTGGGGTTAATTGAAGGGCAGAGAGATAAATGGCTCAGTGAG
>NW_022104553.1:7303497-7304498 GCF_000313985.2 Echinops telfairi
AAAGACAACAGTGTCCTCTTGGTCACTTGGGTCCTTCTTGAAATCGATTAAAGCAGTCCTTTTAAAGAGGAAGCCAAAAGCCAGCTTCCGCAGGCAGGCACCGTGTCTTCCTCACTGCTCGACCCCACAGGTTGACACAAACGGGCACACCATTGATATTGTTGATAGATGGAGCCATGATCAGGGAGCAGTGACAAGAGATGAGACTAGACAGGTGTTCAAGGTGAGACCCAAAGGACCTTGTTTTCTCTACTGAGGAACTTGGGTTTTATGACCTTGACGTAACTGTTGTTAAAAGCAAAGAGGCCAAACTCACGGCCACTTCTGACTCACGGCGACCCTACGGGGTGGGTTTCCAAGACTGTAACTTTTTATGGGAGTCAAAAGCCTCATCTTTCTCCCTCAGAAAGTCTGGAAGTTTCCAACCGCTGACCTTGTGGTTAGCAGCCCAACGAGTAACCACTGCGCCCCCAGACTAGTTGTTGTTAGTTGTCTCCAAAACAATGCCACCCTTAGTCTGGTGGTAGTTGTGAAATCTTATACATCAGAGTCCCTTTGAGGCCTTGTTAAAACAGAAAGCTAGGCCCCGTTCTAGAATACCTGGGACCAAGAATTTGCATTTCACAAGTTTCCCGGTGATGCTGGTGCTTCTAGTCCAGGAACCCTGCTTTGAGAAGAACTAGCTGCCTTACACAGGGAAGACATTGCTGTGGGCCACAATCCTGGGGTAGCCAAACTGTTAACAGGCTTGCCTCCTATTCACAAGGTTGTTCTGAGTCCACTGGGGATGCTTGGAGAAAGGCCTGCTTATCTACCTGTGAAAATGTAGCCATTGAAGCCCACATGGAGCACAGTTCTACTCTGATACACACAGGTTTGCCATGGGTCAGAATCTACCTGACAGCAAGTGTGGGGTTAAGGGGAAGAGGGAACCCCACAAAACATCACAGGTTTGGTAGGCGCAATTGTACAGCGATAATAAGTAGAGATTATAGTAAAGT
>NW_022104553.1:7306070-7307132 GCF_000313985.2 Echinops telfairi
TTTTAGTTTTGTAATAGAAATTATATGCACTGACTTATGGCCAACTATTTTAAAAAATACTGTGAAGAAATTGAATTGCTGTGAAGTTTTACCACCATGGATGAAGTTAATTTTTCTGTCTTTCTTAAATTTTTTAGTCAATGGAAAATTCTTTCTACCAGACTCTCCTCTCTTAGAAGAAATTATTCATGGAAAACTATTTTTTACCAGCTTTCATTGACACACAACCTTCTCCCCTCCACCCCCCACTCCACCCCCATAAGTCAGTACCTGAAATGTGCTCTATACTAGAGCAGGTTGTGTTTGACTTAGCCAGATACAGAAATTAAAGGTTTAGATGAAATTTTTATTTAGCATGAAAATTATTTTTAAGGTGCATATGAGAACATGTCTTTGAAACGTTGCCAAAGGTTTTCCATCTGCTGGTTTTTATATAAAAACATGATCATCCCAAAAGGATAAAAATTAAAATAAAACAAAACCCTAACATGGTTCCACCTTAATCATATTCACAATCATGTTCTAATATAATTTGTTCTAATCCATCTCAGAAGAAGACAACCATCTGTGATTACCAGGGACATATGGGAATAAATGTAGCTATAGGACAATGCCTTTGGTGTTCTGTATACTATATTTACTAGTTGTTGTTTTTAATTTACACATCTGAACAGAAGGGTTTATAAGTGCAAAGTATATTCTAATGTGAAAACCCTGTCTACCATGCCATTACACTCATCATGTCTCCCCATACGTAAGCTTTCTTTGATTTGCAGTAACTAATTCCAAGATCAAGAACCCACATATTACTAGATTAATGATGCATGTTTTTGAGACAATCCTGTGTTTAGTTGCTTTACTAAGGTGCAGGTAACTTAACAGGGTTACATATTGCACCCTATTGAAATAGAAATGGATTAATCTCAGATATTATTCCTCAGATAAATACATTAAGTGGCTTGTCAAAAGAAAAGCAAAAAGACCCAGCCATAATTTTGTATCTGAGAACCATGAGACTAGTCTCAAGAAGGGCACCAAGGGTAATGGATCTACAAGTTTATT
>NW_022104553.1:7308858-7322737 GCF_000313985.2 Echinops telfairi
GTACTGATAAAAAAATATTAAATGGACTATATGGTGTCTGGCTATCAAAAGATACAGCACCTGGGGTCTTAAAGGCTTGAAGATAAGCAAGCAGCCATCTAGCTGAGAAGCAACAAAGCCCACATGGAAGAAGCACACCAGCCTGTGTGATCATGAGGTGTCAATGGGACACCAGGAAAATGAAGAAATTTATGTTAGAAGTACAGCCAGAATGCATCTTAGAAACAACAATGGCAAGGCTTTATGTTATGTGCCTTGAACAGGTTATCAAAAGAGACCAGTCCAGGAGGAAAATAATATGCTTGGCAAAGAAGACAGACAGCAAAAAAAATAGGAAGATCTTGATTGAGATATATTGGCATAATGGTAATCACAGAGCATTCATTTGGAGGGTTGATCCATATCCCATGGTTCTGGAGTTCATGAACGTTTCAAGTTCTCTTCTACATTTTCCTCTTTTGGTCAGGATTCTTCTGTACAATTGTTCAGTAATAGTAGCTGGGTACCATCCAGTTCTATTCTAATAACAAACTAGGCAGATATGTTCATGGAGGCTATTAGGTACATAGGCCATACCCCCCTTCTTTTTCTCACCATTCTTACTCCCCAAGGATCCACGTGGAAACCCACACCAGTGCTGAGATGCTTCCACCACCACCGGATACCATAAGACTTTCCACCCACTGGCCTGTGATCTTCCTGCATTCAGCATCACTGCATACCTCCATGAGCCTAAAAAGGAATTTATGGGCAAATATTGACATATGGGGTAATATCGGACTTATGGACCTGATCTGGACTGGGCGAGGATGTTTTCTTAATGTACAATTGCTCTTTGATATAAAGTCTGTCTTACCCACATATGAGAGTCTATGAATTTGTTACTCTGGTCAACACAGATTAACACAAACCCTAAACCACCAAACCAAGGAATTCAAATCCCAAGAGATTTTCAATTGTTCTGAGCAGCAACACTTTGCTATTGTGTTGTTGTTGTAAATACATCTATCACACAACTTCTGATTAACTTACTGTACTCCATATAATGTCTTTAATCTCCATTCATATTGTACCATGTATCTTCATAGAGTAACATATCTTCTACTGGTTGAGTAATATTCTGTTGTATTGGATGTACTATATTTCTCTTGTTCATTCATATATTGGATATTTTGATTGTGTCCACCTTTTGGATATTGTGGATAATGCTGCAAAAGTCATTGTTTGCGTCTCAGTCTGAATCTCTGTTTCACATCTTTTGTATATATACCTACAAGAGGAATTGTAGTTCTATTTTTTTCAGGTTTTTTTGAGGAATCATCAGACTGTTTTCCACAATAACTGTATCGTTTTGCATTCTCATCATCAATGGAAAAGTGTTCCAATTGCCCACCATCCTTGCCAAAATTTGTTAATTTCTGTTTAATTGTAGCCATCATAATGGGAATGAAAAGGTACCTCATTGTGGGTTGACTTGATTCTGTCTGAAGATTAATGATGTTCTTGATCCTCCATCTACTCTTCTTCTCTCCACCTTCCTCTCCAAAGTCCCCATGGGCTGATTAGGAGATAATACGCATGTAGCTCAGAGACCTCTAGTACTCTCAACATGAAAGGACGCTGGAATGGAATCTGAAGTGCCAAGCAGCAGAATCAGATTTTAACAAAAGAGAATGCATTGTAGTAATGACTCAATTGCCCTGACTTCTACCAGCCCAACGATTACAGCAAAAGAGACCAAAACATAAACACCACCAAATATTACTCATAATGATTCATAGATGTTTGTGTTCAGGGCCTAATGGAAGTCTTTGTACAAAGATCCAGGCTAGGACAGCAAAGCTTTTAGAAAAGAGAAAGCAAAGCATATAGACCTTTTAGTTTTTAGGGCGTGATTCACATATTTTTCTGTATATTCTTTGGAGGTTGGTTTACGGCGCAATAGAAAGAGGTGGAATCATAGAATGTCATGGAAAGCATAAAGAGCTGTCAAAACCGATAGTTAGCTCAGGTCCTTGGAATCTGTTGCAGCTGAGAATGAGGTGGGAGCATGATGGCTGAACAGGATGCTAGCAGTTGCGCTGTCATAGTCTATAACCCCAATTCTCAGCAGCTGCCTATTAGTGCTTGACTTTTTGCACACAGGCCAAACAAAATTGCATGGGATTGTCAACGGAGCTTGAGAAACAAAGCACTGCTTAGAAAAGTGGATGTTGCAATGAGATGTTTCGAATGCATCATATAGTAAGAGATGGCACGATGGGGAATCAAAGTTCCAGTTTTCTCAGGATTGTTCTCATTTGCTTGGATTAGCCTCCATCCAGGCACTTATCCGGGAGTACATGTTATTAACCCTTGCATGCATCCTGAAGCAGTTAATGATAATCAGATCATGATAACGAATGTTATAATCATCTTTGCTTTAGTTCGTTTGACGCGACTCAAATGTGTCATAAAATAGATGTGTTCTCAATTGCCTGGATTTATCTAGTGAGCTGTATGTACTACTGTGATAAGTAGGTTTATTGTGCCAACCTGGCCAGTGAACACATGTGGGATTGATTGAAGGGCTGAGAGATAAATGGCTCAGCGAGCCTCACTCTTCTTGTATCTTGCTCTTTGATGATCGGACCAGTGTGCGGCTGCCTTAGCTTGTTCTCTACGTCAATGTGCAAGCTACACTACCTGTGGGACGCCTAACCCATGGACTATGTCGCTGTACTTTGAGGGTCCTTCAAGACCTGCTTTGCCACACCATTGGCATTTACATCTCTTGAGCTGGAGACTGTCGGGCCCTGTCATCTGGCTGACTGTTGGTGACCTGCCTTGCTGTTTGCTGCCTGTGTCCGGATAGCCTGAATTGCTCTACCGAGGACTACCCGGCGGCCCTCAAGACTTGAAGGACTGCCAGTGTATTAGCACAGAAGTGACTTGAACTGAATCAATTGTACTGCTCTAAAGATTGTTTATTTTTATGCTATCTATCTAACTATATAAATATATATAAAATCATTAGTGTTCTGGTTTTAGTTCTCTAGAGAACCCTGTCTGATATAATTGGTACCCAGAGTGGTTCTAGAGAAATAAAATCATAAATATGAGCTTCTTAAATAGGCTCTCCAGTCTGATTAAGCTTAATAGCACTGATAATGCTATTTCTATACGCAAAGGCATAGATAAGTCTGCCACTCTTACTAATCCATGGTGTGAAGTAGCAAAGCTAATCTGCAGTATCACCACCAATAGATGAATTGCTGGTTAAAGGAGAGTCTCTGGGTGATGTTTTCCAGCAGTTTTGTCAGGATGACAAGTATAGGAAGCTGGTTGGCTGGTCCTCCTTACAATGGGAAGTGTGATTAAGGAGAGGGATGATCTCAGACCCTCGGAAGCATGCCTCAAGTGCCAAATAACATACCTAAAAGTGTCCGTCTGTGTTACAAAGGAGAGTCTTCTCTCCTCTAGTAATAGAGCTGACATTACCGAGAATCAGGTCCAAAGTCTCATCATGCGAGTGGCTGAATTACAACAGCAGCTGAATTGCAGATCTAGAGCAGTGTCTGATACCAAAGTAAGGGTGTTGATAGGAAAAAGTTGGGACCTTGAAACATGTGATGGAAACATATGGGCTGATGATCCAGCAGAGGAGGATATTGAGCGCCTTGAAACGATTAAGACACCCAGTCAATAGATCCACTAGCAATGAAACAACCCACACCTGAGCAGATTAATCAAACAGTTCAAGCTGAAATGCCAGGTGGGGCTGCATCGGTAGCATTGCCTGAGGGAGGTGCCTTAGAAGATATTGCTGAGAGCATGCAGGAAACACCCTCATCACCCATTATTTCCTCTAGATCTGTAACTAAAATTAAGGTTCAGAAAGCTCCTAAAAGTGATGTTGAAATGATTATCCAAGGAGAAGCACACTATACTCACAATGATCTGCTCAAGTTTTCTAATACGTACAAGCAGAAGCCTGGGGAATATCCCTGGGAATGGTTACTGAGGGTGTGGGATCCTGGTGCAAGAAATGTAATATTGGACCAGTCTGAGTTTCTGGATGTGGGACCCCTAACACAGATGTGTCCTCCAGTATCTCAGCGAGAGAGGCTAAGAGAGGATCTAATTCCTTATGTGGTTGGTTTGCTGGAGCACTGCCTGCCAGAGGGCCTAGATTAGACCAACTTGACGTACCTGACTTACCTTGGTACGCTGTAGAGGAAGGCATCCAAAAGCTTAGGGAAATTGGTATGCTGGAATGAATCTATCAGAATATTCCCATAGACCCAAAAAGGGGGTGTCCTGAGGACATACCCTTCATCACAACCACGAGGAACAAGTTTGTGAAGTGGGCCCCAGCATCTCTGAAGACTCTTGTGATTGCTATTTTATGTGCACCAGGATTCACAGTGGGTACTGCCCTGAGTGAACTCTGACATTTGCCCACAATGGGGCTGATTGGGCCCTGTGGTGGTAGAGGGCAGGTGACAGCACTGACTCAACAGAGACAGGGTGGATGTGCTTATAATGCAGGTTTCCATAGTAATCAAAGCAACCAGTCTTGTGTGGACTTATGGCATTGGCTACTTAGCCATGATGTCCCTAGGAGTGAAATACATGGGAAACCTACTAAATATTTACATGATCTATACAGGCAGAAGAATGGTAGATCAGGTGAACAGCAGAATAAACCAGTTTACAGACCCACAACCTCTTGAATGAGGGGAAAGCCTCCAATGTTGAGTGGGGCCCAGAACAAGAAAAGGCTCTGCAACAGGTTCAGGCTGCCGTGCAAGCTGCTTTGCCACTGGGACCATATGATCCAGCTGACCCGATCGTGCTAGAGGTGCCAGTTGTAGAAAAAGAAGAAGTGTGGCGTCTTTGGCAGACCCCAAAGGTGAATCACAGCGTAGACCATTGGGATTTTGGAGTAAAGTCTTGCCATCCTCTGCAGACAACTACTCCCCATTTGAAAAACAGCTGTTTCCCCGTTCCTGGCCCTTGGTGGAGACAGAACACCTCACCATGGGCCACCAAATCACCATGAGGCCTGAGCTGCCCATTATGAACTGGGTATTGTCTGACCCACAGAGTCATAAAGTTGGACGTGCACAGCAGCACTCCATTGTTAAATGGAAGTGGTACATATGAGATTAGGCCAAAGCAGGACGTGAAGGGACAAGTAAGCTGCATGAAGAAGTGGCCCAAATGCCCACAGTCTCCACTCCTGTCCCATTACCTCCTTTCTCCCAATCTGTAACTTTGGCCTCCTGGGGAGTTCCTTACCATACTTTAACTGAAGACCAAAAAAGCCATGCTTGGTTTACAGATGGTTCTGCACGATATGCAGGTGCCACTCGTAAGTGGACAGCAGCAGCACTACAGCCCCTTTCTGGGATCTCCCTAAAGGACAGTGGTGAAGGGAAATCCTCCCAATGGGCAGAACCTCAAGCGGTGCACCTGGCCGCTCAGTTTGCATATAAGGAAAAATGGCCAGATGTGCGACTGTATACTGATTCATGGGCTGTGGCTAAGGGCTTGGCTGGATGGTCAGGGAATTGGCAGGAACATGATTGGAAAATGGATGACAAGGAGGTGTGGGGAAGAGGTATGTGGAGGGACCTCTCTGAATGGACCAAGAAAGTAAAGATAATTGTGTCTCATGTAAACACTCACCAAAGGGTTACCTCTGAAGAGGAGGACTTTAACAATCAAGTGGATGAGATGACACACAATGTGGAGACTGCTCCTCCTCTTTCCTCTGCCACTCCTGTTATCGCCCAATGGGCACATGAACAAAATGGACATGGTGGCAGGGATGGAGGTTATGCATGGGACAGTAACATGGACTTCCACTCACCAAGGCTAACTTGGCCACTGCCATTGCTGAGTGCCCCATCTGCCAGCAGCAGGAACAAACAATAAGTCCAAGATATGGGACCATTCCTCGGGGAGATCAACCAGAAACTTGGTGGCAGGTTGATTGCATAGGACCACTTCCATCATGGAGGGGACAGCATTTTGTTCTTACTGGAATAGACACCTACTCTGGATATGGATTTGTTTTCCCTGCATGCAATGCTTCTGCCAAAACTACCAGTCATGGACTTACAGAATGCCTCATCCACGGGCATGGCATCCCACATAGTACTGCTTCAGATCAACTTCACAGCAAACGCAGTGCAGCAATGGGCCCATTCCCATGGAATCCACTGGACGTATCATGTTCCTCATCATCCTGAAGCTGCTGGCTTGCTAGAACGATGGGATGGCCTCCTACACACACAATTATGGTACCAACTAGGTGGCAACAACTTGCAGGGCTGGGGAATGTTCTCCAGGTAGCTGCATACACTCTAAACCAGCGGCCACTATATGATGCTGTGTCTCTACTAGCCAGAATTCATGGACATGGGTCCAGGAACCAAGCGGTAGAAGCTGGAGTGGCACCACTCACTATTACTCCTAGTGATCCACTTGCAGCATTTTTGCTTCCTGTCCCAGCAACCCTGTGTTCCTCAGGCCTGGAGGTCCTGGTCCCGAAGGAAGGAACTCTCCCACCCGGAAACACAGCCTGGGTTCCATTGAACTGGCAGCTGAGAATGCCCCCTGGCCACTTTGGGCTTCTCATGCCTTCAGATCAACAGGTCAGGAAGGGTGTCACTGTACTGAATTGTGTGATTGATCCTGATTACCAAGGAAAAATTGGGTTGGTGCTACATAATGGGAGTAAAGAAGAATATGTTTGGAATCCAGGAGATCCCATAGGCCAACTCTTAGTGATACCATGCCCTGTGCTTAAAGTTACAGCAATACAATCCTGACACGACATCTAATGACCCAGACCCCTCAGGAATTAAGGTCCGGGTCGCCCCACTAGGAAAAAATACAGACTGAGTAGTAGAAGAAGGTAGTTGTACCTACCAGTTATGACCACGTGATCAATTGCAAAAGTGAGGTTTATGATTGTCAGTGTATTTTCTTTATATGTGCCTATTGAATATCTTTCCTTTGTTCATGTATGATGTATCAGATACAGTTGGACTCAATGTGTTTTCATTTGTGTGTATGATAGATGTTTGATGTTAAGTATAAGTGTGAGTTCATTAAATTTCTGGAATTTTTTTTGGAAAAAGAATTGTTTAATGGTGCTAAGTTGGCAAGGGGTGGAATTTGATAGGTGGGTTTATTGTGCCAACCTGGCCAATGAACACTTGTGGGATTAATTGAAGGGCAGAGAAATAAGTGGCTTGGTGAGCCTGGCTTTTCTTGTCTCTTGCTCTTTGATGATCAGACCAGTGTGCAGCTGCCTTAGCTTGTTCTCTGCCTCAATTTGCAAGCTACACTACCTGTGGGAAACCTATCCCATGGACTGTGTGCTGTAGTTTGAGGCTCCTTCCAGACCTGCTTCGCCATGCTACTGGAGTATATACATCGCAGGAGCTGACGACTGTGGTGCCCTTTCATCTGGGTTCAACAGATGTTGGTGACCTGCCTTGCTGTTTGCTGCCTGTGTCCAGATAGCCTGAATTGCTCTACCGAGGACTACCTGACGGCCTTAAGACTTGAAGGACTGTCAGTGTATTAGCTGTCTCACGGAAGGGAGTTGCACTGAGCCATTTGCACTTCTCTATAGATTAATCAACTCTTTATTTTTTATGATATATATATATCTTGCTATATAAATATATATAAAATCATAAGTGTCATGGTTTTGCTTCTCTAGAGAACCCTGTCTTACATAACTCAAAAAAAGTATTGTATTACGTATAATATTTAAATTAAGAAATGCAACATATTATATCAGATGATAGCAGTAGCCAGAAATGAATGTGCTCGTTTCATAAAGGTGCACTAGGGGAACTTTTGGGTAAGTGTTGAACTGATCATTGGTAATTCACCAGCCGCTCCGTGCGAGAGAGATGAGGCTATCTGCTCCTATAAATATTTACAGCCTCAGAAATCCTATATAGTATAAAACTGAGATGATCAGAATCAACTTGATGGCAATGTGTATTGCACAAAGGGTCATGAATATAAAAGTTCATGCAATTATTAATCTTAATTTTTAGTCCATTTCAAGCAGCATTCAAGAAGAAAGTTCCTGGAAAAGGATTCCTATAAGTGAATTTTATATAATAAAAAAAATGTTGTAAATGGGCCAAACTGTTCCACTTTCTCCAGTCCCTAATATTCATGAGACTCAATGGAGATAGCGAAAATTATCAGCTGAGCTGCCCCATATCCCAGTTGGCAGCTTAAGGCACTGAATAATAGAATCCATCGAGTGCTAAATACATCAATTATCTATTTAATTTAAGACATTCATGGCCTGTTAAAATGGTTCGCAATACTACTATTTTCGATTCAGAAACAACACTGCAGTAGTAACTAATGTTATCATTAAAAGACAATTATTTTTCTTTTCTTTTCCACAATATTCTTTATGCCAGACATATGTGTATATCTGGCTCAACATACTTTCCTTGGATGGGGAATTTAAAGCCAGGCTTATTCATCATAGCTGTTGTGAACTGAATTCTCTAGAAAGCAAAATTAGTGAGACTTATATAGGTATAGATAGGGATTGTTCGGTGCTACCGAGAAGGATACAATTCATGCTTATGCAATGTGCAAAAGAATGAAACCCTGCCAGTATCACAATCATTGTTCTGTTTGAGTCCATTGTTGCAGCCCCTTTGTCAATCCATCCTGTAAAGGATCTTCCTCCTTTTCAATGACGCTCTATTTTACCAATCATGATATCCTTTTCAGGGAATGGATCCCTCCGCCTAACATGGCCAGAGTACATAAGACAAAGTCTTGCAATCAGGCTTCCAAGAAGTAATTTGGCTGCGCTTATTCCAACGCATATTTGTTAGTTCTTCTGGCAGTACATGGTGTATTGAATACTCTGCCAAAACTACTATTAGAAATATCGATTCTTTATTCTTTGTCCATCTTTTGCATGCACATGAAGCTTTTGGAAATCCCATGGCTTGAACCAGGTGCACCTTAGTCCTCAAAGTGATCATCTTGCTTTTTAATCCTTAAAAAAAAACTCTATTGAAGCAAAGCTGTCGAATGCATTATGCTTGGTCTCCTGGTTGCTACTTCTAGGGTTATCGATCCTGCCTCCAAATGAACAAACCAAACCCATTGTCATTGGGTTGATTCTGACTGAAATCCTAGATAACTTCGCTCTGTGTTCCATTTAACATGATGTTCTTCATTGGCTCACTTCTGATAAAACACGATGTTCGCTTGAATCCCTCACTGAAAGCTGCATTCTTTGATCTTCATCAGTAAGTGATTCCAGTCTTTTCAGCTTTCAGCAAGCAAGGCTGTGTCATCCGCATTGAACAAGTTGTTATGAACCATCCTCTAAGCTTAATACCATTATGATTCTTTACATAGTTCAGATTCTTAGATTATTTTCTCAGCATACTAATGGAATAATAATAATTTTCTACTCAAACACCTGCCTCTTGGTCTATGTACAGATATGACATGAGCATAAATGTTCTTGAAATCCCATTCTTCACAATATTATTCTTAATTTATCATGATCCACAAAAAATAATCCGTTCGCATAGTCAGCGAAACATAAGTACACCTCTTTCTAAAATCCTGTCCTTTCCTCCCAGATTCAACAATGAGATCAACAATGATATCCATGTGCTCTGCTGAATCCACCTTAAATTTCTAGCAGCTTCTTGTTTCTGTACTGTGCCACCCTTTTTGCATTATCTTCAACAAAATTTTACCTGTATATGATCGTAATAATACTGTTTGATAACTTCCTCATTCTGTTGAGTCAACCTTCTTTGGAAGGAGCACAAATCTCTTCTAATTCCATAGAATCTCTTCCAATAGGTAGCTATCATCCAAATTTCTTGGCAAAGATGAGTGAATGTTTGCAGAGTTGCATGAATCCAAAGTCAGAGAAAACATGATAGGGCACCACAGCCCTCAAGGTCTTGTATTCCTCATGAAGCCATGTCTGGAGGCAGGCACAGAGTCCCAGCAAGCAGGAAAGCCAAGGGTGATGTGACAGGTAGGTTTATTGTACCAACCTGGTCAATAAGAACATGTGGGATTAATCAGGTCACAGTTTGATTGGAGGGCAAAGAGATAAATGGCTCAGCGTGCCTCACCTTTCTCTTTATTGCTCTCTGGTGATTGGACCAGCATGCTAATTATCTGCCTCAACTTGTGACCTACACTACCTATGGGCCTGTCAACCTGTGGATCATGTCGCTAGACCTTAAGGTTTCCCTTGAGACCTGCTTCGCCATGCTGTTAAGTGTATACATCACTTGAGTGTGGGACTGTCGGACCTTGCCTTCTTGCTGACTGCTGGTGACCCACCCTGGTGTTTGCTGCCTGTGGCCGGAATGGCTGTACTGACCTATGGAAACCTCAGCTGTCTGCTTCCTTGACCTTGGACCCAGTGGCCCTCGTGAGTGGAAGGACTTCCCGTATATTAACTGCTCCATGGAAGTGAGTTAAACTGAACCCTCTGTACTGCTGGGTGGATTAATTAACTTTTCTATTCCTTCATGCAGCATCTAACACAGGAGAAAAAGAGACAGGAGAGGTGCCAGTGTCTGACATACAATGGTGACACCTATCAAGAGGCATCATCAGGGTGTGACCTGATTGACAGATTGGATGCCACCCTTACACAAATGCTAGCTGACCAAAAATCTAACTGCTACAATTCTTAATTATTACAAATTATAGCTACATAGTTAATTGTGAAACAATCTGAATCCGCTTCACTAGATAAAATGTTTATCTTTTGAATGTAGGGATATATTTCTCTCAAAAAGATTTTGAGGGGAGATGACATTAGTATGGTGCAAGGATATAAACTTGGTGCACACCTTTCCTGACTCTAAATCACTCTACAGGCTTTCAGTCAATGTATAGGTTCTGCCTGAACACAGTGAAATGTTCTGAAATTTCTTCTTTTTGCAATGAAATTCATAATGTATTATGATTCACATAGTTTAATGCCTACTGAAGCCATAAATAATTATTATAGTTAGCACAGGTTCTCAAACTAGCAGGTAATAAACCATTTAAAACAATACCATAGATGATTTTCTTTTCTGAAATTCACATTTGGCCCACTTGCCTAGGTTTTTCTAATAATTAAAAAAAATTGCCTGACTTTATCACTTTTCTAACCAGCTAAATGCTTTTCTATTTTGAAGCCTTCTCTATATGAAAAAAATTTAATTATTGTGATATAATGACCTGGTACCATCTACCATGCATTTTAATCACATTTGCTTTATGAAATATGAAATAATTTTAGTAACCTAGTCCTATGCATTCCTTAAACTTAAAGCAGACAGTCACGAGACAGCAACTGAAATAGCCTACTTTGATTTGGTATTGTGCTTAGATCCTAACCCATAAGGAAAGTGAATGGTTGTCAATATTTTTTTTTCAATTAATTTGATTGGAGAACTTGCAGGAAGCTGTCATAGTGATTTCAAAACCTCTCTCTCCGAAACAATATGCACAATTTGCGATCCAATTGAACCTATTGAGAACATTGTAAAAAAAGTCATAAGAGAAAAATGAAGCCAGCTACTGGCCAAACAGTGACAATAAAATTCTGGCTATAAATATATTTAAATACTTACTGTAAGACTTTGCTACAGAAATGAACCCTATGAAATGAACTCAAGAGCCACCTCAGTGCTAACTCATTTCATAAGTGTGTATAGATATGGACCGAGAGAAGTTCCTTTACATTTTCGAGGAAAGATCCAGAATTGCTTCCAAGTCACTTTAATACTAATTTGGCTAATGATATCAAATGAGTATTTAATTCAAAAGGTTGAGAAAAATTACTCAAATTTGGAAATAGCTGACTGATGAAGCCAACTGAAATAATTGGCTTGATGGTTCTATAGACATACAATTCAAAGGTAACTTTCAGTAAATGTTTTAAAAATAATTTTATAACTTGTTTATATATTGAGATTCATATAATAATTTTGTTCATTCATGCTTGAAACTTGTTTCACTAAACTCTGATTTTTCTTGCATGTACAGTAAGTAATCTTTCTATGCTGTATTTTAAGCTCTGTAGACCCAGCATACTTTTATCAATCAAACAAGATAAATATTTATATCTTTACTTCATTGATAATGTATTGTGATAGCAATGCTTTATTAATAATTTGTTTTCTATTAATATTAATAATTTGGAGGTGTAGTTATTCATTCAATATGTATTGAGTGTCTACTATATGCCATTGGGAATTTCTAGGTGGGCAAATCGTTAATGTACTTGGCTGCTAACCAAATGGCTGTTCTTAAAATCTACCCAGTGGAGCATTAGAAAAAAATCCTAGCAATCTACTTCCAGAAATCAGTCATTGAAAACCCTATGGAGCATAATTCTACTCTGAGATGCATGGGATTACTATGAGTCACAATCAACTCAACAATTACTGGTTTATATACCAGCTTCATCCTAAGAATTCAGTACAAAATGATGAGAAGGATAAACCGTGCACACTGAACGTTTATGAAGTCATTCAAACAATAACAATGACATTAGTAAGGATTTTGACCATGCAAGTCAAAATTGCTTTGGGAGCACAAGGGAACAGGTCGTATAGTCCAGAGAGAATTACTTAAAGGCTTCCTGAAGGAAGTAACATCAGGGAGTTTGAGAACCTTAGGGTAAAATCTATATCGAATAAGCAATAAGCAGAAACTTCCCACTCTAGTCTGGACTGCACCTTGCCAGAAAACTCAAAACTCAAAATCACTACCATCAAGTTGATTCTATCACATAGCAACCCTATAGGGCCGAGTAGAACTGCCCCCTGTGGATTTCTGAGGCCATAAGTCTTTTCTGGGCTAGAAAGCCTCATCTCTAGCAACAGCTGGTGGTTTTGAACTGCTGACTTTGCAAGTCGCAGCCCAATGAGTGAGCCACCAAGGCTCCTATTCTTTGGCAGATCCTTTACTTTTGTGTAGGATCTAGTTTTTTCTTCTTCCCTTCCTCCCTTCTTCTTCTTTTATTTTATTTTTTAAGGAGGTTGTAGAGACAATCATAACTGAATGCCTGTAGAGAACACAAAAGGTATCCAAATGAAGTGGATCAAGTAAAAAACAAGGATCCATTGACATTCAGCCATATCACTGAGGGCTAGTAGCAAATAATTCGCTTTCTGGAGAAGTCGTAAAAGGGCTCAACTCTACTCAAGAAGGCAAGCTCGCTTAGGTTAAAATTTATAATTTGTCAAGAGAGGCCAAAATTGTAAATTCTAGACAAAATGTATCAATTTTTAAATTTTGTCAATGTAATTAAATACAACACTATACTTTTTTTAAAAGTCATTTTATTGGAGGCTCATACAACTCATCACAATCCATACATACATCAATTGCATAAAGCACATTTGTACATTTGTACATTTGTTACCCTCATTAGTCTTTTTTTTTAAATTATTTTATTGAGGGCTCGTACAATTCTTATCACAGTCTATATATACATCCATTGAGTCAAGCACATATGTACACCTGTTGCCCTCATCAATCTCACAACATTTGCCCTCTACTTCAGCCATCAATATCGTTTGCTCATTTTCCCCCTCCCTCCTGAACCCTTCATAATTCATAAATTATTATAGTTTTGCCATAAGTTACACTTCCAACATCTCCCTCCACCCTCTTCTCTGCTATCCATTCCCCAGGGAGGAGTCTATACTTAGATTCTTGTAATTGGTTCCCCACTTCTACCCCGCATTCCCTTCACCCTCCAGGCCTCGCCCCTCTCACCACTGGTCTTGATGAAGTCATCTATCCTGGATTCCCTGTGTTTCAAGTTGCCATCTGTACCAATGTA
>NW_022104553.1:7323609-7331048 GCF_000313985.2 Echinops telfairi
GTGTCCCCCCGAACCATTGGTCCCGTTGTTTTCTCCTCCAGACTATTCATCCAGTCTCTTATCAAGATAGATCTGTAGAGCTAATAATATGCATGAAAAACCAGGCCATAGCAAGATAAGCAATCAGTGACAGCACAGCGGTGGCAACAAAAAAGGAAAGCAATTACCCGTAGCAGAATAAGTTAATTAAATGAGAAAAGAAAAAAAATTAAGCAGAAAGAAAAACCTGTAAATAGATCAAGGTCTGATTTTTGATCTCTAGGTGTGTCCTTCAGTCAAGACCGATGGGGTACCATGCTCTGGCCCCCAAGTCTGCCCTTTGTACTCCCTCGGGCACTCTCTGCTCTGCTCCCACCGTTGCTTTGCCGCACACTTTTTGTGGTTTGCCTTGGTGTCTCAGGGTCAGTCTGGGCCAGTCCCAACACTGAGTCTCCAGCATTGTCCCCCTTAGAGCCCGGGGCCATCAACGGATGGTGACAACACTATACTTTTGAGCAATTCTTGTGGAGCTTAATTTAGCCTTGGAATGTGAGATTTGGCATTTTCCTTACATTATTATGGGATGTAGAAAATTCTGACAGGGGAAGTCTCCTCTCTAGTGTGAAGGATCTAAAACCAATTCACTGTCAGAGTGACCTGACTCAGTGTCCCTGTAGGTTTAAGTCGAAGACATGCCTGATATTTTACGTTGTTCTTGCTTTAGGTGCCGTCTAATCAATTCTAACTCATAGCAACTCTATGTACAATAAAACAAAATACCACTCGGTCCTGTGCCATCCTTGCAATTCTTCTATTTGAACTCATTGTTGTAGCCACTGAAGCAATCCATCCTGTCATGGGTCTTCCAGTTTCTCATTGCTCTTCTACCAAGCTTTATCTTCTTTCTCAGGGACCAGAGTCCCCTGGAAATATTTCCAAAGTATGTGAAATTAAGTCTTGCTAACCCGGCTTCTAAGGAGCATTCTGGCTGCCTTCTAAGAACAGATTTATTTTTTCTTTTGGAAGTCTATGGTACCTTCAATATTCTTCACCAGCATCATAATTCAAATGAATCAATTCTTTTATACTTTTCATTATTCAATGATCAACTGTAACATGGATCTGAAGCAAATGAAAATACTATGGCTTGGGTCAAGCACACCCTATCTTTCAAACCAATATCCTTTTTCAACACTTAAAAGAGGTCTTGTGCATCAGATTTACCTAACGGAATGTGTTGATTCTTGACTGTTGTTTCCATAAGCATTGACTGTGGATCCAAGCAAGATAAAATTCTTGACAACCTCAAATTTTTCTTCCTTTATCATGGAATTGCCTATCTTTTCACTATTTATCATGATGGTACAGTTGTGAAGATTTTAATTTCTTTATATTGAGTTGTGATTCATACTGAAGTCTACAATCCTTGATCTTCATCAGCAAGTGATTCAAGTACTTCTCACCTTCATCAAGCAAGATTGCATCATCTTCATATTGCAGGTTATTAATAAGCATTCCTCCAAGCCTGATGCCAAATTCTTCTGCATATCATTCAACATTTCTGATTACTTGCTCAGCATATAGTTTGAATGAGTATGGTGAGAGGATACAACCCTGATGCACACCTTTCCTGATTATAAGCCCTGCGGTATTCGCTTGTTCTGTTCACACAATTTCCTCTTGATCCATGTACAATTCCACATGAACATAATGAAGCATTCAGGAATTCCCATTCTTCTCAAGACTATCCATAATTTTCCAGTACCCACAATCGAATGCCTTTGTGTAATCAATGAAATACAAATAAACATCTTTCTTGTGCTCCCTAAATTGAGCCAAAACTCAATGACATCAATGCCTTGTTCCACATCCTCTTCTTTACCCAGCCTGAATTTCTAGCAGATCCCTGTCAATATATGACTGCAACCATTGTTGGATGAACTTCAACAAAATTTTCTTGCATATGATATCAATGATATTGTTCTTTCATTTGTGATTTCTAATTGGACACCTATTTTGAAAGGGTACAAGTATGGATCTCTTTCAGTCAGTCACCAAGTAACTGTCTTCCACATTTCTTGGCCTAGAGGAGTGTGTGATTCTAGTGTTTAATCAGCTTGTCGAAACATTTCAATTGGCATTTCATTAATTTTTGGAACCTGTGTTTCACTAATATCTTCAATGTCATTTGGACTTCTTCCTTCGGTTCTACTGGTTCATGATCACATGCTGCTTCTTGAAATGGTTGGATATTGACTAATTCTTTTTGTTACAGTGACTGTGTATTCCTTCAATCGTCTTTTGATATTTTATAGTTTGCTCAAATTGCTCCTTCTATACTGAAGGGTTTATGTATTTGAATATATTATTGTTTTTAAGTGGTAAGGGGTTGATTCTTGCTCATAGTGATCCTGTTTACATCAAAATTAAACACTGCTGTCCTTCCACAATCTCACAATTATTGTTATGTTTGTTGTTGTTATACGCACTGTGGCAATACAATTCATTGATAACATGTACACAGTATATTGAAATAAGTAATTGGCCTTGCAAAATTCTATCATGTGATCTCCAGTATAATTTTTACCACTAGGGTTATTTTCTAACTGCTGATCCTTTATTTTTGTTTCCAATTTTTGCATTATTGATTTTAATTTTTGATAATTAATCATCGATGTATCTTAACTGCATTTTTGACAGTTTTTTTTAACAATTTCAAACTAAATAATCTTATTGAATTTATAGTTTCTTCATCATTGACTTTAGTGGTTAGTGCATACATTTAAACAGTGGGCATAAACACTACTCTTTCTGCTAGGTATATGGATGCTATCCTATCACAGACAGGTGTTCTTTTCAGTGAGTACTTTGGTGCTATTCTTCTTCAATTTTTCTTTCCTGACAGTCAGAAAAGTCATCACTATGATTGTCTGATTCTAAGAGGCTAGTATCAGTTCCATTTTAGTTCATATCGATTTTTATGGGATAACAACTTTTATGCATTCCATTTCATTTGTTATAATTTCTAATTTTCTACATTCATACATTATGGGTTCCAAATTATGATTATTAATAATTGTTTGTGTCTGCTTCTTTTCATTTTGTATTGTGTTCCATCAGAAGCATACATATCACCACATTGGGCAAACTGAAAGGTGAGTGGTGGGTGTGTGGATATAGTCCTTGGATATTTAATTTGTGTTAATTATATGCAATGACCTTTACTCTAGATATTTTTATAGCCAGTCTGTTTTTCTTATGCGTGCCTTACCCCCATATTTAATACATATTATTGTTCGAAGCTGGTATGCAGACAATTTGCTTAAACAAAACATACACTCAAATATGAAAAATGTCATTTTAAAGTAAAGGGATATGCTCGAATGATAAAGAAAAGAAGACACAAAAAAAGTATTTAAAGCATACTGAAGCTTCACATATTTGTACTTTGTGAATAAGTCTCAAGCATGTCTAAGCAAGCAAGTTATTGAAGAATTTCTGAGGTAAAGAATAAAAACTCTCACATGTGGATATGTACATGAACAGTAAGAAGGGCATAGTGCAAAGAATGGTTTGGTAAAGGCATCCGGACAACACCTAAGGGTACATGCATATACAACTGGGAAGACTCATCATTGCAGTGGCTTCCTGATCCCTGAATTGCATCTATGTGTTCTAAAAGCAATTCTGGAACTGTCTTAGCTGCCTGCTCCTGTTGTCTCTGATCACTACTTCAAGCCCTTTTTGCTTAAACAACTTAGAGTGATTTCTGTTTTCTGTACGGAACATTGACTAATATAATCCTTTTATAACAGAGGAAACAAATTCAATTGAATAGCTCCCTATAGAGGAGTTAGGAAAGGTTTGATCATTACTTGAAAAGATCTCCCAATAGATAGCATAATGTTTGATTTAGGGGAGGATATTTCCACTTTATGGTAAAGGACTGTTAGAAGTTGGGTGCATTCCTGAATGAACAGTCAAATTTTGGAAGTTGTATCAGTGCTCAGTTCAGAGCACAGGGAACCACAACAAATAATATACTTCAGCCTAAGATCTATGTGAACTGACAGCATATTCAATAAAAACAAAACAAAATGACAATACATAATTTTTAAAGATATATAGCCAGAATACTCCTTAGAAAGGATAATAGGGATACTTCATTTCCCATATTTTGGATCTCTTTTTAAGAAACAGCAGTCCCTGGAGAAGAACATCACATTGGTAAAGTAGAAGGGCAGCAAAAATGAAGAACTTTGACCAGATCATTTGACAGAGTTGCTACAATAATGAGCTCAAACGTATGAACAGTTATGAGGATGGGACAAGGCCAGGCAGTGTTTCATTATGTTGTACATAGGGTTACTACGTGTCAGCAGCAAATTGACAGTGCCAACCAAGAATAACGAGATTTGGGTTAAAATGGAACTTAGACTAAAGTATAAATATAATAATAACAATTGTCTGTCAGTGACACTGAGACATTTGCTCATATGCAAACACAAATCTCCTTTCCCCTCCAGAGGCACCAAAACTTGGTGTAACAGGAAGTCTGTATGGCTCCTCAAGTCAGTGAAATGTTGCTACTAAGACTTACCTTCTCCCCAACTCCACCTGATTAGAAATACACCCCTCACCTTGTGCCCTCATTCCTACTGCCTATTTAACTCCTGGGACCCCTGCATGAAAGGAAGATTGCATGATGTGCTGCATAATCTCCACCCCTTTCCACTATTTCCCAAGTGACATTTCCTGTAGGGTTATATTTCCACTGACAGATCAGTCCTATAGAGCAAGGAAGTTGAGTGCAGCCAAACAAGGGCCATTTGTTATAAACACAGTAACATTTCCTGCTTTCTCCAGACTCTACCACTTCTTCCTCATCTCCACACAATAGGATTTCCAGTCCCTGTCTGATCTTCCTCCTCTAATGTAAACAGCAAGTCACATATGCACAACCCAGAACCCTACACACCATCTACAACTGGAAAACTATGCCACTAAAACAGCCAATAGTAATAATCAGACACACACACAAAATCAAGATAAACAAAAATCAACAACAGGAGATAACCCAAAGCCAATAGAAAATGAAGGAGGCAGGGAAGCCCTGGAACTACCAGAATACAGAAGAATGATGTATGGAAGTACCATACAAGAGATACTGGGACTGCAAACAAAGGAAGAATTTAAGATGCTAAAAACTTCACATCTAAAAGAAACACAGTAGGTAAACAATGAGATAACAGAAATAAAAACAGGGTACAAGAAATGAGCAATTGAATGTAAGAAACAGAAAATGTAATCAGTGAACACAAAGACAGTGATGCAGATTTCAGAAAATGAGGGAAACAAACAAAAAGCAAAGGAATCTGAAGAAGGCCTGAGAATGACGTGGAACACCCTTAAGAGAAATAATATATGCCTCATTGGAATACCAGAACAAAAAGACACAAACAAGTCTACTGACAAAATAGTAAGGAAATTCATGGAAGATATTTTCCGAACATTACAAAAGAGAACACGATAACCATCCAGGACCCAAAGAGAACATCAAATTGGTTAAACCATTCCCCACCCCCACCCCTCCCACACCATCCCACCGCTCCAAAATCAAGACATGTAATAAGAAAATTATCCAACTTTAAGGAACAGAAAAGGATCTTGAATGCAGCTAGAGAGCAAAAAGTAGTCACCTAGAAAAGTAAATAGAAAAGAATAAGCTGAGACATCTCCACAGAAACCATGCAGGAAAGAAGAAAATGGAGCAACATCTACCAAACTTTGAAACACAAAAATTGCCTGCCAAGAACCCTATATCCAGCAATGCGCTCCATAAAATATGAAGGAGAAATAAATATTCTCAGAAAAAGTAAATATGTAGAGATTTCATAAAAACAAAACTAGCGTTTCAAAAAATGCTAGCTAGATCTCTTTGGTCAGAAAATCAACAACTGTAACACACACCCGCGAGACTGCCACAGTGTACAAAACCACCAGAAGATGAAAAACTGAAAACAAACCACCAACAAAACAGATCTAGGGTGCCAGGCAAGATGGCAATTGAGTAACACACACTGGAGGGACTCTGCAGAAATCAATGAACAAGAGCCACTGAGAGGGTTAAATCCACTAGGTTTTAAAGAACTATGAGCTTTTTGCCTACCACGGCAGAGGCCAGCTGGAGCCTTAGCCCTGTCACAGTCATGGCTGGCACCAGGCTACCTTGGCTAGCCCAAGGGCTTTATTTCAACACTGCTGGGTGGTTGGGGGCTCTTTTATTTTTTCTATTTTTCTCTTCTCTCTTACGCCACAGTCACAGTTGACTTGGGTTGTTTGTTTGTTTGCTTGCTTGTTTTTCTTCTGCTCAGCTGGCTTCCAGCATGTTCACCACTGGCTTGGGCAACCCTGACCACCATCTGCAGTCCTCTATATGACTGGGGGAACCTCCTCCCATCAACTTCAATGCTGCACACCACAAAAGCCAGCCCGGCCAAATAACCATGGGAAACTCCTCCTGCCCTCTGTGGTGTTCCACATGACTTGAGGAGCTTCCACTCACTCTCTATGTCACTCCACATTGCTGTGGGAACCCCCACAAACAATCCAGGATGCTTCCCACTGCCTAGGCCAACCCTGCCTGCTGCCATGGTGCCACAATGCAGCAGGTACCCACACCTGCCTTCCATGGCAATTCACACACAAACAGGCACCCCCACGTGCCCTCCAAGGTGCTCCATGCCACCTTGGGCCATGCCATTGCAGCTTTCCCATGTGATATAATGTCACAGTACCACCGTTGCAGTCCCCAACCATCATACCAGCAACCACAACCATCAGGGCACCTTGAGAGGGCCTTCCAATTTGTCTTCCAGGGATCAGAATCCTGGTTAGTTAGGGAGAGAGTGAAATCCCAGTGGGGTAAAGCAGTAGCCCAAGCACCCCATGTACAGTTGGCTATAGGCAACTCGCCGAAGCATTCCTACAAGCCTCCTAAAGAGAGCTAAGTGCTCTCTGACTCTCTGGAAAATGGTGCCCCAGCCCCTCTAAAATGACACTCAACAGTATCCAGTCCCAACAACCTCAATGCAAGAAACAGAAGAAACAAAATGCAATCTTGGAAAAAGTCCCGAGCCTAATGACATTCTTAGAAGCAGATGTTGAGCTACCACAGAAAGAAGTCTTCTTAAAGCTGCTCGAAGTCATACGGGATATGAGGGAAGCAATAAACAAAAAGGATGAAAGTGTAGAGGAAATAAAGGCAACACAACAAAGAGAAATACAAGAGTGAAGGGACAGGCAGCAAAAGGAAATACAACAGGAAAGGACAAGGTAACTAAAGCAAATAACAAGGTAACAGACATGACCAACAGACAAGAAGAAGCAGAAAACCATACCAGTTGCCTAGATGACAACCAGAAAGACTTCAATAAATGGGAAAGACAGTTTTGTTAGTT
>NW_022104553.1:7331890-7338306 GCF_000313985.2 Echinops telfairi
TGCCTTATATTTCAGTGAGAGGCAAAACTGTAAGTAGGTCTTATTTTCAGGGGATGTCTTACTTTTGGGGAAACACGGTATTTATCTCCTTAGTGCCTTCAAATGAGGTCATCAAGCTGCAACTTGATTGACAGGCTAAATTCCATCCCTTCACCCTTAAGTCTCAAATTGAAAAAAGATGATGTAACTACCAAAACAGTCAAATGAATTAACCAATGAAGCTCAAGAAAGCCTAAGGACAATGGCTGATGCCATTAAGAGGAAAAACATTTGAAACATTGGATTACTAGAACATGAAGCTACCAAGGAGTAAATGGCAAACATAGTAAGGGAATTCCTGGAAGAAAACTTCCCCAGGTGAATGAATGAGAATCAGGCAACCATTCATGAAGCAGAGAGGGCACCAACTAGACTTAATCCCAGAAGAATTCAACAAGGCAAAAAATAGTTAAACTACCCAACTTTGAGGAAAAAGAGAAAATCATAAGTGTGGCTAGGGGAGAAAAGGCAGTCATCTAAAAAGGTACTCCAATAAGAATATTCTCAGACCTACCAGCAGACACAAGTAAGAAGAGGAGAGAGTGGAATAACATATTCAAAACTTTGAAATCAAAGAAGGCCAACCCAAGAATCCTCTACCCCACCAAATTATTTATCAAGAGAGACAGAGTAGTAAGGGTCTTCCGGGACAACAAAAAACTCAAAGAATACATTAAAAGAAAACCAGCTCAACAAAAAAGTGTTAGTGACCCACTGGGATCTGAAGCACAACATGCCCTGATCACAAATAGGAGAACAACACATAGCGAAAAATATACCAAGCAAACAGCAATTCAAAGAAAGCAGAAGTTGCAATCCTAATCTCTGACAAAATTGATCTAAAGATGCCAGCATAAGAAAAGACAAGGAGGGGTATTATATAATGCTTAAGGGACCAAGAACCAGTGAGCAAAATAAATATATGTGCGCCCAATGATAGACTTGCTCCAATCAAATCTTCCAATAGAAGAAAAAAGAAACCACAGGTTCATAGTAGGTGACTGATACACCACTTTCTAAGAAAGATAGATGGCAGGGAAAGAAGCTTAAGAAGGAAGCTACAGAACTGAACTGTACAATTAGGCAAATTTACCTAATAGACATTTTTAGAGCTCCTCACCCAAATTAAAAAAAAAAAAATCACATTATTTTCCAGCACACATGGCACACTCTCAAAGATAGTTCACATGCTGGCATACAAGTTAAGCCTGAGTAATTCAAGCACATAGAGATCCCTCGGACTTCCTTGTCAGACCACTGTGCAATACAGTTGGAAATCAACAAAAGAATGGTTAAGAAAAGAAGGGCAAACGGTTGGAGGAAGAATAACTCCCCATTGCAAAATGAGCGAGTTCTTGCGCAGATCAGAGATGAAATTAGAAAGTTTTTAGAAACCAACAAGAATGAGTATATAGCATTTGAAAACCTTTGGGATCCAGGTAAAGCAGTTATCAGAGGAAGATTGATAGCGATAAATGCAAGAAGAGACACTTACGGTTGATACGTTGTCACAAAGCCTCCAGCAATTAGAACAGCGTGAACAGAAAAAAATCCTACTAACAGCAAATTAAAAGAAATAATAAAAATAAACGGGTGGGAAACAAGAAAACATGCTAAAAATCAATGCAGTGAAAATCTAGTTCATTGGAAAGCTTAACAGAGTCAATAGACTGTTGGCAAACCTAACCAAAGAAAGGAAGAAACAAACATCAATAGCCAGGTTGAGGGATCAAATACAGGAAATTACAATAGATTCTAATGAAATCAAGACGTTAATTGCACAGTACTAAAATGGCCTATAATCCAATGAATTCAACAACTTGGAAGACATGGACAAGTACTTGGAAAAACAATCCCCACCTAGATTGTCCCATATGGATGTCACGAACCTCAATAGACCCATAGTAAGAGAAAAAATAGATAAGGTTATCAAGGGACTGCCAACTAAAAAATCCCAGGGCCAGGTGGCTTCACAGGAGAATTTTACCATGCATTCAGGGAAGAACTGACACCAATCCTACACAAACTTTTCCAGAGCATAGAAACTAACAGCAAACCCCCAAATACTTTCCATGTAACTGTTACCTAAACCATAAAATTGATACCTAAAGCCGTCAAAAATCCCTCAAGCATTGAGAACTACTGACTGTGTCAGTCAGGGCACACTAGAGAAACAAATTCATAGGGACTCATATGTGTGTAAGAGAGAACTTTATATGCAAGAGCAATTGAATGTTGAGAAAACATCCTAGCCCAGTCCAGATCAAGTCAATAAATTTGATATTACCGCATATGTCAATATTATTCCATAAATTCCACTTCACAGTCACAAAACACATGCAATGGCACTGAATGCCGGGAGATCACAGGCAAGTGGGTGGAGAGTATTGTGGATCCAGTGGCGGTGTAATCATCTCAGCACTGGCAGAGGTCTCCACGTGACTCCTTCAGCTCCAGGGCTCTAGCATAGCCTCATGTGTCTTCTCAACTAGAATGTCTTAAAGGGATGGAGAGTGTGTCCTGCCTCTGGAGACCTATTTATCTCTTTAGCACCTTCAAATGAGGTCATCAAGCTGCAACCTGATTGACAGGCTAAACTCCACCCCTTCTCTCTTAATACTTATATAACTACTTATGGTAGTATTATGTAACTACCACACAGACAGATATCTCTAATAAGCACTGATGCAAAATTCCTTTAAAAAATATTGGCCAATGAAATACAGAAGTATGTGAAATGATTAATTCATCATGACCAAGTGGGACTCATTCCAGGGATGCAGGGATGGTTCAGCATCTGAAAATCCATCAACAGTATTCACCACATTGACAAGAAAAAAGATAAGAACCATGTGATTACATTGATAGACACAGAAAAAAATATTCAAAAATATGTATCACCATTCCTGTTTGAGATACTCAGGAAGATAGGAATGGAAGTAAAATTCCTCAATATAATACAATCCATATATGAAAAACTAACAGCTAACATAGTTGTCAATGAAGAAAGGACAAAAACATCCCTACTGAAAAGGGGGACGAAAGAACAATGTCCTTTATTACCTCTTTTAGTCAACATCATACTGGAAGTCCCAGCTAAGAACATAGGCAAAGAAAAGATATTAAAGAAATTCATCTGGGGAAAATACAGGTGACTCTAGTTAGTTACAGATGATATGATTTTATATATTGAAAACCCTAAAAGCTCCACAAAAGGAGTCCTGGAAGTCATAAAGGATTATGTCAGAGAGGCAGATACAAGATCAACAAACAGAAGTCTATTAGATTTCTATATACATCTGATGTGATTATGGAAGAGGGGATCAATAAGGTAGTGCTGTTCACAATAGCCAAACAAAAATTAAAATATCTAGGGGTATACCTAACAATAATAATAATAAAGAAAGATTTTTACGAAGAAAACTAAAGAACACTATTACAAGAAACCAGAAGTGATCTCCACAAAAAGAAGACTATCCCATGCTCACGGATCTGAAGACTCAATATAGTAAAGATGTCAATCCTACCCAAGTAACTGTATGAATTAAATGCCACCCCAATATAAATGCCAACATCTTTTTCCATGGAATTGCAAAAACTGATTACCCACTTTATGTGGAGAACGAAGAAGCACAGAATTAGCAGAGAACTCCTCAGGAAGAAGGACAAAATAAAGGGCTTGCTTTATCTGACTTTAACATCTATTATACTTCCAAGGAGGTCAAAGCAGCATGGTACTAGTATAACAACAGATACCCAGACCAATGAAAAAGAACAGAAAATACAGAAATAAAGACACTGGCATACAGAGAACTAATCTTTGATAAGGGCCCAAAAAATATCAATTGGGAAGCAGATGACCTCTTCAACAAGTGACGCTGAAAAAAAAAATGGAATCTACCTGCAGAAAAATGAGTCAAGACCCTCATTTCACTCCATGCACAAGAATGAAGTCGAGGTGGATCACAGACGTCAAACTATTAGGACCATCGACTAGGGAATTTGGACAAACCTCAGAAATTGGCACAGGGAATATATAGGCTATTGGAAATAGGGAAGGACACAAGTACAGAGGAAGCACAAATTGACAAGTGGGATACTGAAGATACAACACTTGTGTACATCAAAAAAACTTTGACAAGAGAGTAATTAGAGAGCTCACAGACTGGGAAAACATCTTTAGCAATGACACATCGGACAAAAGGCTTATTACTAAAATCTACAATACGCTGTTATCCCACAACAAGAAAAATCAAATAATAACCCGCTAAGGAGGTGGGCAAAAGATCTGAACAGAAGTTTCTCAAGGGCAGAATTCCGAATGGCCAATATACATATGAGAAAATGTTCCCTAACATTAGCCATAAAGGAAATGCAAATTGAAACAACCCAAAACCCTCAAAGATAGCCCAATTCAAAAATTTAGAAAGCAACAAGTGCTGGAGGGGATGTGGCGAGATAGGACCTCTTATTCACTCTGCTGGTCCTGTAGTTATGTGCAGCCACTATGGAAATTGATCTGGCAATATGATAACTAAAACAAATGGAAATTGAGCTACCATATGATCCTGCAATCCCCCAACTGGGCATATAACTGGAAGAAGTAAGAAACAGATCAAGACCAAACTTCTGTGCTCCAATGTTCATTGTGGCATGGTTCACAATTGTGAAGAATGACAAACAATCTAAATTTACATCAACTGACAAATGGATTAAAAAAACACTGATATATATTACTCCATATATATGATACCAATCCATAGATTCCTCTTCAGACTCAGGAAACACATGTAATGATGCCGAATACAGTAAGATAAGATCACAGGCAAGTGGGTGGAAAGTCTGTGGATCCAGCACGGTATAAACATCTCAGTGCTGGCAGGAGTATCTTTGTGGCTCCTGCAGCTCCAGGGCACTAGCAGGAATGTCTACCGGGGAGTGAACATATGTCCTGCCTCCAGTGAGCTATTTATCTCCTTAGCCCCTCATCAACTGCGACATGATTTACAGGTTAAATTCTACCCCTTCACTATTAATAGTCTCAAATTGACAACAGATTATGTAACTAGCACACAACATAATGCATAATTCCTGGGTCGAGGTTCAGGCACTTTTTCAGGGGTCAGACCCAACCCAGGGATGCATATGGTAGCCAACTAAAAAATAGAGGAAAAGATAAAGAAAAAGAAAAAAAGATGAGTGTGGTGGGGGAACAAGGCAATATTCCACCCATGGGGAAACTATTATTTATATCTGCACAAGAAAGGGAAAGAGGTACCAGACCTGAGGTCAACATACCAGCATGGATTAGCAAACTAATAGAGAGAATGACGGGGCCAGAACCAAGGTGAGCTATGTTGACCCCTGTGTTAGTCTGGGACTAGAGACACAGATTGGTAGACACTCATGTGTGTAAGAAATCATTTTACATAAAAGAGAAATTGTGTATTGATAAAACATCCCAGCCCAGTTCAGATAAAGTTCTTAAGTCTGATATTACGCCATATGTCCAATACCAAACTATAAATTCCTCTTCTGGCTCACACAACACATGCAACGATGCCGAATGCGGGAAGATCACAGGCCAGTGGGTGGGAAGTTTTGTGGATCCAGTGACAATGGAAACATCTCAATGCTGGCAGTGGTCTACAGCTGGCTCCTCCAGCACCAGGGCTCTAGCTTAGCTCCATGTGTCTTGTCAGCAGGAAGATGCATCAGAGAGTCTTTGGGTATCTGGCCTCGAGTGAGCTATTTATCTCCAGAGCACCTACAAATGAGGTCCCCAAGCTGCAACCTGATTGACAGGATAGACTCCACCCCTCTATAAGTTCACACAGACCTCTTCCCAGAAGAATGTAATATAGATGAAAGCACTAAAGATATAGCCCGGGGAGGGTGGTGGATCTGTACAGACCACAAACTGAGGGGGAAAGAGAGCGAGTAGACCTCATCATGACCCACCAAGCCCCGAGGATGACATACTTCCTTAGAACAGCCAATGCACAGAGAGGGCTGTCGGACTGGCCTCACCATGAGACATGATGCCCCTTACTGACCCACAATGCTTTGGGGCACAGCACTGGAGACACTATGTAGAAAGTGTGCCCAGTCTACCTACCACACAGCAGGGCAAAATGGGAAGGGAGTGCAACAGGGCCACAAGGGGAGCAAAGGAACACAATGCCCAAGGAATCCTGAAAATAGACATCTGACTCAGTACAGGGCTTGGAACCTCAGCAGACCTGATTGGAAAACATTCATAAGGGTCAACAGACAGACCTGGAACTATTTATAGGCTTTTCATTTTGGGGGTATGTGTATATCGTTTTGTTTTGCTTCTATTTTTCATTTGCTCTATGTAGATTTGTATAAGACCG
>NW_022104553.1:7345437-7351301 GCF_000313985.2 Echinops telfairi
ACATTTGGGTGATGGGAGACAATGGACAGTATAATATACAAAATAATAATATATAATTGATCAAGGATTCATGAGGTGGGAGGCTAGTAGAGGGAGCAGAAAAGAACTGACACAGAAGTGTCAAGTAGAAAGCAAATGTTTTGGAAATGATGATGGCAACATATGTACAAGTGTGCTTAATACAATTGAATTATCGAGTTTCCCAAGATCTACAAGAGCCCCCAATAAAATGGCTAATAAAAAATTAAGAAAAAGATCTAGAGGGGAAACAAAGACATGAATACATCCTCCAACTCTACAAAAAAAGAAGTAAAATACCAAACACAAATACATAATGACAGAAACTAACCTACCTTTAGAATTAATAACATTTACTGTCAATAAAGTAAGTGCATCAATCAAAAGACAAATGGTAGCAGACTGGATTAAGAAACAAGAGACATCCCTCAAGCTCACAAACAAAAACAGATTAAGACTCAAAGGATGTAGAAAAATTTACCAAACCAATAGCAACCAAATAAAATTAGAAATGGTAATATTAATCTCTGACAAAATAGTATCAAGTAAATCACATATTGGGAGACAAGAATGGATATTATATAATGATTAGAGGATCAATAGACCAATAACACATAGCCATAATAAACACAAATGCACCCAACAAAAGACCCTCAAAATACATCAAGTAAATCCTCAAACAAATGCATAAAGAAATTACCAGATTGATAATAATGGGAGACTTCAATACACCAATCAAGGTAAATAGATCAACAGGAAAGAAACTCAATAGAAAATTGAATAGCTGAACAACACAATCAAGTAGCTCCACCTCCTAGATATTTATAGAGTTTTCCAACCAAGGGCAAAAAATAAAAGTTCTTCTGCAACACAAGTGGTTTATATTTTAAAATAGACCACATGCAAGACCATAAATCAAGTCTTAGCAAATTCAAACACATGGAGATCATTCAAACCAACTTCTCAGACCACAGTGCCATGTAACAGAAAATCAACAACAGAAAGAATAAAAACATAAAGACAAACGTATGGAGACCCAACACACTACCCAAAAAGACTAAGCTAAGAAATTAAATTAGGAGTATACTAAAAACAAATGAGAATGATAACACAACATATCAATGCCTATGGGATACCACAAAAACAGTTATCAGAGGTCAGTTTATAACAATTCATGCAGACATAAAAAAGAGATTAAAATAATTTTTTAACATTGAACGCAGCACCTCCAGCAATTAGAACAAGATCCAAAGGATAAATCCTCCAAAAACACATGGAAAAAAACCATAAAAATTATAACAGAAATAAATGAGCTGGAAAACTGGAATATTCAACAAACAAGAAATTAGTTCTTTGAAAGGATCAACAAAATTGACAAACCACTAGCAAAATTTATCAAGCAAAAGAAGATGAAAATATCTAGAATTGGGGATGAAACAGTTGGCATAACAACAGAACAAAATGAAATAAAAGAGCAATTACACAGTATTATGAAAGACTGTATTCCAACAAACTCAGAAATCTAGAGGACATGTACAAATTCAAAGAAGTGTAACTTCTACCCAAATGAACATAGATGGACATTAAAAACTTGAGCAGACCCATAACCAAAGGAGAAGTAGACAAGGTTATCAAGAAACTTCCAACCAAAAAAAATCAAGGACCAAATGGCTTTTCAGGCAAATGGAATTCCAACAAGTATTCTAGCAAGAAGGGTTGTCACCAATTCCACACAAACTATTCCAGAACATAGAATGGAATAGTGAACTCCCAAACTCATTCTATGAAGCCAACATAACCCTGATACCAAAACCAAGCAAAGATCCCACAAAGATAGACAACTCCAGCCTAATATCTCTCATGAACATAGATGCAAACATTCTCAACAAAATCCTGGCTGATAAAATAATACATCATGACCATGTGAGATTCATATCCTGGGGTGTAAGGAAGGTTCGACACATACTCCAACATATAAACCAGATAAAGGACAAGAACCACATGTCATATCAATTGATGCAGAAAAAAGCATTTGACAATATCCAACGCCAATTCCTAATAAAAATACTTAATAAGATGGGAATAAAAGGGAAATTCCTGACTAAAATTAAGGCCATTTATGAAAAACCAATGAGTATTCTTTGAGTCTTACTTGTGCAGGAAGACTCTTCCATCACCATCTAAATAGATAATTTGGCATTGTACAAGGTTCTCAGATTTGCCTTGTTTTCTTTCAACTTTCAGAAGATGTTGCTCCACTCTCAGCTCTTCCTCATGGTATCTGCTGATAGATCTGAACATATTCTTACGTGAATACCATTATACGAGACTGCCTCTTTTCTCTCTTGGTGAATTCTTCCTGGGATTTAGTCTAATTGGTGTCCTCTCTGCATCCTGTATAAATGCCTGATTCTCATTCATTAAGGTAGGGGATTTTTCTTCTAAGAATTCTCTTACAACTTTAGCTGTTGTTTTCTTTGTTGTGTTTTGTTCTGGTATCCCAATTATTCGAAAATTGTTCCTATTCATAGCATCTATCATTGTTCTTAAGTTTTCTTCTGTCTCTTTGATTATCTTGTTTTACTTTCTTTTCCGTTTGTTGAAGTTTACCTGGTTGTCCTCGACATCACTGGTGTTATTTTCTGCCTCTTCTTGTCTCTTGGTGAGGTCTGTTATCTTGTTTGTTGCTTCTGTTACCTCATCCCTTAGTTCTTGTATTTCCCTTTGGTGTGTTGTCTTCATGCCCTCTCTCAGGGATTTCATCTCCTCTGTCTTTGCATCCTTATTCTGTGATTCTGCATCTTTCCCTCATATCCTGCGTGATTCCAGGCAGCATTCTGAAGATTTCTTTTTGTGGCATATCAACAACTGCTTATTCTATGAGTGTCGTTAGGTTCATGACTTCCTCCACCATTGTGTTTTGTTGTTTTGTTTTCTTGTTGAAGGTCGGTTACTGTCTGCATGCCATTTTGGAGGAACTCAAGGCCATAATCTGGAGAGACAGATTGGGACTCATCTCTCTGTGAGACTGGTAAGAGTGGTTTAAGGGACTACCTGTGGTTTGCTGGTGGGTCAGGCTAGATTAGGTGAGATGCCAGTGGTGGCGGCCAGTGGTCGTGTGGGAGACCTTGCAGGGTGGGCTGAGGTCAGTGACTGTAGGTAGGCCACTAGGCTGGGTGGTGTCGGGTCAGCATGTGGCCGTGAGACTGTCTAGGCTGGCCCGGAAGTTGCTGGACCAAGTTGCACTACAGACGAACCACAGATCTGGGCCCGATGGAGGTGGGGGTATCATGCCTGGGATTGGCCTAGTGAATAAACTGCGGTTCCATGGTGGCTCTGTAGAGTGGCGCTGTGGAGAAGTTGTGGTGCTGTTATGGCCCCATGGAAAGCCCAGGAGGTTGGGAGCAGCGCCGCAGAGACGTTCCAGGGGTTGTGAGCGGTCCCATGGGGAGGCTCAGGGATCCAGAACGGCCTCTAGGAGAAGCCCCATGGTCAGGAGCTGTGGAGGAGTCCGTCCACTGCAGAAGAATCCAGCCACGGGTCTAAGTCACAGATGGACGCCATTTAAGTCTTGAAGTTGTCTGTTCTCAGCTGCTGGAGCTCTGCTCAGAGAGCTAGTGATCGCCAATCATGGTGACCGGAGCTGAGGCCTGAAGGTAGTTGCAGCCCGGGCACGGGTGCCCATGCCACATGGGGATGGCAGGGGGTGGGTGGGTTCTGGCAGCAGCAAGTAAGCCTGGAGATGGAGGGTGTGAGGGGGTCACTTGCGATGGGATTTTCCGCAGGGAGACTTCAGGTGCACAACACACTCCAAAGGCCATAGAAGAGGGATGTGATGTCAAAACCCCATTAGGTGAACTAAACTTTACTTCACACACACCTGTAACCTAAGGACTGGAGACAGAGAGAAGCAGAGGATAGTGTGTGAAGAAGCAGATGATAGATATAACAAGAGCATTAAATTGTTCATAGGCAGACTAACATTAATTACTAATGTAACACCCTGTGGGATTATAAAGAGACTTTTCCCCAGCTTTGTCTCCCCCAAAGACATGCCAAACATTAGGGACTATTTGCCAGCATATGGTGGGAGGTCAGATGCTTAGAGACACCCTCCTTGAAGGCAGTCAGCTGCCAGACAACTGTCTGGTCCCACCACAGGTAGGGCCCGCTCCCTGCTGTTAAGGACAATGGGCTACTTCTCCCTAAAGGCTTGCAACCATTAGCCTGGTCCCTGTAGGTGTGGTTTACACCCTACTGATAATGGTTTCTATGGAGACCCAGGGAATATGTCAAACCTGCTCAGTGATATCCAAAATTAGACTGCCATCCTGAATCTAGGATCCGCCCTTCTTGTCACATGTGTGCCCCAGTCCCTCCTCTTCCTATTCCGTGTATATCCCTAGATTGCCCCCCTCTCATTGCTGTATAACCTATAGTGCAACCTCTTCCTGTGACATATGTCTTTACCTATAATTAGTGGGCTTGTACTCCCCCCAAAGTTATATAGGCCTAGGTTAGCAATAAATATCCCCCCTCTCCTCTCCCATCGTCCTTGTTCCCCTGTTCCCTTTCTTCTTGTCCTCCTTCCCCTCCCCCTCTTTCCACGTGGACCACCAAGTGGGGCTGAGGTGAGCATGCTACTATGAAATGTGTCTGACTCCATTATTTCAATCTCTCTTCTATCTCTCATGCTCTCGATGACTTTATTATAATATTTATATATCTCAACTGTACAATTGTGCCTATCGAACCCATGATTAGTTTTGGGGGACTGACATTTCCCCCACAACACCCTACTTGCTGTATTAAGATGTGCATTATTTGGGCAGACCTGTGCTGGTCATTGTTAGTAAACATTACTAAAGTTTTACCTGGCCACCAATTCCCAATGTTCGTGAAAATACCATTCAGTTATGTAAGAATTTATTCTGTTCAAGTCTATAATCCATTGAATTCAATTTTTAATTAGCCTTGTTGAATATCCCTTTCTCAATAGTGTTTTAAAATTAGTACCATGGGGTAATTAATGACACTATAAACAGAAAATTCTTATGCTTTAGAATGACGAACGATAAGATTTTCTCCAATAAATTAACAATGATGTTTCTAAGACAAATCAGAGGCAGATAAAAACATAGATTCAGGAATGGATTTGGAGTTCACACTTAATTCTAGCTTCAATCTAAGTGCAATTAATTCTAACTTAATGGTCCTGCTCGATACTCATCCTCATGAAGTACACACAGAAGATATGGGTGCTATAGTAAAACGTGATGAAGATATTAGATGGTGCCTGACTATCAGAAGAATAAAACACCTGGGCTCATAAAGGCTTGTTTCCAAACAAGCAGCCATCTAAGTGAGATGTCACCTAAGCCAACATTGAAGAAGCACACCAACATCCATGGCCCAAGGATTTAAAATTATATAATCCAAATCTGAAGGAGGGAATAATATCAGAACTTACATTGTGAGATTCTGGTGTGCAGAAGACCATGGATGACAATGGAACTCAAAAAATCCCTTGCAGGATCTACACAGGGAGTTCTCTGTAACCATAATTGAGGTATGAGAGTAATCTGGTTAGTGGAGAGAATATTGGAGCGATGACTATAGGAGATGAAAGTGATAAATCTGACTTGAGCGATTAAAGCCTTGTCACTTGATCTCCCTTTTGATACACTTTGTGCTTGATCTGGTTTTTAATATTCTCTCTCTCTCTCCTTTTAAAAATTAGACTGGGGCTTGTCTTTGTTGTAGTTTGTCATTCTGGACACTCTGGTATGTGTATTTCTATGATTTTTGGTATAGGAAATCCAGACTATGGGAATCCACAGAGAACA
>NW_022104553.1:7351620-7354180 GCF_000313985.2 Echinops telfairi
TATGCTATAATATTAAAATAATAGAAAATCATACATATAGTGTAAAATATAGTAACAAATTATAACGATATATAATCCACAATAACTGGATAAAGATGAGTGAAACAAAGCTTTATAAGAAAAACATGATCCAAAATTCCATGTTACCAACTGATAATAAGGAATCTAGTTTCAAAGCGCTCCAAAAGCTTCCTCTTTGATTCATCCTTTATCATTTAATAAAGGTCTTAGCCGCAGGACCCTCCCTGGAGCATAGTTGATTGACCACCTGTGGTATATTCAATATGCCATGTGCAGCTCCTGACACTTTTCTTTTCATGCTCTAACTTCTAGAGAACTTTCAGTGTCTCTACCTCATGAGGTATTTGATTAATGAATGAAGATAAACTCAGATAAACTTGCCAACAGGATAAATTTTATGTCATTAAGACTCCTTATACTAACTCACACACCCCTATCCAATTTTATAGTCTAATCTACACTTTTGTGTCAACACCTTCCTTTATTTTCATATATACGTTTCCAGTTCTCTTTGGTGCCTATTAGCCAGGACCTGAAACTATTTTGATGAATACTTTATTCCCAGGCAGAAGTTATATTTTGACATGCTGACCAGGCTAACACCTGGTTCTTGTTATTTTTCTAGGAATTATAAAGATGGAGATGGGCCTTGGAGAGCATCATTTTGTGGAGCTTCATGTAACCCTTTTAAGTGACTTATACAAAAAGGAGGTGGTTTTTCATTTTGTTTTGTTTTTAGCAGGGAAACTAGACTGTTTTTTGAGCTCAAAGCGTTCAGGAAATTCTGGGGATACAAGGTTTCAAGTGTACCACCAAAATGCTTTTATCATAGGTTTCAAGACCCAATTCCTTCCCTGTTCGCTCCCATTAACATAGAAGACACACTAAGATTGTAAATTGAGTATTATTTTTAACTGCATCACCATAATGAACAAACCTTGAGTCTGACTTTAACACAGCATGCAAGAAAGAGATGGTTTCCTCAGATACTATTACATTTGACTTTTGTGTTCTCCATATTGTTTTGATGTCATATTTGTTGAGCCTATTATCATTTTTATCTTTTATCCAGATTTCTATTGTTAACAACATGATATGACCAAACCCATTAAATTTATCATGACCATTGTCACCATATTATTCAAGTTCCTATGCTACCCATTCACATACATCTTACTGTGCCCCACCACAGGTGAGAGAGTTAGTAATTGTGGCACATATGCTATTACTACATGTAGGACATTTGTTGTATCATAACAGTTGAGGAACCACTGCAAGCTTACCACTTTGACCTCTGTTTTCTAGAGTATTGATGCCCCTAGTGTGGGTTTCTCCAATAGAATATGTTAAGATAGAATTTTGGTTCATGTATTTTTAAGCCACCAATCATGTCAGTTTGTGACCCTGTGGTGACTTGAATGTTGGTCTGATTCTGGAAGCTATGCCATCAGTCTTTCAAATAATAGCAGGGTCAATCGTTGTGGAAAGGTTTCAGCAAATCTTCCAGAATAAGACATACTTGTAAGAAAATGATTCAATAAAAATGTTGTGGATAATACAGAACATTACTCATTATAATACTAGAAGATGATCCCTCTACATTAGAAGGCATTCAAACTACACAGTGGCCACAGTGAACTCTAGCATATGACTGATCATAATAAGGATAGTATAGGACTCAATGGAATTTTATTGTGTAGGAGTAATGTTGACTTCACAGTAACTAACAATAAGAATTTAATTTGGGAAGTGAACACAGGAAGAACGATGAGGTGATAAAGAAGTGAATAGGAGAAGGCTGTAATAGCAAGAACATTATTAGTACGAGAATCCAAGTTCAGTTCCACTGGAGAGTCTGCCAGAGACTAACTGGCTCGTGTCCTAGACCCATCCCACTGAAACTCAAGGATTCAGGTATATATGTACAACCTGCCGGTGTTAGGTTGGGTTGACTAGAGAAACAAATCCAGAGACACTCATATATGTTTAGGAAAGAACTTTATATCGAAGAATAGTTGTATATTAAGAAAACATCCCAGTCCAGTCCAGATCAAGTCCAAAAGTCTGATATTAGCCCATAAATCCAACACTAACTAGTCCAGTCCATAAATCCTTCTTCTGACTCAAGCAGTCACATGTAATGATGTAAAATACAGGAAGATCACAGGGCAGTGTGTGCAAAGTCTCGTGGATCCAATGGCAGTGGAGGCGGGCCTCCATGTGGCTTTTCCAGCTCTCTGAGTGACTCAACAGCATGAAGGTAAACCAGAGAGAGAGGCTCTCACGGGGCTCAGCAAGTCTCCACATGCCTTGTCTGCAAGAAAGTGGTGGCAGAGAGAGAGGAAGCTCCAATAATCCTCATGAGAAGGTCATGCCCCCAAACAGGCAGAATCAGACTCTGACTTGATTGACAGACTAGACTCTACCCTTTCACTCTTTAATACCCTCAATTGACATGAGATTATGTAACTACCACAGTGCCCTATTGAGAGTCTCTCTTGGGACAGTAACTTCTGTGACTTTTGACTGCATCTGTTTC
>NW_022104553.1:7354964-7356716 GCF_000313985.2 Echinops telfairi
AGTCTTTGGTTATTCCTGTGTGAAATGGTAAAAATGAGCATTGTTAATGTATATTTTGAGCTCAGGGGTAGAAATCGCCATTTGAGTTTCTCAGAAATCATGCTGCTTAAGGAAAATGGCTGACAGAAGGTCAAAATGGCTGGAAGAAAGCCTGACTCTGGCTTGATACACCCAAGAGGCCTAATCTCATATTTTTGTATAAATCGTATAGTTTAGATAAGGATTTAGATAAGCTAAATAAAGATTGAACTTGACTGCTTTAACAATTGAGGTTAGTATTTGATTCAACTTTGTTTATACTGATTTATTCTGCTTATTGTTATTGAGATACAATAGCTGAAAGAAATTACTTGGGGAAGTATGAAAATAGAGCTTGTAAGCCCACTTGCCTCAAGCCATTAATAGAATAATTAGATGGGTTTAGTACACACCAGTAGAGAAGTCTCTGAAAATATACGCCCCATCCAGTAATTTGGAGTACTCAGGACAATTGCATTCCAAGAGACTTGCCTGGGGACAAGTTGACAGATTGAAGTGTTTATTTTTTAAAAAGGAACTCTTTGGATTTGAAATTTGGACTCTAGTGGTTTTTGTCAGAAGCTGGAAAAAATCTGGAACCATGAATAAAACTCCTCTCTGGGACTGAACATTCAAGGGAGCCTGTGGGCAGGCTGAGATGCTTCCTAGGAAACCACCTGGATCTACTTGTTGAGTGGAAGTGGCAGAGATGCAGCAATAAAGAGATGGGTTGAATCTGGTCACTGACACCTATGGACTTGGTTCACAGGAACTACAGGAGAAGACAAGAGTGGGTCGACTGGTCTGAAGTTCATGACCTAGTACAAGAGGTTAGGGTTGTTCAGAATTTGTGATGGGGCCATGGTCTAATGGCAAGGCAACCAACGGGCACCCTGTGGAGGCTGAGTGAGGCAGCCAACATTGAGTTGAACAGAATCCGACCAGATAAAGAGATTTTTTGAGCCTGTGAACTGGTGGATATTGCTGCTTACTTTATGGATGGCTTATCCTGATTTGACTTTGCTTATGGATGCGGATTTCACAAGGTTCCAACTAGAATGAAGATTCTTCATGTCAAAGAATGTGATTGTTTCCTCAGAGCACTGGGTTGATGTAAGTGGGCAATATAGAAATTGGATACCCAAAATGGGGGAATAAAGGCATGAAGTGGTTGGTTTACAAAATTTCATAGGTGGGGGAATATATATACATATGCATAGGATTAATGTGTTGGTGTTATTTAACTGCAATCATTAGGCATAGGATATTTTTGTTTTGTTCATTTATAAAACGTTATGTTTAGATGAGTGTGGCATATATTGAATTGTATGATTTTTAGTTTTATCTTATTGGTACAGATAAGATTTTATTATTGTTTGAAAATTAAATATGGCTAAAGAGTTATGTGAAAGTGTTAAATTGACAAGGGTTGGTCTGTGGTAGTCACCTAATCTGGTGTCAATTTAAGGATTAAGAGTGTAGGGATGGAGTCTAGGCTGTCAATCTGGAGATAGCCAATGAGACTTCTGCGTCTCATTGGGCATGGCCTTCTCCTGAGAATTCTAGGAAATCTGGTACTTCCTCCTTGGAGGTGGGAGACACTTCTCTCTCTCTCTGCTACTTCCTGGGAGACACTGCAGAAGACAAGCCACATGGACACAACAAACCTCAGAAGTCAGAGAAGCCACAGAGAGACCCCTGCCAACACTGAGATGCTTACAATGCCACTGGACC
>NW_022104553.1:7356816-7368874 GCF_000313985.2 Echinops telfairi
GCATCAGGGTAGGTCCATGTGGCTTCTCCAGCTCCCAGGTCCTAGCACCATTTGTCTTGTCAGTATCGTGTCTCCAAGGGAGTGAGATGGGAGATAGTGCCCCCCCGCTTCCAAAAAGGAAAAATAGGACTTCCCATAATTCTCAGGAGAAGGCCATGCCCACACAGAGGCCTCATTGGCTGTGATCTGATTGACAGACTAGACTACCCCTTCACTCTTAATCCTCTAATTGACACCACATTATGTAACTACCACACTGGTTTTCAATCTTTGTATTGTTTGTGTTTGTTCATATTAGGTTTTATATCAGAGGTGTTACGTCTTTGGGGGTCACGCTCTTGAAGTTGTGTTATGTATTTTTTCTGTTTTTTTGGTATATCAAACCAGGATTGCTGAAACTATAGGGACAGCAAGTAGAATGAGCGTTTCACAGGGGGCGGTAAGGGTGGGGACAATACAGTGATGGGGGTGGTGGTGTAAAAGGGAGATAATGTCAAGGAGTTCAGAATGGAAAAGAATGTTTGGAAACTGATTGTGATAGCAATTGTGCAATACTGCTTGATATGATTGAACTATAGAATGATTATATGTACGTTCCCAACTAATAATAATTCTTTTAAAGACTGTCTGAAAGTGCCTTTGGTGGACCAAACAGAGAGCATTGACAATGTCTGCTACAGTTAGGAAGCTTGTCTCTATTCAAGAAAAATATTGTCCTGGTCAACTCTTACTTATAATCTCTCTAGCTGTTTCAAATTACTTGACAACATAAAGCATGGGGTAATACACATCCCTGCCAGATCTTTCTTAGAAGATGAGTGACAGAAAGAAAAGGGGTAAAGAACAGTAGCAAGAAGGCATCTGTATCTCTCAGGATATTAGGATGAAATCTTTCCTGGAGACTATGGAAATGAAAAGTAGTTCAGTGAAAAAAGACCCTGAATGAGATGGATTGACACTGGCTGAAACAATGGGCTCAAACAAAACGACAATTGTTAGTGTGGTAGTCGCCTAATCTGTTGTCAATTTAAGGATTAAAAGTGTAGGGGTGGAGTCTAGGCTGTCAATCTGGAGATAGCCAATGAGACTTCTGCGTCTCATTGGGCATGACCTTCTCCTAAGAATTCTGGGAAATCTGGTACTTTCTCCTTGGAGGTGGAAGTCATCTCTATCTCTCTGCTACTCCCTGGAGACACTGCAGAAGACAAGCCACTTGGACGCAAGCGGACCTGGGAAGCCAGAGAAGCCACAGAGAGACCCTTGCCAGCACTGAGATGCTTACAATTCCACTGGACCCAAAGACTTTCTACCCACTGGCTTGTGATCATCCTGCATTTGGCTTCATTGCATGTGTTTCATGAGTCTGAAGAGGCATTTATAGATTGGTATTGGACATATGAGCTAATATCAGACTTATGGCCTTGGACTGGACTGGGTTGGGATGTTTTCTCAATGTTCACTTGCTCTTGTATATAAACCTATCCCTTATATACATATGCATGTTTATGAATTTGTTTCTCTAGTCTACCCAGATTAACACAGCTAGGATGGTGCAGGATCAAGCAGTCTTTCATTCTGTAGTATATAGGGTCATTATGATTCAAAACCAATTTAATGGCACCTAACTACAACAACATAGATATGAATGAACTGAACAAGAGGATAAGTAAGTTGTTACTGCTATAAAGAATAATAAAACATTTTAAAATACTATTTAAACTCCTTCACTCTCTTTAATGAATGTCTATGCTGAGTACATATCTGCATATGTGTGTATGTTAAAACTACACGCTATGTAAATACGTATGTATGATGCATTTAATCCTTTAAATATATGCACACTTCGCTGAATTTCCCCCAAAGTGCTGTGTGCTCCTATTTAGAGCCAAAACAACTTGGTTAACAGTGAAAGCAGACAAAGTGGTGCACTTAACTTTCTTGTATTTCTGATGACTTATTTAGCTAGCTAGCTTGATACATATAGATACACAAAATTATAAGCTGTATGACTCTAAAACATAAAAAGGTGCTTTGGAATTTGAGAAGATAGTGAGATCATGTGGATTTTAGAAGATCAACTAAATCTTTATTCGCATTTAAAGCTGAGCCTTAAGGAACAATTCAGATTTGGGCATGCAGAGATGTGGAGAAGTGAGGAGCTGATAATGACTAGAAATTCCATGGAGATGGAATGGTTAAGCAGCAAGTTCAAAGAATAGACCAATTAAATAATTATAATAAGCAGATTTTATATAATATCAGAACTCATTGTCCTAGGAATTGATACTCAGAATTATAACTGAAATGTGCCTGATGGTCAAATGCCTAATTCTGGTGTTTCTTTGAGGTTAGGAAGAGATAATAAATAATGTGTAGAATATACCTAGCTACCCTAAAAGGTTAGTGCCAGTGAAATGGGCACAAGGGGTATTAAAATAACAAAATAAGTGATGCTGATTTTTACCTCTCGTTCCTGCCTGATTTACCTTGCAAGCTAACAAGGTAAAAAAATCGAGTTAAGTATTGTCCATTCTGGGCTGTTGTCCCCTTTTTGGCTGACTATCTCTTTGGACTTTTGGGGGTTCAGGTTGTCGCCAGACTTTAGTTGCAGACCCCTCTTTTTGCTCCCTCCCTGCCTTAGCATTCAGGTTTCTACAGCAGATTAATGACAGCTAATAATATCTGATATATCTGGACATTGCCACATAATGAGTTGTAGTCCCACTGGGTCCCAGAAGTGTCACCACTAACAAATTTGCCAGACCTGCACATAATTAGCATGTAAAGGGAGTGATCACACAGTAAATCTGTGGGGAAAGATGGATAGCCCAGGAGAGAAAATGTAAGAGGGAAAAAAAAAAACATTCTTCCTTATCATGCCTTACTAAATATATGTTTCTTGGCAAGAATATTTTCCTGATAACAAACTGTGGACAGGTTACCTTTACAGTAACATTATTCCTTCCATGGCTGATAGGCAGAATTTCATTATGTCACAGCTAATGTTTCAATATTTCTGGAAAATGTCACCATATGTAAATTAAGAGAGGTTAGGCTTTCCCTTGCAGTTTTCTCTCAAAATGCACAGCCTCCTTTTCGCAGTGGCCTGGGTGCTCACTTACCACTTTCTCAGAGGCTTGAATTTAGGGAATAAATCCACAGAAATGCTCTCCTGGCCCTACCAAGTTTCACGAAATCAAATTCACATGTACTACAGTCATTGCTCTTAAAGCAACAAATGCAATCTATCCCAGCAGTGGGAAACACAAAGAGAAAAGCGATCCAGAAACCGCAGTATGCCTCTGATAATTACCATCTTTGAGATGTATTTCTCACATGACACTATTTAAGCCCACATAGCAATTTTAGGATTTGTCTCACATGATCAGAACAAAAATGGAAATGTTTCTGGTTACATTGGGTACATCAGGAAAGCTTTGCACTTGATCCTTCAAACCCAGCACACAAGTCCACACTAGAGCAATGCATGCTACTTGAAAAGAAGGAAAAACACATCTACGAGATTGAAGAAGAGACATCAAATTGGGGTCAAATCCTTTTACTACAAGAGTAGTGGTATGACACCTAATAAAAATACAAAGGAATTTTAAAAATTAAGTCAAACTAAGAGCCTTTGTAGGCTAGACCTCAGAAGTCACTGCTCATGGAGGCCCATCTCTTTGATTTGGAAAGTTTGTGTAGCATCAGAAATCCAAACTCTACACCTCACAATTCTTCTAGTAGACATAGGGATGGGGGTAAAGGTGTTCCTCAAACCATCATTCTGGAAAACATTCCCATGTGTTTAGGACAATGGTGTAACTAACAAAGATTTGTAATCTGACTTAAATTAATAATCAGTAATCAATAAAGCCCCTGAGGGCACCAGACCCTTCTTTATTCCTCAGCCCAATGTCTTCTGGCATTTGACTTATGTTTCTAAATCAATGGCACCAGTGACCAACAAAGTGATGTTCAGAGTTGTTATTTGTGGACCTAACTTACTGGTCCTGTTTCTAAGGTGTGGCCAAACTATCCATCACTCAGGGAATCTATTTCTCATTGTCAGGGCTACCATTTTCTATGGGTTCATTTCTTAGTCTTTTTTTGGCTCTCTTGCCCAACCCTTAATTTATGGTGCTTCTTAATGCTCTATCATAGGTCTGTTTGATTTTCATGTTATAATTTTTTAGTGGAAATTTCCTTTTACAAGTATGCTTCTACTATCCTTTTTATATTATTATTGTTATTATTTGGGAGTTAATACATATATCATTCCATAGTTCAATCACATCAAGCACTAGTGAACAATTGCTACCACAATGAGTTTCCAAACATTCTTTTCCTTCCTAGACTTCTCGTCATGATCTCTCTTTACACCCACCACCACACGGCATCTACCCCCACCCCCAAAACACATATTCTACTTGCTGCCTCTATAGGTTCATCAACCCTGAGTTTCATATACCACAAAACAGAAAAACATAGAACACAATTCAAGAGGGTGACCCCTATGACATAACTCTTCTGAGACAAAATCTAACACGAGCAAAGGAAAGCAAAACAAAATTACAGGAAATGATGAAAGCCAGATCAGGTCCAGCATTCATCAGAGGGGGAAACAACTCACAAAGTTTTACCTGTTCAAGTCAGGTTTACCCCTTTGATCTTCTGTACTCATCTCTCTAATGCACTCTGTATAGGTACCACCTTCCTCTCGTCCCTCAATTATGGATAGAGGGAGATCACCGGAGGCTTATTTCCTATGTAGTTTCCACTGTATCTTGGGCTCCCACTGCCATTCATATCCTTCTGCTAACCGGATTCTCACAACCTAGGCTCTGATACTAATCTCTCCTTCTATTTTGGATTATATGATTTACAATCTTTAGTGACTGATGATGGTGTGCTTGTTCCATATGGACTTAGTTGACATCTCACTTAGATGGCTGATTTTTTAGAGACAAGCCATTAAGGCCCCAGACACTATTTTAGCTGATTGACGGGCACTACCTAATTTCTTTGCCACATGTTACTATAGCATCCATATCTTCTGTGTTACCTCTCTGAGGGCGAATATTGAGCAGGGCCATGATGGAAGGACTAATTTTCTTAAGTTGGAGCTAGGATCTAGTGTGAGCCCAAAATCCATTCTTGGATCCATGTTTTTATGTTTTGTTTTGTTTAATTGTTTGTTTGTTTTTATCTGCCTTTGGCTACCTTTAAAAACCTCCTTGTTAATTTATGGTAGAGAGTCTTACTGATCATCCCTCAGACATAACTGTCTTCCATTAGTATTGTCTTTGATTAACCCTGGTATTAATTTTTTTAAAGCCCTGTTGACAGAGGGATATTGGGCTAATGTAGGCTAACTCCACATCACAGTGCCTGAAATATTCCCTTGTACAGAATCAATCATTTCGTGACTGGATGCTATTTACACAAACAATGGGAGTTAAGTGTCAGGGAAATTTACAATAATAATCACTTGTAATGTCAGTCACAGGTGTGCCAGGATAATACATATCTTAATGCAGCATATGGGGCATCGATGTAGCAGGACCCTGTCTGTCTGCTTACCAACAGTTCAACAGTCTTCCACTTCCTCAGACGCCATGTATTTTCCAACTGAAGTCTTCAGGTTACAAGCGTACCTGTGACAGAGTCCAGTTCACCCAGTGGAGTTTCTGCATCATTTCTCACTGATGATGCTTCATAGATTGAGTTTGTGCACCTTGAAGGTCCAGGATCCAGTGTCCCAACCTTCCACAGCACCTAGCCTGAATCCCCAGGATGCACCGAGAATTCCAAATTAATGTGGCCCATTCAGTGCATACCACCAAAAACATTCCCCTGCTAGAGTCCCCAAAAGCAGTTTCAGTCCTTCTTCTCCCCAACTGGAGGCTGGTCCTACCTCTTTTCTTAAAAACAGAACTTAATTTGTGCGCCCCCCCCCCCGCCAGGTGTGTTTGCTCCTTTTCACCTCTCACACAACTTGTTTGTTCCCAACAGAATCCCTCATCACTCCACTACGGCTGTCTACCTGTCCTGGGGGACCTTAGCATAGATTTAGATGGTAGCCACACAACTGACAACACCCCCGTCCCTCTTCAAATTCTTTGCCCACCTTTTCAGAGGGTTATTAGCTTAAAAAATACTGTAGATTTTAGTAATTAGTCCGTTATGTCGTTACTAAATATCTTTTCCTGATCCATGGGTTCTCTTGTAATGAAGTCTCTTAAAACAAGTGTTCTATTTTTAATAGGTCCCACTCATCTATTTTGTCTTTCGCGGAGTGTGGTTTTCTTTGCTATCTCTGATAGCCCACAGATTCCCTGCACTAGCACACTTAGATTTACCCCAGTTTTGTCATTGATGGTCCTGATAACTTTGAGCTTTACATTGAGGTCTTTTATCCACTTAGCGTTTGTTTTTGTGCATGGAGTGAGAAATGGATCTTATTTCATTCTTCCACAGGTGGATATCCAGCCTTTGGAGCTGTCTTTACTAAAAGGGCATCTGCTTTCCATTTAGTGCATTTTAGGCCTTTGTCAAAAACCAATTGTCTGTATGTGGATGTTTATATTTCTGGGTTTTCTGTCCTGATCTATTGGTCCAACTATCTAGCATTGTACCAGTACCAGGCTGTTTCGACACCTGTGGTTATGCAATAGATTTTGAGGTCAGGCGTTGCAAGACCAGCTACTTTGTTGTTCCTTTTATGGAGTTCTTTGCCTATCCTGGGCTTCTTCCCCCTCCATATGAAGTTGATAATTAGTTTTTTTCCATTTTTTTAAAGAATGATGCTGGAATTTGCATTGATCCTGTATTGCATTGAATTTGGTCATTGCTATAGGAAATATTGACATTTTCACAAGATTAAGTCTTCTGATCCACAACTATGGAATATGTTCCCATTTGTGTAGAGCCCGTGTGTTTTCTCAACGTAACATTCTGGAGTTTTCTTTGTCCAGACGGCTTTTTCTTTTTTTTGGTTAGATTTATTCCTAGATTTTTTTTTTGGTGTGGCCATTTGAATGGAACTGATTCCTTGATGTCTTTTTCAGATTCTCATCACTATTATATAGGGATCCAATTCATTTCTGCTTGTTAATCTTGTACCCTGCTATTTTACTAAACGCCTTTATTTTTTCCAGCAAAACTATTGTGTACATATCAGGATTCTCAATATATAAAATCAGATTGTCTGCAGATAACGAAAGTTTCACTTCTTCTTTTCCCAATAGTACTCCCTTGATTTCTTGCCCTTGTCTTATGGTACTGGCTAGGACTTCCAACACAATGTTGAATAAAAGTGGAGATAAGGGACCTAGAAGAATGGGTTCCCTTATGCAGTGTTGTCAGCATTTCTCCACTGAGTGTAATATTGGATTTTCATATATGACCTTTTTGGGTTGAGGATTTTCCCATCCGATTCTATCTTCTTGAAAGCTTTTATTAGGAATGGGTGTTGGATTTTGTCAAATGCTTTTCCTTGATCATATGGCTCATATGATCATATGGTACTTATCCTTTTTCTTGTTTATGTGGTGGATCGCGTCCATTGTTTTTCAAGTTTTAAACAGTGTCTTCATCCCTGATATGAATCCCGCTTGGTCATGAGGTATTATTTTTTTGATATGTTGTTGAATTCTATTGGCCACAATTTTGTTGAGAAGTTTTGCATGTTCACGAGGGATATCAGTCTGTAGTGCTTCATCCACATGGGGTCTTTGGTAGGTTTGGGCATCAGAGTTATACTGGCTTTGTTGAATGAGTTTGGGAGTTTGCTGCCCTTTCTATGTTCTGTAAGTGTTGGTGTAGATTGGTGGCAGGTCTTCTCTGGTTACTTGGTAGAATTCTCCTGTGAAGCCATCTAGACAGGGGCATTCGTAGGTGGGAATTTCTTGATGATCTTATTCATTTCTTCGTTTTCTATGGGTCTGTTCAAGTTTGTATCTAGGTATTTAGGTATCTAGGTATTTGTCCATGTCCAAATCATTGCATTTATTGGAACAGGTTTTCTTATACTGAATTGTTAACCTTTTTACTTCATTAGGGTCTATTGTGACTTCCCCTGCTTCTTCCCTAATTCTAGATATTGTAGTCTGCACCTTCTTTTCCTTTAAGTTTGCCAGAGGTTTCTCATTTTTGTGGATTCTTTCAAAGAACCAACTTTTGGTTTTGTTAATATTTTTCCTTTTCCCCCCAGTTTATTTATTTCTGATCTAAATGTTATTGTTTTCTTTTACTCTTGGAAGGTTTATGCTGTTGACTCTGTTCTAATTGTTGGAGGTGTTGTGCTAAGGTGCTAAACATGATTTCTCCTCTTTTTTCAAGTGTGTATTAATTACTATAAAGTGACCTCTGATAACTGCTCTTGCTGCGATTTTGGAATGTTGTGTTATTATTCTCGTTAGTTTCTAGTAACTTTCAATTACCCACTCTTTTTGAGTAGCGTGTTGCTGAGTCACCAGGTGTCTGTTTTTTATTCATAGTCATAAACTTGGCATTTTTTTGGCCATTCTTTGACTCTATTTTTGTCTGTGAGTTTGAGATGTGTCTCTTGAAGACAGCAGATTGGTGGAACTTTTTGTTTATTCCAGTCTATTACTTTGTCTTTTGATTGGTGCATTTAGTCCATTTAAATTCAATGTAATTGAATTTTAATGTAGATTAGTGGCTATTGTCTCAATTGGTTTGTGCTTGATATTTTCCTTTCTTCCACTTTTATGCGCCTTTAAATTATATCTATTCAATTTAACCCATTACAAAGCCCTGTCATTTTAATTTCTCATTTCCAGTCTTTTCCAATTACATCTTTCCTCCCTATCTTTACAATCACCACTCTATCCAGGGGACCATGGGTCTTATTTGAATGCCTTCTTGCTGGGTTCTCTTTGCATCTACTCTTCACTACACTTTTATCAGTTCCTAAAGCTACATTCAAAGGATCTTCTCCTACCAAGGAAGTTAGGAATATGTAACACCCACCCACCACCACCCCCAAACCACCCGCCCCCTCTGAACAAAAAATCATAACCGTTGAGTTGATTCTGACCAACATGACTAAACAGGTCAGGGTAGAACTACTCTATGTGGTTTCTGAGGCTGTAACTACTTACGGAAGCACAATGCCTAATTTTCCCATCCCCAAATGGCTGGCAGGTTTGAACTGCCAAATGTTGGGTTTGCAGCCCAACACTTAATTTTCTGTGCAATTGGGGCATGTAACGTCAATATCTTCATCATTGTTTTGACCTCGGCATAACAAAGCTATAGTATGCAGGTCCTTTTGAAGTAAAAACAACAGTAACAATAAATCTAGGAAACAAAAATATAAAGAAACGTGTTATTCATCTCCTGCCATCAAGTCTATCCCAACTCTTATTCACCCAGATTCATAGGGTTTACAAAGTTGTGGATCTTTATAAGAGTTGATAGTCTCATCTTTCTCCCTCAGAACAATTGGTGGGTTTGAACTACTGACCCTGTGGTTAGCAGTGCAAGTTTACCCTACAGCATCACCAAGGTTCTTTTGATGGCAAATATACCTAAACCCAAACTCCCTACCCCCAAACCAATTTCAACTCAAGTTACTGCTTCTTTAGCATCCACAAGATATCAGGTATTACCTGACTAAGTTAAGTGATTTATCCACACAGAAGTAAGTTTCTCTGTTACATTTTATTTTACAGGTGAGCCTCCTGTCATTATGATTGGTGAAAGGGCTTTTAGAGGGCATAACGATAATGCATGAAAAGTTCAATTAGAACACAAAAATGCTACTCCAGGGTCTATGCTAAAGTCTAGGCCAGTATTTCCCAAAGTGAACAGTAACACCCCTGAGGGGTACTGGATAATGGAAGGTGGGGGGATGCTTGCCAAAGCAGATTCTTATACTTTATCCTGGATTATGGGTGATAGTACAAAAGTTTTAATTGCCAACGGGCACTAAGTAATTTTTTTCACCCTGAAAAGTGGGAAGTAAGCCAAATATGTTTGGTTACTTGTGGTCTAGACCCGGGGTGGGCAAACTTTTGAGAAGTAAGTGCCAATCCGATCCTCACAAGAATTTAAAAATTATTTTGGAGCCAGAAAATTATTTTAAAAACAAATGCAATTACTGCTATCTGAATATTAGCTTTTAAATAAAACTACGATTGTTTTATTTTCATTTTTAATTTTACTTCAGAACCCAAGTATGAACTGAAAGAGCCACATGTGACTCCCAAGCCACCGTTTGCCAACTTCTTGTATAGACTCTGACATTAATAGTTCTCATACCCTATAAGTCAGCACTCTAGTTTACAATGGACAGTTTGTAATGTGTTCTCTACTACCTCAAAATAAAATTCATTGGAAATATAAGATGCATAAAATAGTATTTTTAAGATCAAGATAAAGTTCTAATTGTAAAGAAGAAATAGCAAAGAATACAATAAAATAATACATATTTTAGTTGTGCATTCAAAGATTCAGAAACAACCACAGTGGAAAACATAAGAATGAAGTCAGATGTCTGGACCAGAAATTGTGGCAACACAGAACTCTAAATTTAGGAGACAGATGGGCTATATTGATGACGGAATGATGAAGAATGGTGTCACTGATGTGATTTTCTAAAATGGTAAACAAATATTGGAAAATTTCTGTATTAGTCTGGGTACTTTAGAGAAACAAATCCACAGAAGCTCAGGTATAAGAGAGAGTTTTATATAAAGGGTAAGTGCACATCAAGAAAACACCCCAACTCAGTGCTGCCCAAGCCCATAAGTCCAACATTAGCCCATGTGTCCAACACCAATCCACAAAGTCCTCCTCCATCTCACAAAAGACAAGCAATGATTCCAACTGCACGAGGAAAGCTGAATCAGTGAACATGCAAGCATCTCAGCACTGGCAGGGATCTCCACATGGCTGCTCCAGCACCCAGGGCTGCCTCTACATAGGTCCATGTGGCTTCTCCTCAGGGATGTCTTGTAGGAAATGAGCCTTGCCAGCTGAAGCAGGGAACTGGCTAAGAAGCTGCACCCTGGTCTGACCATCACAAAGCAAGAGACCCAAGAACTAGAAAGGCGAGGCTCACCGAGCCGTTTATCCCTCTGCTCTTCAGTTAACCCCATGTGTTTATTGGTCAGGTTGGCACAATAAACTAACTACCTCAATCTACCCAATTGCCAACAAAGCAGAGTGGCATCTTTTTTCAATTTATGCCATGGTTGTGTTCCTAGAAAATTTAAATCAGGGTTAAAACTGAGCAGAATACAACAATAGCAACATTGTTGCTGTTGTGGTTCTTCTATAACCCAAGTCAGATTCTTGATTCAAATAAACAGATTGTCAAATAAATACATTTCCATCAAGACAAAGGAAGTCACAAACAGTTCTTTGCATGGTAAGACTGCATCACAAACTGCAATGATATCTAAGGTCCCTATCTTCTCCATACAAAATGCTAATATAGCACCCTTTAGATCATTATTATAAATCAGCAACACCACCTCTAATACCCTAACTTCCCCCAAAGGATGGTGCTATCTCATGAGAATCACTGTATTCACAATAGTCTTTTTCAGATAAACTTTTTCGATAAACAAGAGCCAGCATTGGAATCCATTTTTAACAGGATAAAAAAAGAGACTTTGAAAAAGAATGCCATATCATAGCAATCGAAGGCTCAAAATATACCGTAAACCCTACTTCAAAAATAACCCTTACTTACAGTTCTTAAAAGAGGTCAATTTCCAGTAAAAACGGTGGTGTCCAGGGAACTACCGGTATACATACAATAAAATCAATTGACAATAGAATGCAGCATGGCAGATAGACTTCACCATGGAAAACATGTAACCACCCCCGCCCCCAAAAAACCGCACTGAAAAGACACCATGAGACCCAGAACTTCCTGGATCACCAAGGCAGCTGACAGGAATTCAGGGTTTGGAGAGTTTGGGATGATAATATTCCAGAATGTGATGACATGACTATGTTTGCATAGAGCACCCTGTGTTAGGGCTCATAATGTACACACTGTGTTACTGCATGCATTGTATTA
>NW_022104553.1:7369097-7387235 GCF_000313985.2 Echinops telfairi
GGTGATATTCCAGAATGTGATGACATGACTATGTTTGCATAGAGCAGCCTGTGTTAGGGCTCATAATATACACACTGCATTGTGTACACACTGTGTTACTGCATAAACAGTGTTACCACATTTGGATGGGAAGTGCTAACACAACACATGCAGAAACACAGTGCGTATACAAAGCAGTGTGTATATTATGAGCCCTAACACAGGCTTTCTATGCAAGCATAGTTAACACTGGGTCCAGATAGGGGTTAATAAAAAAATAAAATATAAAATGAAGCAGACTAAGTACTGTAAATAAACGTACTGTACATCCAAGACCAGAGATATACAGGTACATGTATTCAGCAATGCTTGGGTGGAGTAAGGGAGCGTGATCAAAAATGGGTAAGACTGTAAAGGCTACATCAAGGTATGCAAGTGCTCACCCCTTCCATGAAGACTGGAACCAGAGAATGGGAGTGAATGTATTTTCTCACAAGCTTATATCATTTGGGGCATGCAAGCCATGTCATAAACATACATAACAGGAAAGGGATGTACTAGAGGCATACATGAAGGGGACAAGTTGGGAGTATACACACAACATGAAGGGGACATATACATAACAGGAAGGGGCCATGCCAAGGACATACATATGACAGGAAGGCACACACATAACAAGATGGGCGGGTTCTAGAATTGCTATGGCAGCCTAACCTTGGCCATCCTGAGCTGACTTGACCTTAGGTGTCCCTGAGCTCTTCTGCAGGGAACAATCCATGATCCTTATCAGAAAGGAGGAGGCCGTACTTAGGTCAAGGTGGTCTGATTGCTCTTGATACCAGACCACTTTCAGGCAGATAGTCTTCAAGTAGATAACCTTCAAGGTGTAGAAGCAACCATGTGCTTTCAAGCAGACCTTAAAATGGGCGTTATTACTGGGGAACATTGTGGGGAATAACTTTAGTTGGGAGAATGTAACTGGGATGCATCTCCGAATCAAGCGTGAAGACCTTCCTCTACTAGAGTCGGCCACCCCACTGCCCAGCCGCCCCCACCCAGATTCCTTAAATATGAGTGTAGAGCATTTGTGTGCATCCACCCTCTCACAAGTTCTTGGTTTCCCACACAATTATGCACATTGACTTCTCCAGATGGAGTACACAGAATTAAACATCATTATATCTGTAATGAAAGGCAATGAAGAAATTCAATAGGAACAACTAAGATGAGGCCAGCGGTCAACGACGAAAGATGATTTATATCGAAGTTCGGATTGAAGTTAAAGACAATTAAAAGAAGTCCAAGAGAGCCAGCATGCAAACTTGAGTCTATCCCGTCTGAATTTCGGAAACATCTCCGATGCCTCGCTCCCTGATAAAGAGCTGATGATCTGCCGGATGGCGTGAAGAACACCCTCCATGAAGAACAAAAAGGGGATTAAAAAGAGAGGGAAAAAGAAAGGAACAAAGTGGAGATCAAAAGAGACTCTGAACTTGCTCTAAATCATAGAATAACTAAGGCACCACGGAGAAATTATGAAGTCAAAGAACGAAAAAGAAAATTTCAAAGGCCCGCTTGAAAAGAAAAGTAAAATATCATAATGAAATATGCAACAACCTTGCGTTAGGCCAGGTTGACTAGAGAAACAAATCCATATACATGTAAGCGAAAGCATTACATAGAAAAGCAATAGCTTAGGCATCCATGTTGTCTTCAGCGATAGCGTCAGGGAAGGTGAACATCACAGAGTGCCGTGTTAGCAGAACAAATTGTTCTTGTGTTGAGGGAGTAGTTGAGTGGAGGCCCAATGTTTATCTGCTACCATAATACTTTATAGATAAATACATGTCCAAGCTTTATTCCCCTGTCATTGTATATAAATGTATTTACATATATACATGCCTGTATTAGACCTCTATAAATGTCCCATGCCTCCCAGTCCTTTCCTCTATTTCCTTTTACCTTCTTCCCATCCCACTATCATGTTTGGCCTTCATTAGGGTCTGGGGTCTTAAAGGCTTGAAGATAAACAAGTGGCCATCTAACTAAAAAGCAACAAAGCCCACATGGAAGAAGCACACCAGCCTGTGTGATCATGAGGTGTCAATGGGATCAGGTATCAGACATCAAAGACCCAAAACAAAACAAACAAACAAAAAATCATATCAATAGGAATGATGGGAATGGCAGAGTAGAGACCCAAAGCCCATCAGTAGTTAATTGGACACTCCCTGTCAGAACAGCCGCAAGGAAGAGTCAGTCAGGGTGACGTACAGCACTAACAAAACACACACCCTTCCTCTAGTTCTTCAATGCCACTCCCCCCACTACCATCACCCCAATTCTATCTTATAAACTGGCTAGACCAGAGCATATAGACTGATACAGATAAGAGCTTGCAACAGGGTATGCAGAACAGATAAACCCCTCAGGACCAATAAGGGGGAGCAGCGATACTAGGAAGGTAAGAGGAGGGTGAGTAAGAGGGAACCGATCACAATGATCAATGTATGGTCACCATTCCAGGGGGATGGACAGCAGAAAAGTGGGTGAAATGAGACAGCAGTCGGTATGAGATATGAAAAAGAATTCTAAATTTTCAAGGGGCTATGGGGGAGGGAGGGCAGGGGAAGGAGAGGGAAAAGTGAGGAGCTGATGCCAGGGGCGCAAGTAGAAAGAAATGTTTTGAAAAAGATGATGACAACATATGTACAGATATGTCTGACAAAATGAGTATATGTATGGATTGTGATAAGAGCTGTAACAGCCCCCAATTTTTTTTAAAAGCTAAAATCCTTACATCTGCATGTACAATTGTTAGCCTTATGAACTCATAAGGTAGTTCACTTCCTGTGTCATCATTGAGCCAGTAGAAGTTTCAGAGTTTGATCAAATAAAGTCGAATGGAAGTTTTTATAAAAATAGCAATTGTCTACTGAGAAGACATCACAACTCAGTCCAGATCAAGTCCATAAGTCCAATATTAGCCCTTTTGTATGATACTGGTCCATAACTTCCTCTTCAGACTCATGTAGCACAATCCAATGATGCCAAATACAGGAAGATCATAAGATCATAGGCAGGTAGGTGAAAAGTCTTGTGGATCCAATGCTGGTGGAAGTATCTCAGTACTAGTGTGGGTCTCCAACCGGCATCTCCAGGTCTCTAAGTATGGCTCCTCAACCAGAAGGTGAAGCAGAGAGAGTGCTCTAGCAGGTCTCAGCAAGTCTATGTGTGGCTTTTCAACAGGAAGATGAAAGCAGAGAAAGAGGAAGTTCCCAGAATCCTCATGAGAAAGCCCATAAGGAGGCATCATCGGGCTATGACCGGATCGACAGACTAAACTCCACCCTTTCACTCTTACTACCCTCAACTTGACACAGACCTAGAGTTAGAAAACCAATCATATCTTAACCAGAAAAAAAATCAAGAAAAAAATGACTTTTCAAGTTGAAATATTGAAAGATTTTATGGGCAAAATATTGAATGGTACACGAGGCAGCAAAAAATTTGGAAAGAATACGTAGAATCACAGTATCAAAAAGAACTACACAGCATTTATCTTTTCATGAAATAGCATATGAGCAAGAATCAGTAGTACTGAAGGAGGAAGTCCACGCTGCACTGAAAGCGTTCGTCAAACACAAGGATCGAGGACTTGATGGAATAGCAATACATTTATGAAGAACTGGAAACACTCACTAGTCTATGCTCATAAATTTGGAAGACAACTACTTAGCCAACTGACTGAAGAGATCCATATTTTTACTCATTCGAAAGATAGGTGGCTGTGATCTGAATGGTCATCAATTCAAAACCACCAGCAGCGCCATAGGAGAAAGCCCGGGCTTTCTACTCCTGTTCATACTTGCAGTCTCAGAAACCCACAGGGATATTGCCATGAGTCAGCATTGACTCAATGACAGTGAGATCACTAATAACATATACAGGTAAAATTACGCTGAAGATCATCCAACAATTGCAGCATTACATTGGCAGATAACTGCCAGAGGTTCAACCCAGATTCAGAAGAGAACCTGGAATTGGTGATAACATTGCTAATGTCAGATGGATGTTCACTGAAAGCAGAGAATACCGGAAATATGTTTGCTTGTGTTTCATTGATTACAGAAAGGTATCTGACTGTTGGGTTCATAATAAAATATGGATAGTGTTGAGAATAATGGGAATTTCAAAGTAGCTCATTCAGAAATGCACAAGAGGTAGCTGTATGAACAGAGAAAGAGAATACTGCACGGTTTAAGATCAGGAGAGGGGTGCATCAGAGTTGTATCCTCTCTTGATACTTATTCCATTGGTATGTTGAGCAATAATCAGAGATGCCAGATTATGTGAAGAAAAATTGGGGTCAGGATTGGAGGAACGTTTATGAACAACCTGAGATCTGCAGATGACACAACCTTGCTTGCTGGAAGTGAGAAGGATTTGAAGCACATGTTGATGAAGATCAAGGATTGTAGCCTTCAGTATGAATTACTATTTAATGTAAAGAAGATCAAAATCCTCCCAACTGGACCAACACTTTACATTATGATAAACTGGGAAAGGGTTGAAATTCTCAGATTTTTGTCTTGCTTGGATCCATAATCAATCTCAAGGAAATAGCTTCCAAAAGATAAAAAACAAAAACAACAACAAGAAAAAACCACATTGCACTGGATAAATCTGCTGTACAATACCTCTTTAAAGTGGTGAAACAATGAAGTTATTTTGCACCTTATCCAAGTCATGGTATGTTCATTAGTCTCGTATGTGTGCAAATGTTGGACATTAAGTAATAAAGATCAAAGAAGAATCATTGGGTTTGAATCATGGTGCTGGGGGAGAATATTGAAAGCCAGGGACTGCCAAAAGAATAAAGAAATCTATTTTGAAAGAAATACAACCAGAATGCTCCGTAAATAGCAAGAATGGTAAACTTCATCTCAAGTACTTTGGATATGTTAGCAGGAAAGACCAGTCCTTGAAGAAGGACATCAAGCTTAGTAACGTGGGGGCACAGTGACTAGAGGAAAATCCTCAATGAAATGGATTGACACAGTGGCTGAAACAATGGACTCAAACAAAAGGGACGTTTTAAGGATGGCACAGGATGGGGCGATTTTATTTTCTCTTGTACATAGGATTTGCGAGGAACTGACTTAACAGCATTTAACATCATTTACAAAAAATACTACCTATTTATTAAGCACTAGGCCTTCTTTTCTACTTTAAAAATGATTTACATCTTGAACAAATGCTCAGAAATGTTCCTGTTTTTCATCATTTTGCCCATTCAGAAATTGAATCTCAGGGAGGCTACTACTCAGATTGGCCCAATGGTACACAATAGTCAATGACAGAACTAAGGCATGATTCCGAGTCAGCAACTGCACATCCAATGCCCTCAACATTGTGGGCTATTTTCTTTCTTTTCACTATTAGCCCCCCTTTTTTCAAGCAAGTTAATTTATACTTCTTATGAAAATGATATATAATTAAATATGTATTTTATATAAAAAATACACGCAGCCCCTCTCTGAGTTTCAATGGTCAGTTAGTTAGGTTACACATAAAATGTAAATCTAAGCATACATATTTATCTATCCTTTGGAATTATTTCATGGAGGGATTTTTACCCCATTAATTCACAATATAAAGTTAAATTAGAACCCAGGTTTTTAGGTTATGTAGTAAGAAAATCAAATTTGTTTGACAAGTGTTAAATAGTAAACGTAAAGCACTTAGAACCGTGCCTGCTCATCCGGAATTCTCAAAAATGGTTGCAATTACTGTTACTTAACCATAGAATGGGAACTCTCTTTAGTTCTTTTTTTTAATTTTGGAATATGGATCTCCCATGTTAGTCATTGTCTATTTCTTCCAATTTAGAGGAAACCCTCTATGTGCTAAATAAAAGTAAAGATCCTGTAATAATTCTTGGGTAGTTGTGCACTTCCAGGGCCCCAAGCCTGATCTGCTGAAGAATCACACAATAAGAAGCTTAATTGGAACTCAGTGGGTTGATATCCAGGATATTTTATAGACGTTTGACAATAGCAAATACTTTGAAAAGAATTGTAAGATCACAAGTTCCTTAAAATATAAATGCACTTAGAATGGGTCTGTCGGCTGGTAAAAGTCACACTTAAGAAACAGACATAGGATAATATGCCTGAAATGTGACCTCAGAGGAAAAGTCTACTTTTTTATCGCAGATTTGTACTTTTGAAAACAGCATGCATCGTTTCACAATCGGACCCCACTAAAGGTGATAAGGGGCATAAAATAGGTTCAAACAAATTAAGCTTGTTTCATACGTTTTGACTCTTTCATTTTCATTTTCTTCTCTTGAACATGTAGCCCTTGGTTTATAACTGTTGTTCATGAGAAGATGGACGCCTATTGTGCATGAGAGATCCATCATGCCATGACCTGGAGGGATTCAGGGGATACACAATGTAAAAGGCAAATGGAGTGTTGAACAATTATTCAAATAATCTGGCTAATGTGTAGGGCAGTAATTTCTTAGGCTTTCCATTTTGAAAGAGATCTTATATTACTGACAGAGAAGTGAAGAAGAAAATAAAAAATCTTGCTGATAGAACTCCCTGTGGAAAGTCAATGCAAATCAATGTACTTCCTCTTGTTCTTGTTCTGCATAACAGAACCTGAAGGGCAAGGAGCACGTGACCCGAGAGCAATGCCGGAGCGTTTCACTATTACTATTAATGAGAATAAATGGAGCCTTTGCACTTATACACAAATCATGAAAGGTACATATTTTTGCCTTAGCCTTCAAAATCAATAATAGGTAGCAGGGCATTTTCTTGGGATTAATCACTAGCTGAGGTTCTTGCTACTTGGAGTTGATATGGATGAAGACCAGCCATCATTAATCCTTGAGCAGTTCTGTGCCTCTAATGCACCTACTTGGTTCACCGCTCTGCTGTAACTGAAGGAAGGAGCCGCGAAGACATCTGGGTAGCCACCGAGTTAAGAAAGCAAACAGGAAAAGGGACCTCGTACCTTCTTCTTATTTAGTTCTTGGGGTCTGAATTGAAATCCAATTTGCCAAATAAACTTGTGATTCATTAGAAAACATATAGTGGTTCTGAGTAGGTTCAAGCTCGACACTGAACGGTTGCTTTTGTCCGCCTAGCAGTGCCCTTTGCTTCAGTGTTGAGTCAAAATGCTTTCCAGAGGATCAAAAGCAAACCGCATTCAGGGACTCCTTGCTCATTGTTAACTGCCAGCCACGAACACGCAAAGGCATACAAATCTCTTCTTTGAAATAGTATGTTAAAGGTGACAAGTGTTCCTGGAGACGCTACATAGGAGAAAGAATTAATGGACTTGTCTACTAACCAGAAAGTTAGAAGTTCAAATTCTCCTAGAAACTCCACTGAAGAAAATCAGGCATTCTAACTCCTATGGAGGGCAGTACTGCTCTAGCATGCATGGGGCCATCACATTGGAATCCACTATTTTATTTTAGTAACCATGACTTCCCGCAGAGGTGGACATATACGTGTGAATATTTACTCAACTGTATATGGGAGTTATGGTACAAGAGTGATAATTTTAGGTCATAGATACATATAGATTTACTAGACATGTTTGATAATCAGTTATTAGAATACACTATAGGATTGGGGGTTAAGTATCTCTATTTCAATATGATCGTTATTTTATTTATTTTGCTTATAAATAGAAGCACCTGAACTATTAAAATTATTTTTATGTTTTTGACAGCTCTTTAGATGCTTTTATTAAAGTCTAATAAATGCGCCTTGTACTATTGTTTTCATGTTTCATTGAAAAAAACAAATTATTTGTTTGTTGGGACTACATAACTGCAAAATGAAGAATTAAAGTAAAAGAACTTTCACACCAAAACCCTTATCTCACATCAGAATGCATGCTTCCCCTCCCAACCCACCAGCCCTTTTCTTACAGAATCTTCTTGTAGACTGAAGTGTCCGACACAAGTGTGTATAAGTGATGTCATGAAAATGATTGATTAGGATGATGCAGATATTAAAAGTGCAGATTAAGTTTCACCGGCTCTTTTTGAAAATTATGGTTTTGAAAGTGTCACTTTTGACATTTTTCAGAGTGCAGCTTACTGAAGACATTTGCTTCAGAGAGTGTGGGAGAAAATAAAGCATATTTTCTGTTAAAAAAAAAAAGGCCTACCCACGCATGCACTATATTTTGCCTGTGCAATACTGAGCAAGCCTCTCTGGATGTCAGCCATGTAATCTCATAGTAAAAAAAAAAATCTGAGGGCACTTTTTTGGGATTTTCCTGGTATTTTTTGCCATTTGAATACATTTCTCATATTAATCCCATTTTTGTGACTTTCCAACATCTGAACAAGTGACTAAAGTATTCTGGTGGCACTGATGGTTAAGTGCTCATGCTTGAGGTTGGTAATATAAACCAAGTCAGCACTTCTGTAATTGATGCCCTGATCATCTGGTCCCATAAAGATTACAGCCCAGAGAACCCTGTGGGGCAGTTCTACTCTGTCAGGTTGGGTCACTATGAGTCGGAATGTACTGGCAAGTCTAATATCTAAACCATCAGTGGAATAAAGAAGTGGCTTGTGATGGGAAAACAAAATATATTGCCATGACAACCCCGTGTGTGTCAGAAAGAACCGTGCTCCATAGGAATTTTAATGGCTGTGATCTTTACGGAAGCAGATCCCAGACCTTGGCTGTGGCACTGATGGGTGGGTTTGACTCTCAAGCTTTAGGTTATTAGCCAAGAGCATAATGCTTGCCTTTCAGGGACCTATAATGGACTAGAGAGAGGAATACTCACTAAGATATTTCTCCAGAATCGGCTTACAAGACCAAATTTGGGTGATAAGATTTTTAAATACAATACTGCAAGACATCCCCAAAAGTAATTGCCCAGGAGTCAAGTCTGACTCACAGTCACCAAAATATCATTTCCAAGACTGTAAATATTTATAGAAGTTGACAGCTGCATCTTTCTCTGGTAGAAAGATTTTGGGTTTGGTAATGCATAGCCCACAGCACCACCAGGACTCCAGTGTAACACACGTATTTTAAAAGTCAAGATAAGAAATCCCAGATGTAGTTACGGAGGTATACAGATTCAGGAAAGTTAAAGGAAGAAAAAATTTTTTCAGCGTTATAGAGATTTTCATATAACTAGAATTATAACAATTGTAGAACAACAGTTGTAGATTCATAATTGACTTACAAATTGAAAAGAACTTAATAACTGGTCTCTAAATCATAATTTGCAACCAGGGAAGCCTGAATCAGTGTTCTCTTTTACCATTTTCTTTATTTTCTCCTTCCTTTAATTAATAACACCAACGACGTTTGGCTCCCAGAGTAGAGATAGGCCAACCTACTTCAGCATTTCCTTCTCCTACACACCCTACTATATTCAGTCACTTGCAGTGCATTGAATCCCACTATTAATTTTTCCCTCTATTTTTGGTGTCCCTCTGATAATGCTTAGGGTCAGTTATTTAATATTTCTTTCTGAGCTGTCAGAGTAGACATTTACCCTATCCTATGTTTTAGTCTGTCATCAGTAATCTTCCTAAAGCATAGGCTAAACCATGTCTTGATAATACACGTACTACCTATAGGAGTGATTGCCAGATTTGAGTGAGTGCTCCTGGCAATCCCCAGAAAGAACTTGTTATTGCAGGTTATGGAGGCACATCCCAATAATTTAGTGTTTCTGAATGATTCATATGGGGCCTAAAACATGTATTTCTAATAAGTTCTTAGATAATACTGATTCCAAAATCTCACTGATCTCGAATGGAGCTAGTCCTAATTTACATTTGGGGGAAATAATTGTTCACGGGTTGATTTCTGGTCTTCCACTGGGGAGATCTGGGCTCTATGCCCGGCCAATGAGCCTGATGTGTGTGCAGTCATTATGCATCCATTAATTTAGGTCATGTTCTACTGTGATGCTTCATAGGCTTTAGTGGAGTTTCCAGACTAAATATGAACTGAGAAGAAAGACCAGGCAGTCTATTTCTGAAAATCAGCCAACCAAAAGCTTATTGTTCACAATATTTCAACATGAACTATTTTGTCTAGCTGTTCAGGGAGTTACCATGACTCAGGGCTTGAATGAAAGGCAGTGCTAAGTTTACATTTTAAACATTTTGACCCACTAAGTCCATTCCAAATCAAAGGTTTTGAACTTAATTGGGGTATTTTTCATGCGTTCAATATGCCATAAATTTAGTCCTATAATATATCTTATTTCAATTGTTTGAGACCCGAAAGGTATCATAATATGTACTCCTTCTGTTTTGAGTACAAGAAATTGAAAATGTCGACACTTTCATCCTATTTGGATCAATAATCAATGGAAGCAGTAGTCAAGAAATCAAACATTTTGTACTGGGCACAAGTAGATGCAAAAGGCCTCTGTTAAAGTTTTAAATAGCAAAGATGTCCCTTTGATAACGAAGGTGGATCGGAGCTAAGCCACAGTCTTTTCCATTGTGTCACATGCATGCAAAAACTGAGCAATAAAGAAGGAACTGGGAGAATTACGCATTTGGACTGTGAGGTTAGTAAGAGTATTGAATATACTCTTGGCTGCCAGAAAAACAAACATATCAGTCTCACAAGAAATACAAACAGAATGTTTCTGAGATACATACAAGGATTGTGAGACTTTTACTTCTTGACCTTAGATAGGTCATTAGAAAAGATGCATCGTTAGAAAAAAGACATCATGTCTGGTGAAATGAAGGGTTAGTGAAAATGATAAAAAAAGGTCAATGAGATATATCAACCACGGACTCAAGCTTACCAAGAAGAGTGAAGGTGGTGCAAGTCCGGGCAACATTTTGCTTTGTTATACAAAAAGCGGTCATGAGCCAGAGCTGAATTGAGGGCAAATAACAACTTCTTTTATTTATTGAGTTGATAGGTCTCAAACTTTAAACGATTCCCTTCAGATGCGCTATCTAGAATTCTTATCCTAATTCTTCTTCTTCTTTTTCTTAGAAATAATGTTATTGGGGGCTCATACAACTCTTAACACAATCCATACATATATCTATTGTATTTCAAGCACATTTGTACATTTGTTGCCCTCATCATTCCCAAAAATATTTGCTTTCCACTTGAGCCCTTGGTATCAGCTCCTCATTTACCCCCCTCCCTCTCTGCTCCCCCTTCCCTCATGAACACTTGATGATTCATAAATTATTATTATTTTGTCATATCTTACACTGTCTGATGTCTCCCTTCACCCTTTTTTCTGTTGAATGTAGCTATTTTTGCCCCCATTTTAATGAACAGATAAGCTAAAGTGCAGAGAGATTAAAACCCTATCTGGTCTATCAGTTTCACTTTCATTATATGATATTGAACTTCTCTATGTCTTTGATATGTTATTTCCCCATTCTCTACCCCTCGGCATTCTGCTCTTCCCTTCAGCTCGGGCGAAAGACTTCCTCCCCTGGGCATGCCTAGACAGCATTTGACGGGAATTCCACTGCAGTCATGCTTTCATTCTGCTTTGCTGTGTGGCCAAGTAAGTTTATAAGAAACTTTCTGGCAGCTACCGACCACTCTCAGAAGACCTTTAAATGAGGGTTGTAATAAATATCCCTAAATGGCTAATACATTAAAAATGTACAGAAAGGCTTTAAAAGTTCATGGAACATGGAATTAAGAGAAAATGGAATTTGTCCTCAAACTGTTTTAGGCCCCTCGTATATGTAACAAAAAACTAAATTGAAATTCAGTTTTATGTGTCCTCCCTGGTCACTATTTATATTCTGATAATCTGAGATGAAATTGAGACTGCAAAAAAAAGTGTTAAGCTCTGTCAAAGCATTTAATTTTGACAAAGCTATTTAAATCTAGTCAATTTCAATTCAATCATTGTATTAAGAGTGGTTTATAAACACCCTCCTCCCCGGCTTCTACTTACGTGCAGCTAGGTACAGTGAAATGAAAGCCAAATTAATCCCACCAACAGCAATTCCTATTTTTGATGTCTAAGATTAATACATAAACTACAGTAGATAGTGTGGGATGTAATTTTCTGGATGTATCAGTTGGGAGTGTATTTTGGGCCAGCTTGCGATAATTCTGATGGACTTAGTTCTCTACCTTAATTTTTTTCTTTTCTTTCTTTCTGGCTTTTTTTTTTTTTTTTGTAAACCATCAGCTAACCATTTCTCCTGATTTTAAAGAACTATAAATATGTGATTTCTTCACACTTGCTGTTTTAAGACTCATGCCATGAAAATCACTTTCGGGTGAATTCTACACCTCCAATTTGAGTTTTGAAGGACATTCAAATGTCCTGTACAATTTAATTCGGGGGTTTAAGAGACACAATATGAATAATACCTAGCACCTTAAAAAAGTTGTCTCTTACTTTCCACAGATTATATTGTCACGATTTTCTGCATTCCTAACAACAAGAAGTTCATATAATAAAGTCAATAGATAGCACACAGAGAAATTTTGCAACTTGAAAAGAGTAATATATTGTATCTTGTATACCAATTAGGTGGAACAAATGTTACAATTTGTAATTATTAGAGCTATTACTATGATTTTTAATGAATTCATTCTTGAATTAAGGTTCTCTTTGGTTTATTCCTAGTATTGTAAGGACTGTTATAAAAATGAGCAAGGCTTTCAGTCATTTATAATGAAAGCTGAATGACTAAACAGATCTACTTTTTTATATTTGCATTAATCAGTTCATCCCCAAATATATATGCAATAATATAGGGAATTAAGTTATAAATGTAGGGGTGTGCTCCAAGTCACCATGAAAATCTGCATGCAAATGCATAATAATCACAAATCTATAATATTACAATATTAAAAAATACCCACAATTAAATTATCATGTGGAAATAATCATAATGTTATTGGAAACTCAATTATTGTGGCAACCCTTGTCGGGGAATTAGCAGAGTATGGGAAAGGCAAGTCAGACCTGAATTCATCAAATATATATTATCACAATATTACATGTTCACTTCGATTCAATGCAAAGACAAACCTCCTCTCTCACTAGGATCTGTTCGATGCATTTGTATTATTCATGAACAACTCTGTGATCTATTACACACACAAAACTGATTGTACGCTTCTTGCCGCAGGCTATGATGCAGAGACACAGAATTAATTTTATTATATACACATGCATGATAATTGTGAAGGATTCTGTCAAATACCAAATTCTGCTCCTGTGCTCCATTCTTCCCCTTTCCAAAAGAGAGGTCGAAGGTCAGCGGCAATTTCTCTTCTTGACAGTGAGACTCTTTGTCATTTAGAATAGAAAGTTCCTGGGTACTAATGAGGCCCAAGCCGTGAGGCATAGTCCAGACACACCTCTCTACTAAGGCAAATAAACAAGTTCTCCTCACTGATAACTTAGACACTTTGTTCCAGGCAATATCACTAAGAGGAAGATTTGTGGATAGCTGACTGTAGCAACTCTAGAAATAGGTCCATTTTTCTGAGAAAAACTGGATAAGATTTTCTGACATTGAGGGTGACTAACGCAAAAATTAAAGGTAGTATCGATTTGCAAGTTTAATACTGACTAATCCCTTACTCGTCTTTCCTTCCTTGTGCTGACTGTATATAATTCTGCTGTCAGAAGTTCCTGGATGGCTTTTGGTTACTTTAGATGTCTTCACTTATTTTTTTCCTACTGGTGCCTAACAGAGTGCCATGGACATACAAACAAATCAATGCAACCTGATTTTTAGAAGCCCAGAGTATTATGTCTGAAATTCTGGAGTGGTCTATGCTAGTACAGTGTAATAGACATAAAATACAAAGCAAAAATGCAATTGAACATTTTTTAATGTGTATTAAAATGTGATATCATGTTAATAACAATTTAAACACGGTATATTAAACTGTTTTATTTGGCATGTGATCAATATTAAAATATTGAGGTGACCAATTGAATTTTTCTATCAAGTGTTCAAAATTCAATGTATATTTTATATTGACTGTACATTCTCATCTCAGATTAGCCACATCTCAAGTCACATGTAGGTGATAGTCAATATTTTAAGCTACATAGGTCTGTGCATTAAAAATCCTATTTAAAATACCCATCAAGCCAGTTTAGATGTGTACGAGGGGCCTTCAAGAAGTTCATGGAAATGCAGAATTAAAGATACAGGGAGTTTTCCAAGGACTGTCTGAGGCACCCTCACATTTCAGATGGGCTGATTGGCAACTTCTTTTGCTTTTTAATTGGACTCCTTCTGTATATCATGGAGATATAACTCGGAGATTATTTTTTCCTACCTAGACCAAATGAAAATATTGAGACAATATTTTTTAGAAAGGGTACTACTTTGATTTTTTACTTTCATAACTCTGATAGAATAAGGTTAATATCAGCCTCTACAGTGATCTTCCTAACTTCAGTTATTTGAGTGAAAGCGTACATGGGAGAGAGCATGGTATAAAATGGGATATTTTGAATTCTGAAAAATCCATATCTAAATCGCATCGCTGTCTATTTGTCCAGTGGGTCCATCTTTAATCACCCGAGATAACTTAACTCGAAAATGAAGTGATGGCATGGACCTCTGCAGCTTTGTCATATTAAATGGAGTCAGGCTGCTAACCCAAAACTTAGCATTTACATTCCCCTCACAAAGACTTGGAGATTTCCTTCTGAAAAGCCAGTCATTAAAAACCCTACACTTCAATAAATAAATAAATAAATAGATAGATAGATAAATAAATAAAAACCCTACACTTCTAGTCTGACACACACGGGGTCGTCGTGAGTTGTAATGGGCTCTAAAGCAACTCAAGCTTTTTGGAGGGGTCTGCGTGGAGGTTATATTAAGTGCTTGGTATATGGTATTTGGCATATAGTAGGTAGCATATGAATATTAATTTATTATTTTTATCATTGCTTTCATGAAAATTTAAAGAGCCTTAGGATGTCACCTAATTTTTCAATGTATGTCTTCATAAAAAATGAGAGGGGTAAAAGAAGTCTCTGGGTCCCAGCTGGAAAGAGGAACCATGACAAATTGGGAGACCTCTATGTGGAAGATGCACAATGCGACATGTGCTGACTCTCATGCAAATACCCTCGCTCTCCATCTAGAATGAGCAAACGCAGTTGTAAGGGCTACCTTTCAGAACTTGCGTGATCAAGAGCATCACGCAGAAAGTGTAGTTGATGTCCATGAATGAAAAGGCCACTTTCCACGAAGCAAATGCCCTGGGAACCCAGGGACATATCCAAATGCGTCCTTTTATTCTACTTAAAAGGTACTGACCAAAAAAAGAAGAAAAAAAAAGGTACTGACCTAGTTTTTGTTTGTTGTTTATGGTTATATTTTGGCATAGATTTTCTTTTTGGGTACATTAAATGCATCTTTTTGCACGAGGGAACTTCAAAAAGTGTGTGAAAAAATGGAATTAAGAGATATATGGAGTTTTTCCAGGAACTTTTTGAAGCCCCCTCGTATTATGTCATATGAGCACTCACCCTTCATCTATAAATAATGCAATGGCAGTGGGTATGTTTTCTGCTTTTTACACTGAAAGGAGTAAAGAAATAAGTATTGACTGAATTAAGTACTGGATTTTTACACAAAGAGCACACATTACGCGTGTCTTTTTCCTAAGAGCGCCCTCCCTTGGTGAGGTAGATTCATAAACACTGCTTTTTTTTTTAAATGTTACTGCAAAATATTCGTCCAGTCTGTCTTAGAAAAATACTTCATGTTGGGGAGGTTTCCGTTGGCAAGAAAAGGTAGAAGAACTGAATTATTTGTATAAACGCACCGTAATTCTTTTTTTTTAAAGCACATGACTACATGAACATTCTCAGAAATGTTCAGAGCATTTCAAAAGCCTAGGACTTACACAAAATACCTTCGTATGAAATATTTTCTGAGCAGACACTTATTTTTTTCATCTTCCTTAGATTATAAATGAACCTGTAACCAACCAGCCACCTTTTCTTCAAATTTTTACCTGTCATATATTCCTATCATGTGCGTTTGAGAAAGAGATGTCATGTATTTCAAGAAATAGGGAGAGGGCATTGTTAAACGTTAACATTTATTTAACATCATAGATTCAGCCGTGGAGAGCTGACGCGATTCTCTTTTCCGTGTGTTGTGTTCCTTTGGGGAAGTGTGCCTGTGTATGTGTGTTTGCATGTGTGTGTGTGTGTGTGTGTGTGTGTGTGTGTGTGAATGTAGGTATATGCTTTAACAGACTTAATCATCGCTTATTGGCGAGCATAAAACAACATGTTTTAAAGCACTGGTGATATATTGTAGCTCTTCTTAACAAGCAGGAACATGATCGTGGTAAAGGTGGGGCTAAGGGAGGAGGTTTGAAGAGCTCTTCCCTGGTATTTGTTAGCCCTTCACTTTCTGACAGGCTGCTTTGCTTCTTTTCTAACTTCACCCAGGCTTCAAATGCATAACAGGACTCTGAACATGTATTATGTCTATGTTTCTGGGTTTTGTTTTTGTTTTTTAGCTTTAGTTTCATATATGTACTAATGTGATTTACAACCTTCCATGATCCCCTCCCAGGTCTCTCACACATACTTAAGGGTCCCTGTATTCCCTGATCAATGTTCATTTCCCAGTGAGTCCTGAATGACCCGAGGCACCTTATTAGCTGCAGAGATTTAGGCGACCAGGAGAGGATGCAGCTCCTGGTGCCCAGTGCTGATTCGGTTTGCTAAGGCGAGACAGCTCATGAAGGATTTGCATCCGCTGAATCATCTGCATAAACGCTGTGTCTAGAATGGGGCTATGTTTGAATGAATAAACTATAACACTAGAATGAATATCCCCATCCTACACAGGGGGGGAAGTCTTCCTGGGTTTGCTGCTTATGTTTTCAGATTTCATCATGTGGAATTATCACTTTGCCAGTTCAAGATGGCCCCAACACACCCCTTTCTCCCTCTGTAGACTTCTTACTACCAACCTCTTCCGTACGCATTCAGCTCGTGGAAAACAATTTAAAAGTGCTGCCAATGCCGACTAGAGTTTCTGCTTTTTTCCCAGAAGTCCAGCCCTGCACTGCCCCAAAGAAACATACTCGGAGCCACACATGCCATTATTTTTCGAGTAGCTAGATTAAATAAGTACAAAGAAGGGTAAAGTAAATTTCAGTATGACATCTTGTTTAATCAAGTATATCTAAAATGTTATTATGGAAACATGTTATCTGTATGAAGACAATATTGAAATAGCTTCCATTTTGTTTTCTTCCTTCCTTGAATCTTTGGAATCCTTCGTGTATTTTTCATTCCGTTCAGAAAAGGCGCGTCTTAAATGCTCACAACACATGGGACTGGAAAGTGGCTACCCACCATGTTGGACAGGCAACTCTATCCCAACTCTTGTGCCTTTCTTAGCCTGAACTGTATAGGACTGCTGCTACTGGTAAATGAAAGAAATGCTTTCCTCCCACAAAGCTCAGGACTGAAGGCTGACTGACATTTGAACAAAGAAAATGTCCTTATATTTAAACATTGAAATGATTACTTTTCTAATAAAGCGTAACCCTTGGGTCATTTCAGGCCATTTCTCAGGATTTTCAATAGGTGTTCTTTGAGACACAACATTAATCCAGTAATAATTAAAATGATATACTGTACTATTAACATTCTCAAATCTTTAAAGCAAAGTGATCTATGCCTGCAGCACTGCCCAGACTGCCTAATTAAGTAGCATACAGTTGTAAATGGCTATTGTAAGCACTTCCCTATTTAAAAATACAACTCAGAGAAGTGCAGTTTCTAGTGACAGGAGAGCTACCAGGATGGATCAGCTTTAAGCAGGGACCAATACAGCACACACAGCAAGTTTTACTTGAGAGCCTGGTGTCTTGTTTTGCTGCCACATGGAGCTGGGGCTATAACTAGGTGGCCTGGGGCAGGTGGTGAGTCCTGCAAGCAAGGCACCGGTGGGGCTGAGGTGTCAGGGTGCTGATGCTCTCTGAATAGGCCCCGCCCCTTGTACTTTCACATGTGAGTCAGAATCCCTGGCAGCCCACGCACACCGCATCCACTCCACCCAGAAGCTTCTAATCTGCTGTGATTGTGCTCCAAGCCAAGGGATTTAGGTGTGTAAACTGTAAGGCT
>NW_022104553.1:7387465-7392318 GCF_000313985.2 Echinops telfairi
GTGGGGACCTCATATTTTAACTTCCGTGCAAGAACTCACAGAGAAGGGCTCAAATAAATTTTAGTACTACGTAACCTTGGAAGGGAATCTCTGCAAAGAATTAATGCACTCAGCTGCCATTTAAAAAGTTAGAGGTTCAAATCCACCCGGAGGTGCCATGGAAGAAAGGCCTGGCAATCTAGTTGTAAAACAAAACAAAACAACCATTGAAAACTCTGTGGAGCACAGTTCTGATCTGGCCCACAGGTTATCGAGAGTTGGATTCAGCTTGATAGCAGGGGGCGCTTGTACTACTAACCTTATTTTGCCTTCTCCATTTCCACATATCAACCACCTGGAATCATTTTCACTGCATCAAATGTCATTATCCCTACATTGGGCCAGAGCAGAATTCTCTGATTGCGTGTTGTGTTTCTGGCACAGAGGCAGTGTTAACAGAATGAATGAGTGAACGAATGAGTGTGCAAATGAAGTTATATTACACTATCAGCTCAAAATTATCTCACCTAAATCTTAAATTCAAATTTTGATAGGAAACCATCTGGAAATAATTGAATTATAGACTCCCAGTTGGACTGTACTCCGAGTACACTGCTATTCTACTCTCCATCCAGGATCCCAAGATAAGAAGTCAAGGAAATAAACTTTGCCCCTACATTGGATATGAAATGAGATTAGGAAGAACTACTGTTCGAGCAAAAATGACATCATCTCTGTGGTGCAAGGATAAAATCAGTGAAGAGACAATATATCTATTTGTTCATAATACTAATTTCTCTTAATATTTAGAAATTATATTTTCAAGACATGTAGCTGCATAAGTAGATTATTTGTGTCATCCCTTTGCTTTAAATATCCTCGTGATTTAATTTCCATTTGACAATTGTATACTTTAAAGCATGACTCAGCAGACAACATACTAAATCTTGAGTATGTGCAAACACCCAGCTCTTTAATGCTGCATCTCATGCAATAAAAAGGAGTTGGCTGTCAAGCACATGCCTTGAAGAAATTCGATGAAAGAGACAAGATATATTTTCAACCATGGTTTATAAATGCATTTTGAACTATTTAAGTGTGACCACTTTTGATGAGATAGCTCTACTTGTAACAAATCAACATGTGAAACCTCTCGAGGTGGCCACATTTAACACCTAGTGACAGAGTAAAATTTAGCTATGACCTAAATTATAATCTATGCCCCTTAAATTGAGTACACTGAGAGCTACCCAATAGAGTTTAGCAGAAGGAAAATTGTGAAAAGCCACTAGGTCTTTAGCCAGCCAAATATAGATTCAGTCTACTGTGTAGTGAAGAAACTGAAAATTATTTAAGTACTACAGTGCAGAAAAATTTAGTGAGCCATCTCTCATTAGGAAACACCAGGTTCAATGTTAGGTTACTTATGAAGGACATGAAAAACCCTTATATACCTAATAGTACAATAGAAGCTTAAAATAATGTTCAGATATTCAACGAAAATAACATGTTGTTGTTGTTAGGGTCCATTGAGTTTGTTTTGATCTATGTGCACAAGAATGAAACACTGCCCAGTCCTGTACCATCCAGCCTCACAATCACTGCCTTGTGTGAGCTCAGTGTTGCAGCCAGTGTGACAATCAATCTTGTTGAGAGTATTCCTTTTTTTCCCTCTGACCTGTCGACTTTACCAAACATTATGTCTCCTCAAGGGACTGGTAGTTTCTGATAATTCATCCAAAATAAATGGGATGAAGTCTTGTCATGCTCACTTCTAGGAAGCATGCCTGCTAGACTTTTCCAAGATGGATTTGCTCGTTCTTCTTGTAGTTCATGATATCCTCGGTGTATTCCTCGTAACTCATTGCCAGTAAAACTCTTATAAATAGCTGAGGAATGTCATCTGATACGGTGTCAGAAGATCAGCCATTCAGGCTGGAAGTTACTCAAAATACAACGAGGAAAGAGCTCTCTCTGCCAAGGAGAGTCAACCTTAATTATGTGAATGAAGTAAAGCTTCTAGGACCTCCATTGGGTTGATGGGTAAAAAAGAGAAGAAAGAATAACAAATATCCATTAATAATCAGATCTGAGGGTGCATGAGTAAGACTCAATGAAAATTGCAAGTTCTTAAAAAAAAAAGGAATGGAGATCATGGCCATTGTTAATCAGATAATCATGTAGCCTACTCTACTGGGAATGATCAATTAAACGGGGATGGTGTTGCATTCGTCATAAGGAAGAGCATTCCAAAAATTAAACTGAAACACAGCACTGTCAGTGATAGGTGCATGTATTAGTCTAGGTACTTTGGAGAAACAAATCTACAGCAACTCATGTATAAGAGAGTTTTATGTAAAGAAAATGTGTATCACAAAAACATCCCAACCCAATGCTGCCCAAACCCACAAGTCCAACATTAACCCATTAACCCAACACCAGTCCACAAAGTCCTCCACCTCACAAAACAGAGGCAATGATGCCGACTGCAGGAGGAAAGCTGAGTCAGTGAAGAACAAGCATCTCAGCACTAGCAGCGGTCTCCACATGGCTGCTCCAGCACCCAGGGCTGCATTGGGATAGGTCCATGTAGCTTCTCCTTGGGGATGTCTTGTAGGAAGTCAATCTTGCAAGCTGAAGCAGGGAACTGCTAAGGCAGCTGTACCCGGTGCAACCATCACAAAACAAGAGACCCGAGAACTCGAAACGCGAGGCTCACCACCCATTTATCCCTCCACCTTTCATTTAGCCCCACATGTGATTATTGGCCAGGCTGGCACAATGAACTAACTCAGTGCATATCCATGTAGGTACAAGGAAGATTAGTAAATATGGCTATTATTCAAATTTATACACAAACACAAATCCTAATGTGGAACTATTTCAGATTTTTACAAACCTCTGTTGTCTGAAATTGAGGGAACATGCATTTACAATGCGTTGATAATTACTAGTGATTGGAATGCAATAGTAGAAAAGAAAGAGGAGGAGGAGGAGTTGTCAGCCTGGTCTTTGTAAGAGAGAGACGCTGAATAATAAAGGTCTCTTGATAATTTCAAAAGATCGTGACTTTTACAAATAGTGACTTAGTTGCAAATACCTTTTGCAATAACCATAAGCATAGACCTAACTGGCCGAACACACAAAAATCAAATGGACTAAATCTGGGGAAGGGTGCAATGGAGAACCTCGATATTGTCAGAACAAGGCCAAGAGCCTCGTGTGGAATAGACTACCAATTGCTCTCATTCAATTTCAAGTTGAGGCTACAGAAGATGAAAACAAGTCCAAAAGAGTGTAACTATAACTTGGGGATACCCTACCTGAATTTAGTGTCCATTTTAAGAATATATTTGACACATTGACAACTAAGGAGTAAAGACCAGGTAGAGTGTGAAATGGCATCAAGAACATCGTCCATAAAGAAACCAAATGGTCATTTAAAAAGAAAGAAAAGACCAAGAAACAGATGTTTAAAAAAAAAAAAGACTCTCAAACTAGCTCCTAAACTCCCCCTCCCCCATCTATGGTGACAAGAAAAAAAAATGTGGGGAGGGGGAGTTTAAGAGCTGAATAGAGTATTTCAAACGACAGCTAGAGAAGATGAAGTGTTACAATGGCATGTACACAAAGAGCGGGAGTTAAGAGCCGAAATGAAAATAAAATTCTCAAGCTTCCTCAAGCTGAAAAAAAAACTGTAGAAAAAAATCAAGCCTTAAGTTGTAATACTGAAAGATTCCATGAACAAAATATTGACCAACCTAGGAAGCATCAAAAGGAAGTGGAAGGAATATACAGTTACTGTACCCAAAAGTCCAATCATTTCAGGAGTTAACATATGATCAAGAACCTATAGTATTAAGAAAGAAATCCAAGAGGCACTGAAGGTATTGAAATACATATGTATCCCACAACTAATGGACAATCACCTGAGATATTTTAGCAGACAGATGCAATTCTGCAAGTGCTCATTGGCTAACTGACAGGAAAAGATACATATTTGTGCCACTTCTGAAGAATTCAGACATTATCAATCAGTATTATTAATATAAGAAGCAAGAAAAATGTTCCTGAATATAATTCAAAAACAGTTGCAACATATATTGACAAGGAAATGCCAGAAATTTAAGCCAGATTCAGACCAGGGCATGATATTAGGGAAATCATTTTTAAGGGTAGTGGCTAAAATCAAAGAGTACCAGAAACTAGTTCAACTGAGTTTTATTGACTACGCAAAGGTTTTAATGGTGTGGATCATTACCAAAGATCGGTGACATATGAGGAATGAGAGTTCCAGAACACTTCATTGTGCTCATTTAAACCAAGAAGCAGTCTTTGAAACAGAACAAGGGGATGTTGTCTGGTTTAAAATCAAGAAATTGAGTGTCAGGGTTGTACTCTTTCTTGTGCTGATTCAGTCTTTACACTGAGAAAATTATCTGAGAAGCTGAACACTGAAGAAGAGCCCAGTGTCAGGATTAGAGGCAGATTCACAAACAACCCACAGTGTGCACATGACACCGCCTTTCTCTGCTCTTGGTGAAGCGCTTACTGATGTAGATCAAAGACTACACTCTTCAGTAGAGATTATACTTGAACATAAAGAAAACAAAAATACTCACACCTGGACCAATATGCAAAGTGATGATAAAAAAGAAAAGATGGATGATGTAGATAAATTAATTTTCCTTGGATCCACCATTAGGACCCATAGATAGTCAAGAACTCAAATGACAAATTACATGAGCTAAATCACCTGCAAAATAATTCTTTAAAGTGTTATAAAGTGAAGGTGTCATGTTGAAGACTGAGGTGCACCTGAGTCAAGCCTTGGTATCTTCAATTGCCGTATAGATCTGTGAACTGAAGAAGAT
>NW_022104553.1:7392485-7395173 GCF_000313985.2 Echinops telfairi
GTATTCCCAAGAGATAACATGGAAGAGGACATCACGGTTGGTAAAAAAATAATCAGCGGAAATGAGAAAAGACTGGGATGGACTGGGATGGACTGGGACTCAAACAGTACACTTGAGAGAGTCCCCAGGAGAGGCAGTGTTTTGTTTTGTTGTACAAAGGTCACCATGAATCATAGTCTATTATAGCCTGACAATATATTTGTAATAGCAGTAGTGATCTGGATCAGTTCTAAACTAACTTACCAGTTCAAATGAACCTCTAAGGGTAGTAAGAAGTGTAGTTAGATATTACACAGGCCAAATGTGAAATTAGCATTCATTTCACTAGCACCCATCTCTCTCGATGTATTGCTGAAACCATTTTTGAATTATATTCTGCAACTTTTTACTGGTTTGTGATATTAATGATATTTTAAAATAATTTTTGTATTTTGCATATTCTAGTGTGCTTCTTAGCTACTATATATATTGTGAATAGTATAATCAAATGTACAATCACATAAGTAAACCATTTTATTTTATAACAATCTTATTACCACTCCACCCCATTTTTTAATATCTCAGTTTAACTGCATTCAGATTATGGTTACTTTGTTGCTATTTTTTATTGTAGCGAGATGCTAAGTCAGATTCAAACCACAGCAATGTGGACACACACCTTTTCTGATTTTAAATTATGTAATACCCTCTTGTTCCGTTCAAAAGACTGTGTCTTGGTCTAGGTACAAGTTCCACGTGACCGTAGTTAATTGGGTTGGAATTCCCACTCTTAACAAAGCCATCCACGATTTATTGTGATCCACATAATTGAATGGCTTTGAACAGTGAATAAAGCACCAGTAAACATTTTCTTCTGCTATTTCTTCTTTCCATCAAGATCTATATGACACCAGCAATGACAGCCTTCTGTCAAACATCTGCTTTTGAATCAAGATAGAATCTCTGGTAGTTTTCTCTCTTAATGTATTACTGCAACTATTTTTAAATTATTTTCTGAAACATTTGTTTGTGATGTTAATGATGTTGTTTGGTAATTTCTGCATGATCATCTTTCTTTGGAATTGACACAATTATGAATCTCTTCTAATCAGTTGGAAAATGTTGCTGCTTTCTGATTTTTTTTGGCGGGGGGCATAGATTAAAGGGAAATTCCAGCATTTCATGTATATGTTGAAGCATTTCAATTGTTATCTGATCAATTATTGGAGCATCCTTTTTCAAAAATGTTCTCCGTGAAGCTTAAGCTTCTGCTTGTACTATATCTTTGGTTCTTGATCACATGTTACCTCCTGAAATGGTTGAATGCACACATTTCTTGGTGGTATAGTCTTTCTATGCATTCCTTCCATAATATTCTGTTGCTGTGCACATCATTGACTATTTTGCTCATATAATCGTTTCATATTGATTCTTGAACCTTGATTTTTTTTCTCAGTTTTTCCAGCTTGAGATATGCCCGATACGGTCTTCCTTTTTTGTCACTAAATATTTATACAAGGAGAATTGGATTTTATTTGTAAGAGGTGGACCTGTTACATAATGACAATCTCCACTTGGACATATATTTTAGATGACTAACCCCCAAAAAACCCAGCTTGCTGCCATGAGTCAACGCTCACTCATAGTGACCTCATGGGGCTTACCGAGACTGTAACTGTGTCTGAGAGTAGAAAGCCCAGTTTTTCTCCTGAGGAGCTGCTGGTGGCTTTGAACTGCCAATCATACAAATGTCAGCCCAACATTTAACCACTACATCACCAGGACTCCCAGACTATAGCTAAAGTTAGTGGTGCATCTTAACTAAAGGGAAGGACAATCATTCCAACATCTAATTGCCTTTGTTATCTATCTCCGTAAAATAGGAAATTATATAGCCACACAACAAACACAGATTCTGAAATTTTATTTATACATAGTGTGATGCTTAAGGTTTTGCCTGTTAGGCTAGACCAGGATTCTCAGGATTTGGCAGTTAAGATTTTGTAATCCCCCAGGAGGAGATCCCTTCTAGCTTATAGCTTGTTTCCTCTATAATTAGACACTGTGGAAAGACTTTCTGGTTCTTTTGCAACTTCTCACTGGGCTCAAGTTCTTTGGACTTGAGCCCCTGGCCTGCCACATTTCTTGCTAATTCTGTATGTGGTCAATGTCCTACCAGCTTACATGTTGCCAATAGATTCATTCACCATGGCAGCCTGGAGGCTGAACTGCAGACCTCGTATTCATTTGCTTTTATTGCCAGAAGCCTGTCATCTCCCTGCAGATCCTGGTGTCTGTAGACCCTGAAGCTACCCAAAGCAAGAGAAGTACCAGCGTAACATCGGACCCCCACACCTGGAACTTTCCTGCTTCTACAGCTGTATCTATCATTTCCTTGATATAAACCTTTCTATACAGACATACGTAGGCTTCACTGGCGTTGTTTCTCAAGAATACAGTCTAAGATAGATGGTTTCTATCAATGGAAGACCTACACTATGTAGAAAGTGATTCTGAAGACATACCTTTTGTTGTAAGTACAATGCTTCCTTAGAAAAAGGTAAACCAAGCAGTATAAATATCGGATGAAATCTATGCAATTCAGGTGCATCCTAAAATCCTAACACTTCCAATTTTAGGTTAAAGAGAAAATTTTTACTTTTGATAATTGAAGTAAAAATCAAATGGAACTAAAATGATACCGTTTCC
>NW_022104553.1:7396426-7397314 GCF_000313985.2 Echinops telfairi
TGAGTATATGTCTCTCCTCCTCTCTCTCCTCCTCCCTTATGAACTTGTATGAAAAGAACCAACTACTTTTATCTGAATAACTATACCAATTTACAAAACTCACTACCATCAAGTCAATTCTGAGTCACAGCACCCCAAACGACAACGCGTACTGCCCCTGTGGGCTTTGAAGACTGTAACTCTTAAGAGAAGTAGACTGTGTTGCCTTTCTCCTGTGGAGCTGGTGGGTTAGCAGCCCAGAGGGTTGGCACTATGCCACCAGGGATCCATATACAAATAACAGAGTAGATACATTTATTTGCCAGCCCTAAAAAGCAATGGTTCAGTCTAGGAGATTTGGTGAGCAATCCCTTTGCTACCCTTAGGTCATAATGGTGACTCTGTACCAGCCCGCAGCCTCCATCGGGCTTTACTTGTCTTGTGAAGCTTCATGTAGTCACCTTGTTAGTGAATCTATAGGGTTGTAACACTCTTCTCCATATGTGTTTCTTTCCCTTATAATTTTATACATTAAAGGAGAAAAAAGAACATACACTAAGATAAGTTAGCAGTAAGCCTTTCCCATAAGCAAGCCGGGCCATGTTTTTGACATTTATTGCCTCCTGGATTCTCACAGCAATCATATGAATTATTATTATAAATCCCATTTTGTATGCGTAACTCTTATATACCACAGTCGCATAACTTTTATTTTTCTCTTCCATAATGTTTTAAAATGTATATGATATATAAGGTTTGTTCTTCCCCTACCTCTGGGTGAAAATTTTGACAAGTCATCTGGTTTTTCTGTTCACAGGCAAGTAGTAAAATTCTTTTCTATTCAATTATTTAAAAGTATATCTCTACCATCGAGCATAAAATAGGTTTTTCATCTGTTACCAGCTCTGA
>NW_022104553.1:7397960-7398746 GCF_000313985.2 Echinops telfairi
ACCTGCCTAAGCAGCAATGTTGTTGTCATTGTTAGGATCTGTCACGCTGGTTCTGACTCATAGCAATCCTTTGGAAAATAGAATGAAACACGGCTGGTGTTGCACCATCCTCACAACTATTCTTATGCCTGAACCCTTTGTGAAGGCCACTGTTTCAATGTATCTCATTGAACCTTCCTCTTCTCCGCTACTCTTCCACGTTACAAGTATGATGTCCTTCTCCAGGGACTAGTCTTTCCAGACAACATGTCCAAAGTCCAGTATTTAAAATGAAACCTGAATATCCTCGTCTCTAAGGAGCACTCTGGTCATAATTCTTCCAAGACAAATCAGCTTTTCCATCGGCTGTTGAAGGCATTTTCAATTTGTTTCCCAAGCACCACAATCCAAATGCATCAACTCTTCTTCCATCTTCCTTCTTCGCTTTCAAACTTTAACATGCCTAGAAGGCCATTTGAAAATGCCATGGATCAGGTGCACCTTAGTGCTAAGAGAAACATCCTTCTTGTTCAATCCTCTAAAGAAGTCTTGTGCAGCTGACTCGCCTAATCCAGCTTGTCTTTTGATCTCTTTATTGCTGCTTCCATGAAGGTTGATTGTGGATTAAAGCAAGAAAAAATCCTTCATAACTTCAACCTTTTCCCCATTTATTATGATGTGATCTATTGATCAATTTCTGAGGATGTGGGTCTTTACATTGAGTCATAATCCGTACTGTGGGCTGCAATCTTTGATCTTGATCAGCAAGTGCTTTAAACCCCCTTCACTGTCAGCAATCAAGGTTAT
>NW_022104553.1:7400972-7403178 GCF_000313985.2 Echinops telfairi
GGATCATGATAGTGGGGGTGGTGGGGGTGGGGAGGAAGCATTTAGGAACTAGAGGAAAGTTGTATTTTTCATCCTTGCTACATCGCACCTTGACTGACTAGTCTCCTCCCCGAGACCCCTCTGCAAGGGGTCTGACGTGGTTTTAACTACGAATATTCCCCATCTTCTCACGGATGTAGTCAATTTGATTGCTGTGCATTCCATCTGGAGAAGTCCATGTATGTCGTTGTCCTTTGTCTTGATGAAAAAAGGTATTTGCTATGAACAAGTTTTGGGTCTTGTACAATTTTATCATGTGATCAGCTTCATTTCTCTCACCAAGTCCATATGTTCCAACTATTCTATCTCTTAGTTTCCAATTTTTGCATTCCAATTGCCAATATTATCAATGCATCTTGATTGCATATTTTATCAATGTCTTATTGAATATGTTGGTAAAATTCTCCACTTTGTTCATCACTAGCTTTTGTGGTTGGTGCATAAATGTGAATTATACTTGTATTGATCTTATTTCCTTGAAGGCAGATAGATATAATCCTATCACAGACATCTTTGTACTTCAAGATCAGTTCTGATATATCCTTTTAGACAATAAGTGTAATGCCGTTCCTCCTGATTCTGTTATTCCTGGCAAAATAAATAATATAATTCCTGATTCAAAATGGCTTGTATTAATCCATTTTAACTCATTAATGCCTACACTATTGATCTTTTGAGTTTTCATTTCATTTTTGGCCAATTCAAATGTTTTTAGAATTATATTTTACACAGTCCATGATCCAATCATCAACACATTTTTGCAGTTGTTTGCCTTTATTTTGAGTTGTGCACCATCAACAAATGACGAGACCATTTCAATTCCTGTGGTAGTTATAAAATCTAGTGTCAATTTGAGAGGATTTCAAGTGAAGGGGTGGAGTCTAGTCTGTCAATCAGATCATAGCCAATGAGGCCTTCATGTGGGCGTGGCCTTCTGAGAATTCTGGGAAATCCTATATTTCTTCTTAGAGGTGGAAGACACACTCTCTCTCTGCTCACTCCCTTGGAGATGCTACACTGACAAGGCAGTGGTGCTATGCCCCTAGGAGCTGGAGAAGCCACATGGACATACCCTGACGCAACCAGACCTCTGGAACTGGAGAAGTCACATAGAGACCCCTGCCAGGGTTGAGATGCTTACATACCACTAGATCCAGAAGACTCCCTACCCACTGGTTTGTGATCATCCTGCATTTGGCATCATTGCATGTGTTTCGTGAGTCTGAAGAGGATCTTATAGGTTGATATCGGATATATGTGCTACTATCAGACATATGGACTTGATCTCAACTGGGCTGGGATGTTTTCTCAATATTCAATTGCTATTGTATATAAACCTCTTTCTTATACACATATGGGTGTCCATGAATTTGTTTCTCTAGTCTACCCAGATTCACACACTCCCACTCATATCACCATGGTCTACTCCACTTTGAGAAAGCAACACTTTCACGGTCACATTTCAAATGCCCTCTGACTCAAAGGCCCCATCCTCTGGCACTATTTCGGGCAATGTCCTGTTCCCATTTCAAGGCCTTCAGGACCTGACAATGTTTTGAAAGTATGCATAACGTTGAGGCTACTTTCTCTGAAGAGGGTAACGGATTTCTTCTTCATTGTCTGGATGAGTGAAGAATCAACTGGAACAAAAACCATATTATTACAGATTCATTTAAGTATGTAGTGAAACTGATATTTTCATATGTTTTACTTAGAGGAAAGATGTGAAACTCATTTGTTAAAAATATTATGAAACAAAAACAGGCATACATGAGGGAAGAACAATTGCATATAATTTTAAATACAGAAAAGTAAAATAGAAACACAATAAAATAAGAACAATTACCAGTGAAACTATACTTTATGCTTTTCTTTGTAGTTTTGACAGCAGTGTGAGCTAGGTATTATAGATTTCCTCATTTTAAAATGAGAAAGCAAAGGTACTTTGATAAAATAATTTGTCCAAGTTCACAACTAGGGCTGGCCAAATAATATAGCTCTGAAGTTCATATGTTCTTCTTTTAAAAAGCACTCAATGCAATAGATGAAATAGACTTAGCTGTATGCAATAGTAGTGACAGGCAATGCATTTCAAGACAGTATTAAGAAATTCAGCAAAAAGTCAGCACAGAGAAAAAGAGATAGAACAGTAAAGACAAATGAAAAA
>NW_022104553.1:7403285-7418824 GCF_000313985.2 Echinops telfairi
AACAATTAAGTTGCTTACAGTATTTAAGAAAGGCAATGCAGTCTTCAGAACAAGAACCCCAAGTGGGTACCCAACAAAATAAAGAAATCCATAGGTAGACACATTGTAGTATAACTGCACATTGAGTATTTTAAAAAATGGACAGTATAAAGCAGACGAGGAGTAATACATGGTCTCTCATGGTAGGAGAATTAACATTGATATTTGTATGCCAATCAACAACCAGGGGAGAAAAGAAACAACATTAAGGAATAATATTTTTTAAATATGCAAGAGAAAACAGAAAAACAATGAACTTGGCCATTTCTAGAGAAACTGTCATCCAAACATTAGAGTAATATGTTCCACTAGGTTCCGATGCTGTTGGAGGGGTGGACTCAGCTATTAACTCATGTCAGAGGAGAAACTGGATTCATCAGAATGCTTCAGAATTGCAACAACGCCGGATACTACAGCGAGCTTTCAATCCCAAACATGGCTGATTACTTCACTTCTGATTTCCAAATCTCATTCAAAATTCTTGTGGCCAATGCAGACATAGCACCATAAAAGGAAAAGAATTCTGGGAAAAGAATGTGAAACAAGATAAAAAGACTACAAACACAAAAGGAAACAATAACGCCATTTGGGAAGCTTGGCAGATACCACATTAATCAAGTAATCATTGTGAACATTATCAGCAACGGGGCAGTTGAAATCTTGAGCCTCCTAATGAGATGCAATAAGAATTCAGTATCTTTTCTGTAATGTTTCTGCCAAGGACTTATACTCTATTAGAAGAGGAATATCAGGCAAATCCAAATCAAGAGAAATCCTTCAAATAACTGTCCTACGCCTTCACAATAGTTCATAGGTGAAAACAATTTACACATCCATGCAGATGAATAGATAAATGAAATAAGGTAACACATCCATGAAATACCCTGCCAGAAAAAAGAAATTACGTCCTGGTACATATTGCAACATGGATGAGCCTTTAGAAATAGTCACACAAAACAGATATAGCAAGACCTGACAGATGCAAAGTATCTACATTAGAAAAATGTATAGAGACCAAAATTCATCAGAAGTTACCAGGGCCTGCAAGAAGGGCAACAGGTGGGAGGGGGAGGGAGGAGGGCAGGGGGTTGTTGATAGAGGTGATTGTTTAGAAAATATTATATGATTATGGTGATGGAAAACTTGGCAATGCATACTTTGACAGGGTGCAGTCTTACCATTTTTCTGTCTCATTTCAGTGGTAAATATTTGAATTTTTCTTTATTGAGAGCTTTCCACCTTGCATAGGATTCATCGTTTGCTGGTTTCACGCTATATGCTAAACCCTTGAGGCAATAGGTAGGCAACATACACACAGAGATTTCCAGGAAAATGTGAAAATGTATCTAGGACATTTAGATACAGTTAAATTTATTTAAACATAAAAATAATAAAATGGAAACAAAATAGTAATAAATAAATATCAAATATTTATTTAGTGGTGTCCACATGTCTAACTCTAATGACCTAGAAATAATTTTCATTGTATTTTATCCTTTTGTGGTTGGCTACCTTGAGTCTGCTCCACTTCATGGTGACAAAATGTGACAAAATAGAACTCTGTCCATAGGTTTTCTTGTCTAGAATTTTACAAAAGCAAATCATCACACTTGAGCCACCAACCTTTCCACACCCCCTCCATTTTTTACTATTGTGAATTGGGTGAAAGTTTAGAGTGCTGATCATCACTTTTGCAACCAAAGATACATACACATCTTGTTTCATCTCATTCATTGCAGCCCCCTAACTGTTTCATCTCCTAACCCACTTGTTCCCTATGTTTCCTGTTTCCATCCTTCTTTCTTTCTTAACTCGTCTGAACATTGTTCTTCCTTAAATCCTGCCCTTTGGATATTGAATGGTTGATTATTCTCAGATGTGTGTCCCTCAATCGTGTGACTGTTTTCCTTAAAGCTCTGTCAGTTGTTTGATGGTAAACTGAGCTTGCAGGGATGAGTTCAGCTCCAGACCTGAAGGATGACCCACTAACCTTTAGGTAGCAGTTGAGTTTGCACCATTTGGGCCATCAGATGTGTTAGGTAACTTTCCCAATATCATATTGCTATGGCCTATTAGAATAAGTGTTAACCTAGTTTGTTGCCAGTGTCTGGTCTTTTGAACATTACCCAAGATTGCTATTTTTAAAATTAAATTTATTAAAATGGGCTACCACAATCGTATCCCCAATATAGGAAGTATTTTAATTATAGGGGAAAAGTTAACTTTAATTGTAGGGTAAGAGACACAATAATGAACACAGACACTGGTAGAACCAGCCAATAAATTTAATTAACTATGAAAAACTCAATGGTTTTATGGTTTAAATAAAACTCTCAATAATAAGATCCTATGAGGTTTAGAGACTTCTCAATGTACAAATAGAGAATATTAAGGTCCTCATATCAAGAAAGGCATAAACAACTCAAAAGCCAGAGACATTATCAGAAAAATTAATGGCTAAATATAAATCTTAAAAATCAAAATAAATTCTTAAATAAGGGATATCTATACCTTTTGAAATAGAAAACACAAAAACATATATGTGGTAGCTATTCAATTTCATGTCAACTTGATAAAAGAATGAAGGGGTGGAGTCTAGCCTGTCAATCAGGTCACCGTCTGATGATCCCTTCTTGTGGGTGTGGCCTTCTCATAAAGATTCTGGGAACTCTCTCTTCATTGTGCCATCAGAAGAAGTGGGCCTCTTTCTGTCTCTCTCTGCCTTGGCCTTCCTATTGACAAGCCACACTGATACCTGCCAGAGCCCTGGAGATGCTTCCACTGCCACTGGATCCACAAGACTCTCCATCCAACGGCCTGTGATCTTCCTGCATTTGGCATCATTGCACGTGTTGTGAGAGTCTAAAGAGGAATTTAAATACTAGTATCAGACATATGGGCTAATATTGGAATTATGGACTTGATCTGGACTGGACTGGAATATTTTCTTAATATACAATAACTGATATAAAGCTCTTTCTTAAATATACATGAGTGTTCCTTGATTTGTTTCTGTGGTCAACCCAGCCTACTACAGCATAAATAATAAAATAATCAGAAATACAAGAAATAAATCTAAATATATTTATGATCCAATAAATGCAATGGATCACACACATTTATTTTGAACTAAATGCTTTTTAACATATTTCAGGGATAATTTTGCTAGATATAGGATTCCTGGTTGCCAATTTTTTTTTCTTTTGGAATTTTGAATATATCATTCCATTGTCTTCACTTCTTAATGATTTCAATAGAATAAGTCTGAATTTAACATGATTGCTTGGCTTCATTTGCCATTGTTATTTTTAGCCATGCTCTTTTCAGTGTTGTTTCTTTATCTTTAAAATTATTAAATGTAATTATTATATGCCATGGGGATTTCCTTTTACGGTCAGTTTTGCTATGAGTTATATGGACTTCCTTGTTATATGTTCTGTCACAATGTTAGGGAAGTTCTCCCTTAATATTTCGTTGACTATTTTCTCAATAGTTAGCATTTCTTATTTCTGTTCTGGGACACTTACCAGGCATCTGTTGTTTCTTTTAATTGTGTTCCATGATATTCTTAGATTAGTTTCAATTTTGGGGGTCACTTTTATAACCCAGTCTTTTGTACTTTGTTCTTGAGAGCTTTATCTTTAAGATCACAGATTCTTGATTCAAATGTTATTTTGTTCTTCCACAATATTGTCCAGTTCTAATGGTTTGGTGTGAGCCTTTTGCATTTCTATTTGAAATTGTATTATTTCTAACATTTCGTTCATTTGGTCAGCATGTTCCTTAAAGGCATTCGAGTTCTTGAATTGTGGTGCATTTTTCTTCTCCATCTCTATATAATTTTTCCTCCAGTCACTTAAAGTAACTGAAGAGCATTGCTATAAACTCCCTCTTAGGAGGATCTACAGCCCTCTCCTCCTCGAGGAGTTCCTCCAGGTCCGCATCTGCTGTGTCATGTTTTTATCTGTGCTGGTTTCTCCTGTTTCTGCAAGTGTTTGGAGATTAACTACTGCTTCCTAAACATAATGTTATTAGTAGTTAATTGTTTTTTTATGCTTGACCCTTAATATAGAGTTATCCCCACACACCTGCTTGGGCTCTTGGGTCATAAAGGGTGGCTAGGCCAATTCTGAACATGTCTAGCCTCAACAGAGACCAAACTTAGCAAATGATTAAGTATGGGCTCTGTCCAATTCCTGGTTTTGAGGCTGGTTCCCAAGTCGCCAAGAGGGTAGCTGGCAATTATTGATTAAGTCAGTGCATTGAAGGAGGGAAGCAACTAATTAGAAAACCATTCACCCCAAATATCTCCTGTGAAACCTCGATGTTGTGTTTAGTCACCCACATACTATTTGAGCATGGGCTCCCACATACTATTTGTGGTCAGGGAAGTGTTAGCACATGGAATCCTGGGCCAAAGGAGAAATATTTGTTCACTACTGAGTCAACCGGCACCCCTAATACTCACCCCCTTGATTCTGGGTCCACTCAGAGATGGTCAGTCTTCCTCGTGTTCCAGTGAAACTCTGCCACACTCCAAACCCCAAGAGGTCCAGCCAGATGCTGGGATCCAATTTACTACACATCCAAGTCTCCCCAATCTAGGAGACGTGTAAATGAGTGAATTGGAGTCTTGCCAGTCCTGAGGTCCAGAAGCCCATGTATACTACAGGCAAGTGGGGGAGCAGAGTTGAGATGCAGTGGAGCGGGGAAGGTGTATGCCTTCACCTTTATGGTCCCGAGCAACTGGTACCTCAGTGTAGTCCTGCTAAGAAAGAGCGGGATTCACAGGGGGATATTGTGCCCCATAGGGTTCTTTTTGTCAGTTCCTCCATGAAGCACCCCAGGCAATTGTTTGCTTTTCCCAGAAGAGGGTCTGGAATTTAGGCTGTTGCGATCTTTCTGCTCCTTCAAAATTTTTTCTTGATAGAGGAATTGAGTATCTCCAATTATGAAACCATGCTGTTTCTCCCATTCTAGGTCAGATTAATTTTGTAAACTTTAAAACCTCTAAAAAAATAAAAGTTAAATTTGAAACATGAACATTTGACCATGAATGATTTTTAATTTTTTGGTAGGAGGGTGGAAACCCACCTAAAACTGTTCTTCACAGCCTTCCACAAATTGGGTATTCACAATTTTAGCTCTTATACTTTCCCCTTCATCATATTTGAATTTTATTATTATCATCTTTGGATCACACAAGCTGGTATGCTTCTTCTGTGTGGACTTAGTTGACTGCTCGCTTAGATGACTGCTTGTTTGAGTGCAAGCCTGTAAGACCCCAGGCACTATGCCAATTGATAGCTGGGCACCATCTGCTTTCTCCACCACACTTTGCTGTAGCACCCTTATCGTCAGTGATCATTTCATGTTGGTGAGTATTGAACAGGACCATGTTATCAGAACTAACTATTCTTGGATTGGGACTAGAGTTCAGTGGGGGCCTAGAATCCATCTACTTGCTCGGGGATATGCCTAACTTAGGTTTACTGTGTCGGTTGTATTAGGATATTTCAATACTCCATAGGACCAGCTACCCCCACAACAGCAACAAATCAACTAGCAGACAACAAAAGACAAACAAACAACAAAAAATAAGCAAATAAAGGCAAAAACCCAAACCCCATAGGAATGGTAAAGTAAAACTTTGTCAATCATCCCCTTGGGGTACAAGGTGACTGTACCTGTAGCATTATCAGTTTTCCCAATGACACATGACTCTGGAGACTGTAGGTGTGAGGAATCTATGTGAATACAGCTCCACCATGAACCACAACCCAGGAGTTGTTGCTCCACGCAACTCGATCTCTCATTAGATGGCACTCTGTTTACTCTAAGCATGGGGGTTTGGTGCCAAGGGGAAACTAGATCAATTCTTCCAAGTTCAAATCCCAGTCCAACAGATCAAAACCTGTCATGTCACTGCAAGGAGGGCATTGAGGTGCTAACTATATGGATATTCTTGCTCCCTTTCCATTCGACACTCACCAAAGTAGGGGTTCCCCACAAGGTCCAACGACTGCCACTTCCACAGGTCCAGGGCGGCTACACTCTGTTTCCTCTCCTACCCAAGTGCCCCAGTCCTCAATCTGAGGGTGTAGGTGGCTTTAAGGTAGGACTCCGTTCATTCTGCCGTGACTCTATTTTAAGTCTTTCTGGTATAGCCCCTGGGTTATGCCATGGTACCCAAGTTCATGGCATGTTTCACTGATGGTTGCGTAGAAACATATTCATAGTGTCTACTCAAGAACCTAAAATCTGGACCATTGCCCCCTCCAGGTGATCTACAATCCTGTTTTAGCATCCCTTCCCGATGTGCAGCCAGCCACTTTCCCCCAAATCACCCACCATACTCACCAACAGAAATACCAGCATCTCCCACCGAAATTGGAGATGCTCCTCTTCCCTGACCTTGGCTTGATTTTCTGTCAAAGTTCTCCTTCTATTCCTGTGGGTGGTCCATTGTTTTGACCCAGCCTTGTCTCAATGTTGTGTAGCCTCTAGTGGATGGTCTCCTCCCACCTCCCCCTTCTTGAAGGAGTGACCCCAGACAATGTGAGGTCTCCCCCTTCAAGATGGCTCTTGTGAGGCGCATAATAGGGAGGTGGTGTATGGTTCATGGCCAACAGGTATCCTTCTCCCCTGTGTTCAAAATTGGTCTCTAAGATTTGTTTACTTGGTGTTTCTCCTTATAGTAGTGGACTCAAACAATTCTTGTCCTTTTGTGATTAACTTCACTCAGCCTGATGGTCCTCCCATGTCATGTGGTGGTTCATGCTTTTATCACTGTTTATTAAGGATGCATAGTATTCCACTGTGTGTATTGTACCATCGTTTATTGATCTCTTTTTCCACTGTTGGGCATTTGGCTGCTTCTAGTTTCTTGCTATTGTGAACTGTGCTGTTAGGACACCTCCACTTGTGTTGCGGCTCTTATTTCCTCAGTATATATGCCTAATAGTGGTATTGCTGGATCATATGGGATTCCAATTCCCAGTTGCCATATCACTTTCCATCGTGGCTGTATGTATTTATGAGTCCACGAGCAATGTATACAATTTCCAGTCTCTCCACATCCTCTCTAGCATTTGTTGCTTTCTGCTTTTTATTGGGGCTAGCATTGCGGGTGTAAAGTAGTATCACATTAAGGTTTTAATTTGCATCTCCCTGATGGCTAGTGATTATGACCATTTTTTCATGTTTGTTAGACATTTGTACTTCATTTTTGGTGAACTATCTGTTCATATCTTTTCCCTATTTTTTAATTGGATCTCTTGTTACTTTTTTATTGAACTGCTGCAGAGTTCTGTATATTTTGGTAATTAGCCCTTTGATCTGTTGTTGGTCATTCCTCCCCCCCCCCAATATGTGGGCTCTTGTTTCACTCTCTTGATGAAATCCTTTGATATGCATAGGTGATATAATTTCAGCATGTCCCTCTCATCTATGTCTTCTGCTGTGTGTACTTCTTCCATTATACTTGGTAGTCTATGCATGCCCTGCAATAGGGCCCTTAAATTGGTTCTAGGCTTCTCACGGATGATCCTGATACCTTTGAGGTTTACATTTAGGTATTTAATCCATCTTGAGTTCATGTTTTGGTTCATGGGGAAAGGTGTGGATCTTGTTTCATTCTTCTACACATGGAGATCCAGTTTGTCCAACACAGTTTGTTGAAGAGGCTGTCTTTCTCCCACTGGATCTTTCTAGGTCCTTCATCAAAGATGAGGTGGCTGCAGGCTGATGCATTTATGTCTGGGTTTTCTGTTATGATCCATTGTTCTAAGTGTCTCTTGGACCAGCACCAGGCTGCTTGGACTACTGTGGCTATGTAGTATGTTTTTAGGTGAGGCAGTGCTAGGCCTCCTACTTGGTTCTTTTTTAAGAAGCTATTTGCTTATCCTGGGTCTTTTGCCTACTCATATGAAATCTTTCTTTAAAGATTTTACTTGGGATTTGAATTGGAATTGCATTGTGTCTATAGATTGTTTTAGGTAGTGTCATTTTCACAATAGTAAGTCTGCCTATTCATGAGCATGGGATAATATTCCATCTATGTAGGTCTGTTCTAGTTTCTTGAAGTTCTGTTCTGTAGTTTTCTTTGTATACTTCACTTGGTTCTTTAGTTAAGTTTATTCCTAAATATTTCATCTTTTGTGTGATTATTGTTCTTAAGTCCTTTTTGTAGCTCTCTTCGATGGCATACAGGAATCCAATTGACTTCTGGTTATTGACTTTGTATCCTGCTACCTTGCTGAATTCCTCAATTGTTTTCAGCATGCTTTTGGGGGAGACTTGTGTGGGTTTTCTACATAGAGGATCATATCATCTGCAAATAACAAGAGTTTCACTTCTTCTTTTTCTTTTTGTATTCCCTTGAATTCTTTTTGTTGTCTGGTGGCTCTAGCTACAGTAACACTTCTGGCATGATGTTGAAATACAGAGGTGATCAGATAATCTTTGCCTGGTCCCTGTTTTCAGTGGGAATATGTCTAACTTTCCTCCATTGAGCATGATGTTGGCTAATGTTTTCTCATATATGGCTTTTCTTCTGTTGAGGACTTTTCCTTCTATTTTGTTGAGTGTTTTGAACAGAAATGGGAGTTGAATATTGTCACATGTCTTTTCTCCATCTGTTGATAAGATGATGTGGTTTTTATTTCTTGCCTGATTTATATGGTGGATTACATTAATAGTTTTTGAATATTGAACCATCCCTGCCTATGTGGGATGAATCCCACTTGGCCGTTGTGAATTATTTTTGGACATGCTGCTGAATTCTGTTGGCCGAGATTTTGTTGAGAATTTTAGCATCTATGTTCATGGAGGGATAATCATGTATAATTTTCCATCTTTGTGGGGTCTTTGCCTGGTTTGGGTATCAGTGTTGTGTTGGATTCATAGAATGAGTTTGGGAGTTTGTTGTCTGGAAGTGTTTGTGTAGTATTGGTGTCAGATCTTCTTTGAATATTTTGTAGAATTCTGTGAAACTGTCTGGTCCTTGATTGGTAGTTTCTTAATGATATGCTCTATTTCTTCTTTTGTTAAGGATCTGTTGAGTTTTTAAACCTCTGTCTGCATTAATTTGAGTTTGTGGTATTTCTAGGTATCTCTCCATTTCTTCTAGATTGTCGAGTTTGCTTGAGTACAGCTTATCACCGTAGTGTGATTATTCTTTTGATTTCATTTAGATCTGTTGTAATGGCACTGCTTTCATCTCTGATTCTGGGTATTTGCATTTTTTTCTCTTTTTCCTCTTTTGTTAAGAGTTTGTCAGTTGCCATTTTGTTAATCCCTTCAAACACCCAGCTTCTTGTCCTATTCATTTTTTCCTTAAAAAAAAAAAAGTTCATGTGGTTCATTTCTGCTTTGATCCTTAGGATTTCTTTCCTTCCTTTTTTGGAGGGATTGTGTTGTCTCTGTTCCTGTTTTTGGAGGTGCTGTGTTAGGGTATTGGTTTTAGACTTCTCTTTTGTCATGTGTGTGTGTTGACAGCTATAAATAGCCTCTGATTAATACTTTCACTGTGCCCCAAAGATTTGATGTGTTGTGTTATCATTCTTGTTTGTCTCAAGGAATATTTTAATTTCCTCCTTTATTTGCTTTATTACCCAGTTATTTTTGAGAATTATGTTGTTCAATCCCCACTTGTTTGTCTTTATGCTTGTTTTATTTTTGATTTCTAATTTTGTTTTCTCATGATGAGAAGATTGATTGTCGAGTCTCAATCATTTTTAATTTGTTGAGGCATGACCTATGGCCTAGTATATGGTCTATTCTTGACAATGTTCTATGTGTGTTGGAGAAGGATGTGTTGTTTTCTTAGATGACACGTTCTGTGTATGAATCCAATGTTGTTTTTATTGATTGCGCTATTGAATAACAAATGGAAAAATAATACTAGAGTAACATGCAAGGGAGCTGTGAATGAATGTTTGGTTGGGTTCTAAGCTTTGCCTAGTAGATTCATCTTTGTTATGGCTGCTAACTTCTGGGTAGCTGGTGTATTAGGAGACTAGAAAATGAACAAATTAAATTGGACGGACAAAAGTAAAGTAATACATCCATCTATCTATCTATCTATCTATCTATCTATCTATCTATCTATCTATCTATCTATCTACACCTTATTCTTACATATACCTACAAAATGGGAAGTCCTGATTAACAATGACTTATAAGAATCTGTGTTATCCCTGCTATTGGGGAGCCCTGACTGTGGGGTATCCACTTGGGGTATTCTAGTCTGGGCAGAGAGTCAAAATAATTTATATTTGTATTCATCCCAGTCCAGATATGGTCACTTAAATTTTGACCCTATTGCTCTGACGCACCTCTCTACAGCTAGCTCTGAGATTCACAGACGTGGGACTCTGCCCTCAGGCTGCCAGATCCTGGGGAGATGACCAAGGGGATTCTAATGGTTCGCGTTTCCTCCTCTTTAATGTTAGTGAATTTGTGTTTACTTATCTTTATCTTGAATATCCTGTGGTCTGGAAGTGATATCCTTTTCGGCTTCCTTTGGGCGGTTCTCTGTGGAGTCCCTTCCTGTGTGCTACCCAGTTACTATCTTGCCAGGATCCCTCCAACATTTAACTCCAGTTCTAGAGACTACTCCAGCAATGTGGCTGCTGCTCCAACAGCCACTGGCAATGCCCAGGTGAGCAATAAGCCCAGCAACAAAATGCCTGGCCACCCTCATCCTCAGCTGCCACCCGTTATTCTCCTTGCATGCCAGCCCTCTCAGATCATTTGTTTTTCACTCATTTCAGAATTCTGTATATTTTAGTAATTAGTCCCTTATCCGTTGCATCATTACTAATCAATTTGTCCAAGTCTGTGGATTCTCTTTGGAGGTGTGTGTTGTGTCATTTTTACTGGGTCCCAGTCATCTGGTTTGTCTTCTACTGTTATGCTTGCTTGATTATATTTAGTAGTCTATATGCCCAGCATTAAGGCCCTTATGTTTGTACTATTTTGTCATTTATGATCCTTGTAGCGCTGGTATATAGATTTAGGTCTCTGATCCATCTTGATTTTAGTTTTGTGCATGGGACAATATATGTATCCTGTTTTAATCTTCTTTAGATGGATATCCAATTTTGCTAGCACTATTTTTTGAAGATAGTGTTTCCTTTCCATTTAGCATTTTTGGCCCTTCATTGAAGATCAGTTGCATATAGGTGAATGTATTTATTTCTGAGTTTTCTATTCTGTTCCGTTGGTCTAAGTATCTACTATTGTACCAGTACCAGGCAGTTTGACTACAGTGACTGTGTAATGCCTCCTGAGGTTGGGTACTGCAAAGACTCCTACTTTGTACTTCATAGAAGTTCTTTACTTATCCTAGGTCTCTTTCTTCTCCATAGTAAATTGGTCATTAAATTTACCATTCCTTTAAAGAATAAAATTGCAATTTGGGTCAAAATTGCATTGTACTTATAGATTGCTTAATGTGGTATTGACGTGTTCATAATATTGTGTTTCTATCCAGAATGGAATATTCTTCCATTTGTGTAGGTCTCTTTTGGTTTCTTGTAATCATATTCTTCACTTATCTTTGTACAGATGTTTTGGGTCTGTGCATAGGTTTATTTCTAAGTATTTTATTTATTTACTTTATTTCTGTGGCCACTGTAAGTTGTATTGTTTTCTTGATGTCTGTTTCAGAGCTCTGTTCACTGGTGTACAGGAATACAATTGATTTGTGCTTATTAATCTTATAAACTGTGATGTTACCAAAGCCTTCAATTGTTTCCATCAATCATTTTGTGATCTCTTTGGGGTTTTCTATAAATAAAATCACATCACCTGAAAATAGATTTTCCCTTCTTAATTGCCCAATTTTAATTCATTGCTTTCTTTTTGTTATCTGATGGTTCTGGCTAAAACTTCCAGCATGATGTTGAGTAAGAGTGGTGATAGGGGACTTCCCTGTTAAGCAAGATTTTGGCTGTTGGTTTTTCATATATGTACTTTATTATGTTTAGGAATATCCCTTCTATTCCTATTTCATTGAGAGTTTTTATTAGAAATTGATGTTACATATTTCCAAATGCCTTTTCTGTGTGAATTGGTATGGTCATGTGGTTCATATTCTTTGTCTTATTTATGTAGTGATATATATTTTCCCCTAATGTTTAACCATTTTTGAATCCCTGACATGAATCTCATCTGATCATCGTGAACTCTTTTTTGATGTTGTTCAATTCTATTAGCCGGAACTGTGATACGAATTGTTACATCAATATTCATGAGGGATATGGGTCTACAGCTTCGTGTCTTTGTGGAGCCTTTGCATGCTTTGGGTGTCAGACTTATACTTGCTTTACAGAATGAATTTGGGACTTTGGTGTCCCTTTTAATATTCTGGAATATTCCGTGTAGAGTTGGTGACAGTTCGGTACTGAATGCTTGGTAGACTTCCCCAGTGAAACCATCTGGTTTTAGGTGTTTTCTTAGTTGGAAGTTTCTAGATAGCCTCCTCTATTCCTTCTTGTAATGAGTCTGTTGAAGCTTTCTACACCAGTACCTGTAGACGATGTATTTCTAGGTATTTGCCCATTTATTCTAGGTTAACAACTTGTTGGGGAACAGACATACTAGTGCATTATCCTTTTTAAAAATTTCATGTGAATTTATTGTAATGTTGCTCCTTACTAATTCTAAATATTTGCACCTTCTCTTTCTTTTCCATTGTTAAATTTGATAATAGTTTGCTAATTTGACTAATCCTTTCAAAGAAACAACTTCTAATCTTGTTGATCTATTTTTTTTTCATTGTTTTTCTGTTTTCCAATGCATTTAGTTCTGCTCTAACCTTTGATTACCTTTATCCTGTCAGTTGAGAGTATATTTTGTTGCTATTGTTCTGAGTTGGGGATGTTATGTTAAGGTGTTGATTTTGAATTTATCTTCTTTTACCAAGTGTGCATTGATTGCTATAAACTGCCCCCTGATAACTGCTTTCGCTGGGACTTGAAGGTTTTGGTAGGCTGTGTTATCATTCTCATTTCTTTCAATAAATGTCTTAATTTCCTGTCTTACTTAATCCACTCATTTGTAAGTAGTATATTTTTCAGTCTCCACGCATTTGGCTTTCTGATTATTTATTTATCTTATTTGGTGGTTTCTAGTGTTATAACACTATAGTCTGAGAAGTGAATTGTAGTATCTTAATGTTTTTGGGTTTTTTTAGGCTTTGCTTTTTGGCAAAAAAAAAGCATGTGAACTATTCTAGATTATGTACTGTGTGCACTAGAGAAGAATGATTGCTGTGGTACTGTCAGGTGGAGTACTTGTACGTGCGTAGAAGTTTGAGGTGGTTTATTGTGTTGTTTAGCTCTTCTATTTCTTTATTAAATTTCTTTTAGGATTATCTGTTTTTCCTTGATAGTGGTATTTTAAAGTTTCCTACTATTATGTTTGAGCTGTCTATTTCTTTCTTTATGTAAGGTTTTGATATAGTTTGGGGGTCTTTCATTGGGGCATACAGGTTTCTTATGATTATGTCTTTTTGTTTTAATCATCACGTACTGTCTACCCTCTCATCTCTCATTATATTTTTTACCTTGAAATCTGTCCATCAGAGATAAATATTGTCACTCTTGCTTTTTGATTGCTTGCCTATTGGCTTGGTAGATTTTTTTTACCATCCTTTGAGTTTTGGTCTAAATTCATCTTTGAGCTGAGGGTGTGTCTTGTACAGGCAACATATATATGGATTTTATTTGCTAATCCAATTTGCCTCTCTATCTTTTAATTGGTACATTTTATCCATTATCATTCAGCATCATTATTGATCTATGCCAGTTTGTTGCTGTCATTCGCTGTGTGTGTTTCTGGTTTGTGTGGTTTTATTGATATCTCTGTTCCTCCTCTATTTCTGTGTTGGTTTGGCAGCTGGTTTCATTGAGTTTGTTTGTAAGTGAAGATGTCCTCTGTTTGCCCTTGTTTGTCTGCTGTTGTTGATTGACTATCCTTAGCGATCCATTAATATTTTTGTAATACTTATCTTGATTATATAAATTCCTTAAATTTTTCCTTTCCTAAAAATAACTGTATCTGCTGTATATAGAATTAGAATTAAGGTTCCCCGCCCCTTTCATTCTTCATTTGATATGTATCACTCCGTTGTCCTCCCCTGCATCGTTTTTTTCTAAGAAGTACAAGCGTATCTTGATCAGCTTTTCATTGTAGGCAACTGATCTTTTTTCACTAGCTGAACTCAAGATTCTCTTCTTTTCCTTGAGATTTGAGAGTTTGGCTATGAAATTCTGAGATAGCTTTCTTTTAGGATCTATCCTGTTTGCTACATGAGTAGTTATTTTCTCCTACTTTTTGATAGTAGAGCCTTTTCTTCCATGATTTCTTATATTATATTACGTTACGTTACGTTACGTTACGTTACGTTACGTTACATTACATTACATTACATTACATTACATTATATTATATTATATTATATTATATTATATTATATTATCTGTTGTTACATCTTGCTCCAGGATCCTGATGAAATATAGGTTGTTTCTCTGCATCGTATCCCACTCTCTCGAGTCCTTTTCAGAACGCATTGCTTTATCTGTTGGTTGGTTCTCCCTTTGGCTGTAGTCTGAGTAATTTTCTTTGAACTCACCGATTTCGTTTTCCTTTTCTTCTTTTCTATGGGGCAGCTCTTTTCTAATTCTGTTGTCTAATTCTGTTATCTAATTGTTTACCTTCTGGTATTCCTTTTGGTGTTGTCTTTCTAGATTTATAGCTTTTCCGCATTGTTCTCATGAAATTTCTTCACATTTCTTGAAGGCATGTAAACGCCGCTTTTCTGAATTGCAATCCTGGTAATTCAAGGGCCTCTTTCTTAGAGTACTCCATTGTGTTTGGCTGATTTTTGGTGCTCTCTGTGTGTATGTTTGTGTGTTTTCCACTCTTCTTTTTGATTTAGGGTACATTGTAGTTTACCAGTATTTCCACAGAATTATGGCACAGCAGCTAATGCTATGGGGGCTTCTGGGTTGTGTTGTTTAGTTAACTCTATAAAGTGATGAGGGAGAGGTCTAACAGGAGCTGGGGAACGTATGATGGAAAAATGGAGAAAATGAGTGAAGTGAGTAAATGGGAAAGGTGGAAGGGAAGAAGAGATAAAATAAAAGGAATACTAATAAACCATCTGAATGAACCAAGAAGTTCATAAACATAATGGGAAATGTATTTTGAAAGAGGTAGTAAGAACGAATGGGTAATGCGGAAATGTATTTCACAAGGAAAAGGAGAGAGCAGGAAAATGTAATAAATAGGGGAGAATAAAAGTGTAAGCAAGTAACATATATATATTGTAGGAATATGGGTTATGCATTGGGTTGATAACTGCTACTAACGGTAAGGTCAGCAGTTTGAAACCAGCAGCAGCTCCATGGGAGAAAATGTGGCTTTCTGTTCCCATAAATAGTTGCATCCTCGCCACAGAGGTAGTTTTACTCTTTCCTGCCGGGTCAGTA
>NW_022104553.1:7419529-7428069 GCF_000313985.2 Echinops telfairi
CACTGCTACCCATGCAGGACCCCTAGAGGCTAGAGTGATAAGAAGTGGGCTGGATGGGTTGGAGCAGGTGCAGGGAAGAATCTGTCTGCTCAGGGAGGGTTTACTGTGGTCAATGGTGAAAGGGAATTAATAACAGCAGATGATCGGTAGCATTGCTAACTTCCAGTCATAGGAAACATTGGTGTTCTTAGCTTTTAAGTTATTTTCTGGCTTCCAGAGAGTTTAGAATTTCCCTCTTGGAATTTCTCTGTTGTTGAGTTCTTCCTGCGCTTTTAACCCGGCAGCCATATTCCCCCTGACTCTACCTTTCTCTTTTTGACAGAAATGAATATTACCCAAAGAAAGACACAGAGGTGAGTGAAAAGGGGTACTATTTTAAATTATATTGTAACGCAGTAGCAAAAATATGCTCAAACAGAAAGAACTAGAAAAAGCACAAAAGTAGGGCTCTAATTCACAGGTGCACTGGTTTATTATAAACAACATGCATTTAAACATATTTCTGCAATCGGTGGATAGCTGCTGATAAGTTCTGTCAGTAATATACTTGTCTTAATATCATTCGGGTGTCTATCAACAAGAGTCCGATGAAGCCTCTATTCCTCAGAGAATCTACTAGACAATTAAATGCAATACAGAGAACTCAGCTCAAAAGGTTATGAGAACTCTTTTTTTTCCGAGGATTCTGAAACGGAATTTTGGTAGATTTTATATCGACATAGGCTAATCATTGGGACTTACTATGTGACCGTTTTAAGAAAATTTGTGATTCTATTGAAACATCATTCCAGGATAGTTGTGCTGATATGACAATGCATCTGCTCATTTTTTGCAGAATAGCAAGAACGGTCCTTTGAGAATTTTGTTGGGAAACCTACCTTTATCCACCATACAGTTCTAATCTTGCTCCTTTCCATTCCCAACGTTTTAAGAATATTGAAAATGGACGTGATTTGTGTCCCTCAAGGATGCCCACATTGTTGTTTGAATGTTGTATAAATGGAAAAGTGAAAAATTGAGAGAAATGGAAACATCACCTTCAGAAGTGTAGAGGATATGTCAAAAAATACCATTACATTTCATTATTCTTAATGAAAATTTCTATGATTTGTAGAAAATCGTTTTTGACTTTTCTATTTTAGTCCACCCTCGTTATAGTATTAAAAACGAAGATCCAACTTATTTAGAATAGTGTTTGGGAACTAGAACATAATTAGAAACAAAAATTCCCAAAATAGCATAGACAAATCAAGTTAGGGTTATGTCAATTCAGCCAAGCAAAGCATTTTCATTTAGCAGAGGAATATGCTTTATTAATTTTAAGATCACAGTACTTAGTACAGCACATAGAACATAGTAGAGGCTCCATAAATATGAATTAAATTAACTTGAATTTCTTTGAGTTAAAGTGTTTAGTGGAAATCAGAAAGAGATGTAGTCAAAGATCACAAAAACCCTTTTCACTTGGCTCATGATGTCAGTAAGTTTGTGATAATTATTCATCTTCCAGAATGGAAAATTTGAAATATCATTATGCATGAAAGATAAGAACAGTGCACACTAAGTTACGGCTTATCACAATGTTGGGAAGGAAATGGGAGTAAAATACAGAGGAGAATTACTTCCTGTTTTAACCAGGAGTGCCCTTGTGGAGATGAATCCAAAATTAGTTCACAAATTTTATTAATAATGGTTAAATGTGTTGTTGGAATATAATGATAGATTTGATACAATCAAATGCATTTTTTATCTAAGTGTAGACCTTGAACAAAGTTCTAGCTATACTTATCAATACAATGTGTTTCCTTACACATATTGCTCATGTGTCAGGTCACCACTGAGTAGGTACATTCCAGTGGGCTACAGAAATACCATACGGTTCTGTATTGTGTTGAGTACACCTTAGGTTTATCTGCGATGCTCAAGCATTTCAAAGACTTTGGTGGGAAATGTTCTCCACTGGGTCCTAAAGTGTAGGAATGAAGAATTAGAGCATTAACTTACCAGCCTGTTTGATGAACCGTGGCTAGAAAGTCAGACCTGAAATGTAAGTACCTTGCTCAGGAGCAAGAGGAGCAGTGAGGACAGTGAATTCCAACAAAACCCAAAAGGGATGCAGACAGAGAATCAGCCATTCACTGAAGGTAAGAGGAAAACACTCAAACACCAGATAATCATAGAAGAGAGTACCCAGCTATGCCTTGGCCATGGGTAATGGAGTCCCTGTTGATGATTAAGCAGGAGGATTTCATGACCTCTGTGGCCTCAATGATCTCTTAAATCCCAGAATAAAACACTTGTCAGGTGACTTGCTGTAATGATCACTGAAGGTAAAACCTGCTTGTTGACAGCTTTCTACTTTTTCTGGAGAAATTATTTTAGCTCTGCTGGGACAACTGTACAGGGCTTTGGATAAAAATATTAAAATTCTATTTAGATGTACAATGTTTTAATGCAAATTTTAACCATAAAACCAAATGCTCCATTCAGTTAAATTAATAGAATTACAAAAAGATGTAATGATAGCAATTAAGTCTTGAAAATGCAAATTTTATAGTCAAGGACAATTACCTCATTTATAGTATATTGGAATGGTGCCAGATGAAGGTAATTTAGATCCCCCCAGTTCACAGTTACATCATGATGGATATCTTCATTTCATTAGTACAACAAAGATGGGTTACAAGTTAGACAATACAGGAAGAGGGAGGGGAAAGAGAGCTAAGGAACATTTGACCTTTATGGAATAACTAGAACCAGAATTCATTCACTAATTTATCAAGTACTTAATGAGTACCAATTACCTAAAATAGTAGTGATCTACTTTTTTACCTTAGAAAAAACTTCCCCTTTATACTCAGCACTCACACAACATTGGTGCATAGGGAGACCAGATATTTTCAAAAGTAGGGTGTTTTGGTTTTATTTATTTATTGGGGGGTTGTGTGTGTGTATGTGTGCTTGTCTGTGTTTTTCTTTTTATTTCTTTTTTTTTTTTTGGTGCTGATAGTATATCTTCCTGTCCTATGCAGATTACCTGATTTTATATTGATTGGAATATCCTTTCTCCCTGCAAAAGATCAATGCTTTAGTTGGTGCTAATTATGTTCTATAATTAGCCCTAAAGCTCTTAGAGTTATACTACCTAAAAATGTTTTTTTTTGGCATTTTAATATTTTGCTATGCCTACATAAGAATTACCACCTTGGCTGTTACTCATTTACCCAGCATCAAACACTTTATGCTTTTCAAAAATAAATAACTAACAAATTTTTTTTACTGAGAGAATGTAGAATTTTCAAACACCCGGTATCATATAGTTTGCTAATGCTTATATTCATAAAAATACCTTTGGATTATAATCTCTTCCACCCTGAAGAGGGCACTAAATCCCACCTCTCCAGACAAATATAAACCCTATTCACTGGTCTCAATTTTCTTTTCCTTGGCTCATTCTCTCCGGGGAGATGCTATTTAGGGTATTATGAGTCAGGCTGTTAGAGTCCATAACAATGGACAGTGGTTGTGGTAAAAGGGCAGGCAAATATGAGGAGTAAGTGGTTTTACCTCGCTACCTAATTTCTGAACAGGAGATAACAAATGTGTTCAAGGTGACAGAGTGAGTACTAGGTGGTTTTGGAGATACTGTCCAAGGATAAACCTGTCCCTATTACTTCCTGGATATGTAGTATTGAGTTTAATTAATTAATCTTTCTGTGCCTCAGTTTTTTCATCTGTAATGTGGGGCCAATAACAGTCCCTGTGTAACAATGTTGTGAGGTTTGAAAAACCAAAATGCTTATCAAAAATTAGATAAAAAACTAGTCTACAGTAAACACCTATTAAGTATTAACTTTCATTGTTGTTTTATATATGTAAAAAATATATATGTTTTATATATATGTATATGTATATATAAACATCAACAACAATATCCAATAACTACTTGCTCTCCCACCTTTAGGATTTCTTTCTGAACTCCAGTGACTCAAATGGGCAAGGCTTTACAAAGACAGAGACAGATTCAATTCCCTTACAAACAACAAGCATTGCCTAAAGTACTTTAAAAGTAGTTGATATAGCTAAAGTTTATTGTGTCAACCTGGCCAATAAACACATGTGGGGTTAATTGAAGGGCGGAGGTATAAGTGGCTCGGTGATCCTCGCCTTTCTAGTTCTTTGGTCTCTTGCTTTCTGATGGTCGGACAAGGGTGCAGCTGCCTTAGCCAATCCCCTGATTTGGCTGGCAAGGCTCGCTTCCTGCAAGACATCCCTGAGGAGAAGCCACATGGACCTACACCGACGCAGCCCTGGGTGCTGGAGCACCCTTGTGGAGACCCCCTGCTAGCGCTAAGATGTTTACACATTCACTGACTTGACTTTCTTCCTGCAGTCAGCATCATTGTGTCTGTTTTGTGAGATGGAGGAGGACTTTGTGGATTGGTGTTGGACAAAGGAGTTAATGGGTTAACTAATGTTGGACTTGTGGGCTTGGGTTGTTGGGATATTTTCTTGATGCACACTTAACCTTCCTATAAAACTCTCTCTTATACATGAGTTGTGTGGATTGGTTTCTCTAAAGTACCCAGACTGACACAGTAGTTTTTGTCTTTGAAAGGAACCCTGGAAGTACAATAAGCAAACTGTTGGGCTGGCAAACCAAGGTTGGCAGTTCAAATACATCACCTTCTCTGAGGGAGAAAGAAGAAACTATCCACTCGTACAAAAGTTGATAGTCTTGGAAAATCCAGGAAGCAGTTCTACTCCGTCTAATAAGGTCACTATTGGAATCAACTCAGTAGCAGTGAGTGTGGTTTTGGTTTTATATGTTCTTGATATAACAGATATCATGAACAGAAGGTAAATCACTTAAAATTCAGAGCTAACTTGAGAGCTCCATTTCCTTGATTAGTCTTGGGCAATACACCGCAAACCAGAGCATCTAGGGCTCTTTGTAATTAAACACCATAGGAACACATGTGAAAAATAATATCCAGGATAAAAATTAAATTTTTCCTAGATATGTAAGAAGAATTTTTCTTCATTTACATAGCTTGATTTTTTAAAAAATATCATACGTGTAAGAGTCATTAGATTATTTTCTCCCAGTATTTCCTTAGTAGCAAAGAGAACTATGACACTTTTGGAGCTTAACTTTTGTTTTTAAAGCTGATGCTAAAGTAACTTTATGTTGTTGATTCCTTTAGAGACACAACCCTCTCCTCTCCCCTCCCCTCACACACCCAAAAGAAATATCCATATGGCAGAGAGTGGGGGTGCGAACACTCTACTTATGTATATTGAGGTAAATGTACCTATATTCGGCCAAGTTGTCTAGAAAAACAAATCCAGCGACACTCATCTTTGTAAAAGCAAGCGTTTTATATCAAGAAGGTATCTCAGCTCAGTCCCACTCAAGTCCAATACTAGGCCATAAATAATCTCTCTCCAGAATCACGTAGCCACATGCAATAACACAGAATGCATGCCAATGGGAGCAGATTTGTATGGATCCAAGGTCGGTGGAAACATAGGGTGTTGGCAGTTTTCAGAGAGCGAGAGAGAGGATCCTAGTTTCTTTGGGTAGTGACAAGGCCACATCCCCTAGAAGGTATGGTCAAGCTGTGACCTAATTAACAGGTTGGATTCCACTCCTACACTTCCATATATCTTCAAGTTGAAATAATGCCATCTAACTACCACAGTACCAAAGACTGTTCATTGTGGAGTCCATTTTGACTCATGGCAACCTCACAGGTGCGAAGACAACTGTGTCATAGAATTTTCAAGGTTGTGAACTTTCAGAAGCAGACTGGTAAACCTATCTTCTGAGATGTCTCTGGGTATGCTCCAACCACCAATCTTTCAGCGGGTCATATGCTTAACCATGTACGACCCCCTAGCACCCCTGAAACACAAACACTGATGATGAATCCCCAAACCATGCTTTCTCCCCCCTTGAAGAAACAATGTAAGAACCTATATGTTTTTACTGCATATGTGTTCAAAAATAATTTTAATCAGTTGCCCTTAATAAGGAATTAATCAAGGAAGGAGTGCGTTGATGTCAATCTAAACTATTGTTTTTTACAGTCCTGACTTGGCCCCCAAGCCCAGCCAGGCTATAATCAATTGAAGGCCCTTTGTCTAGATCGCATTTCTAAAAATGCCAGAATTTTAGCGATCTTATATAACTATTTTGAATATATCTGTGCTAGCGCATAAAACTACTGTACTTGGTCATTATTCACGACCTAATGAGCTATCATATTAACTGGTTAAATAGTTCAGCCTAAGCATTGAATAAGGAGCCCATGTGGCACTGCATGGTAAAATCTGTGGTTCAAACCCATCTTCTGCTCTGGAAAAGAAAGATGAAGCTGCCTCATCCTACCAAGATTTATGAAGTCTTGTAAAGCCTGTAGAAGGTCAGGTCACTATGTCTGACCTCACTTAGTGTCAGTGGGAATAGGAAATAGGAGAATTAGTGTTTTCATGGTACTATTCTTACATGAATCCAGGTTCAATTCTAGTCAGTGCAACTCAGGGCAGCCATCCCCTATCTATAAAGAGAGACCTGTGTGTTTCTATGGTGCTGAATAGTTTTTTAAAGTCTTCCAAATGTAGATGGACTAGAAAGCAAAATATGCTTCTGAAAATTAGCCAATAAAAACCATATGGATCACAACTTCCCTGTCTCATTATTTGTGGGGTCACCAAGAGTCCAGGGAGGAATTCAAAGCAGCAAACAAGAACAATGACATGTTTATCTGCTGACATTCATGTAGTGTGCTCCATAGATGGACTGACATACACCCATCTTTGATGTCCACCTCACAACAGAGAAACCAGATGAAAGAAGGTGTGTATGTTTTTCATTCTTGGTGATGAATAAGACGTTATGAAGTAAAAATAATCGAGGGGCCCTTATTCTTTTAACACAATGATAGAATAAAAAGCGAAAGCTTTCTGTTGCATTAAAAGAGAGGAAAATTGGATACTTTTATTTAAAATGACCTGTCCTACTCAGAGAAATCAAGTTTCTGTCATTAGTGAAAACAACAGTGTGTCTGATTCCCTGGCTTGTTGTGCCTCAGTTGTAAAAGCCTTGCCCATAATCATAATAGGATATTGATTAGTTTTGAGGCCGTACAAAGCTGAATTGCATTTCTTAGTGGAGCACTAAAGGTCACTCTTTGATTACTCAATAACTTTCCAAATACAAGATATTCTATTTGGAAGCATGCTTGAATGATCCAGCTGTATTATCTGAGGGAAATGCAAGAAATGGTACGCCGTTCATAAAAAAAGCTAGGTGAGTAGTTCAGGCTATATTTTCAAATGTTCCTTTATTTATATTTAACAATATGTTTTTATATGTACTAAAAATAAACCATACATATACATAAAATGAAATTATAGGTGTGATTTCTATATGTAACCTCTCATTTCTAAAATAGTAATTCTCTTATATATTTAAATATGAATAAAATTTATCAATTGGAACATTTTATATTTCATAGTGTTTATTTTCTATGCTCCTGAAAGTAATGCACTTTGTGTATATAATAGACAATAGCAAAAATTACAGAAATATATCAAAAGTCTTCTAACTTTTCTATTTCTAAAACCAATATTAAGATGCCATGATTTATGATATTTACTAGAATTCATAAAGTCAATTACATTGTATCCTGGTTTTAATGCTCCTGTTCTCACTTATATATCACACTGGGAATGTACTCCTACGAATGACTGTTAGGTATCATCCAGCTGGTTCCATTCCAAAGTAACCCTGTGAGCAACGGAAGAGAATGGGTCAGTACTGTGCCGTCCTTGCCATCATTGCTATAGCGGACACCATGGTTGCAATCTGTGTGTCCATCCATGTCAGTCAAGGTCTTCTTTGTCTTATGGACTCTTTCTTTACTAAGTATTAGGTCCCTCCCCAAGGACTGGTTCCTCCTGGTAACATGTACAAAGAACATGGATGAAGTCTCACCATCCTTTACTTGTAAGGCGTATTCCGTATCCATGTCTTCGAAGCCATATTTAGTTATTATTCATGTCGTCCATGATATATTTAATATTATTCACCAATAACATATTCAAAGGCATCAACTCCTCCTGGATCGTTCTTATTTGTAATTCAACTTTCTCGTGCATACGAGGTTCTTTCTACCATGAATAGATTCTTTTATTCCATCACCCCTTTCAACTGGTGTCCCAGTTTATTTCCTGTGTGGTACCAGCAATCCATGTGTTTGTCCATGAATGGAAGCACTGGGACTTACATTCACCAAGAGATGTTTTCCAAGAAAAGTCTGTCGATATTCTTTGCAGACATATTTAAAGCTCTTGAAAGTCTGTCCCTCATAGAAAGAAGAGCATGTGAGTGACAAACTAAGGAGATGAGCTGGAGAGAACAATGCATGAGAGAAGATGAGGCCAATGGGGTGTACAGACCAATAATGCAAGCCTTTCTGTGTTTTTCTAAGCAATGTGAATTCTGTAGCGGTGACCATGGGATGTTATTTACG
>NW_022104553.1:7428665-7443943 GCF_000313985.2 Echinops telfairi
AAATATCATGTTTAAAATTGGTGCAAGGTGAAGAACAAGGTAAGCTATTGGTAGTGTTGAGAAGTTGTTAAGGTTGTTGAATATAAAAATGAAGTTTTGATGTGGAAACCCTCAAGTAGTTCACAATAAAGAAGTAAAGTGTGGGCAAAAAGGAGGAACTCACAAAGAAAGAATAGAAGGACTGGTCAGAAAGTCTGATTTCCTAAAACCAAGGGGAGATTTCCAAGACAGACAACATCAGCAGCAGGACTAAATATCAGGCCAAGCATGATAAGAATAAAAATTACCTGTTTGGTCTGAAAACAAAGTAGTCACTGTAACTGTCCTGATAGTCTTGACCATTCGATGGAAAGCAATAAATGAAGGACATTCAATATAGGTGACTCCTTTGAGAGCAAGGGCAGTGGTGTAATCTTCATCTTTCATGTGGAAGTCTCCGATTCATTGGCCAGTCAACGCACCTCATAGACAGCTACGATCCATCTGTCAGTAAGACCTGTATGTTTATCTGATGCTGAAAACAGTGCAGCAGAGCTTCCAGACTAAGATGGGCTAAGAAGAAAGGCCTGGTGATAAACTTCTCAAAATCAGCCAATAAAATCCTTATAGCCCAATTCTGGTCTCATCTTGTTACACTTGGTTACTCTGAGTCAGCGTCTCAACTGATGACTCAAAGCCCTACCTTCTGAAATGAAGCATTCATGCTCCTCTGCCATTTTTGGAGCCATTTCCATGAGAAAAAGAACAGAGAAAGGTATAAATCGAGGGCATAAAATGTGAAACATCATATTTGTTCTGTATTTCAGCCCATGTTTCTAGCTTGATGCCCAGGAGGAGGGAAGGGGCTGAAGGGAATAGATGATAAGTGATAGCCGTGACCCAGGTTACATAACACAGAACTGACTGTAAATAGGACGATGGAGACCATACCTTGTCCAATACTTGCTTCTGTATTCTAATTCAAGCTACTTCCTCCTCCCAGGTATATTTGTGTATATTCGTTGGTGTGTTTGGAAAGGTTTTTCCCTTCCCTTTGAAAATTGTATGATACTGAAAAAAAGTTATATTTACTTAGTTACCGAAATGCTTAGCCACTAATCTTAAGATCCAACAGAAAACAAATTCTGTATAGTTTTTCTTTGAATAAAGCATTAAAGAAAACATCAAACAGTTAAGCAGTTAAGTCGTAGCTTTTTCTCAGTTTCGCCACCACCACCACCCCCCACCCCACCCCACCCACACACACATCTCCCATATCAAAGTTCTGGGCATCACTCTTTTTATATCTAGAAAGATGTAGTTGCAAAAATAGATTGCCCTAAGAACTAATTATGGAATAAATGTCAACAGTTCTTATACCATATACATATACAACAACACAAATAACAAAGAAAGCTATCCAGTAAAATCTATAGCCGTGAATGGACTCCGTGCCATTGTTACTGGAAACATTTGCATGCTTAGCCTGTTATCGTAAATCCGGTAATATTTTTTGAAATGGGAGTCAAAACACAAGAAACTATGCTTCTCAAGAATAAAAGGCCCCAAGTAGTAGAAATGGTTAATGCAATTGGCTGCTCAGCAGAGATGCTTCAGAAGAAAGACCCAGTGAATGGAAAAACAAAAACAAAAATAAATAAACCCCAATATGTCAAGGCCTTTAGATCACTATTCTACTTTGACAAACTCATGGTTTCTATATGTCATAATCAACTCATCGCCAAGAGTTGGTAGTAATCAAGTACTTATGTGGTGAACAGGATGGATCGTTGGCTTTTACAAAACTCCAAAAAGAATAGCCCTTTCTAGGAAAAATTCTGCAATCATCTAAAGAGAAAGAAATCACCCCATCCCCCGGCTGTGTGTGTGTGTGTGTGTGTGTTTTATTCCTGTCTGTTTCCATATCAATTAAGTGATTGAAAAATGTTGAGCTATAGTCCTTAAGATTCTAATATAGGATCAGATAATGTGTGTATTTATGTGTACACACACGTATTATCTATATACACATATACATATGTATCATGCTATAATTGAAGTGTTATTATATATTTGCTTTAATGATTAAATATTCTGTCTGTAAGTTAGACAATGTTGGTTTAGCTCTTCCCTACACTTCTGTTAATAGTATTTATACAGCCTGTGCTAAAGAATTGGATCCAGTATTGCTGAGAAGATTCATCTGAACTCGAAAGAGTCTATTGACTTAATTGTCCTTGCGATTGGTAGATAAAGAAGGGAAGAAAACTAGGCTAACCAAAAAAGTTCAACCCCACCAGGCACTCTAGTTTCTAATGTTTCTGAGGCTGTATAATCTTTGGGAGAGTAGACAGCCTCCTCTTTCTTTCTCAGAGGTGCCGGTGGGTATGAAGCACTGACCTTGTGGTTGGTAGACCAATGTTTACTGACAGTGCTACCAGAGCTCTTTACCCAGGTTTCTAAGACTTTTTATATCCCTTTGTTGTAGCATGATCAATTTATCTAATAACTACTCTTTCCAAGTTTATCTGGTCAAATGGATCATGCGCTTATCAAGAATAGGTGTTACGTTTTATTCATATCTGTCTGCTCATCAATGAACTAGCTGGAGAATATTGAGCCATACTCCTTCCCTAAGTTTCTCATATAGGACGAGATAATTTATAACGCCAAGGACTAAGAATAAGTGAAATTCTAGAATGGCCAGGAACAGCCATTTAGGAAATCAAGTCAGGGTACAAGGGCCCACTGTGTCCAAGGAGAAATAAGGGTCAAATCCAGAGAAAACCCAGACCCATTTGTTGATTCCAAACAGCAAGTGTGAGACCAATAACAAGACCCCAAGGAAAAGCATAAATATTAGATAAATGCAACAACGAAACAAGTGGTGAGACGCAGAGGGTGGATGAACTAAACCAATGGGAAACCAATTCAACGTCTATAGTATGGCGATACTTAGAGGCTAATTTAAGAACATGATATAAGTGTGCCTCTCAGGCACACACAAACATAAACATGAAGGAAACTCTTCATGTGCCCTATTTATGTGAAGGTATGTAAGTCTGGTTGGCATAATTTATGGGACCCTCAATACTATCCTCCTCCAACTTTATTGACGGTGATGTTGTTTACTTGTGGCAGTGTCTGTAATTTAAGCTTGCTTGCTCAAGATGTCATGGAAAATCATGTGTAAAGCTAATAAAAGTTCGCATTGATTTGGATTCATGTGCCTTGCAGATAATAAGGGACTAATATAGATAGTTGTTGATTGTATTTGAAAACTAAGAAAGAAAAAAAATATATACACAAGAAACATGTCAACAAGTGAATAAATTATATGAGGAAGTAAAGTATCTGCAAAGGTGCACTTAGAGGCACTGCATTGACAACTCTTGTCTTTAGTCTTAAAGAGGCAATGTGCCAGTGGCATGTTGCCAGCAGGCTGCTGCTGTCACTTCCTCTGGTCCTTGAACAGGAAGGCTGAGCCATCAGCGTGCTCCTCCAGACTGATTGAAACAAGGTCCTACGGAGAAAGAGGTGGGGCTACAGGAACTGTTTGAGTAATTGATGAGCGGTTTTGCCGACAAGGGGACATTCCACTCAGAGAAGACCAGATAGCAGTGGAGGAGTGGGAGTGACAGAAAAGGCTGCCTCTGAAAGGAACAGAAATGATGGAGAAGGGAGTAGGAATTATTCTATATGCATTCAAATGCCATAGAACATTGTTCGTCTACAAAAATGATAGAGCAAGTAGTTTAGACAGCTGACTACCATATTCTTACACAAATAACATGTGTCTTCTGCTTTTGCAGGCCACACAAGCCCCACATATTATTTACATACGTGCACGGCACTAATTTTTTTATATATCCATGACTTTGATTCAATTGTTTACCTTGTCCACCAGATCTAATGCTGCCTTCATTGTGCTGCCTGTTCGACATAAGTTTGATTCCCAGCAGCAGACGTTGTTTTTGAGGTTCTAAAGCAGTTCCTCTCCCAGAAGGATTCTCTCCCTGCTCAGAAAACCATTTTCTTCAGTGCAGGAAGAAATCACGCTTTCTCCTTGGAAACAGCTTTCACAAGGGCATTTGACCCCAGGCAACTAGGCCTGTGTGTGTGTGGGGGGGGGGGGGCGTTGGCAGGCATAGGCCGGGTAGGCCACTAAGGCATGTATGTGGGGCCAGTGAGTTGCAGCATCCTTCACACTCAGCCACTTGTCCAGTTGGCTAGTGATATGTTGGGGCCATTTGTATCTCTCACCCACACGGAAATTATGGGGCATGCATGAAGGTCACGGGTGTAAAAGGATCAAGTGTACCTGGCTTGGACAGATATGGTTAACTGTTCATTTGGAGACCCTGTGGGATGAGGAAAGTATGCATCCACATTTTGTCTTTCTGCCCAACTTCACATGTGGCTGGCAACACTGGATCAGGGCATGTGTGGGAAATGCCCCACTGGATCTGGGCATGTGTGGGAAATGGCCCCTGACTGCCTTGGGACCATCCCATGCTAGGTCTAATGGCAGAGCTGTACACAGCCCTCTGTGTTAGGCAGGGTTATCTAGAGAAGCAAAATCAGTGAAGACCGTATTGATTTATAAAAAGAGATATTTAAATCAAGAACAATGCGTCATACTGCCCAGAGAGGTTATATCCAGTCTCTTTCAAGTCTGTGGATCAGATGTTAAGTTGGAAGGTGGGAAACAGAAGATTTCTCCCAATTGGTCTCCCCCAAATATATGTTAGACTTAGGAAACTACTTGCAGCTAATGGTAAATGATTGTCAAGTTACCTCCCTGAAGGCGGTCAGTTGCCAGACTACTGTCTGGTCCCACAGATAGGGCCCACTCCCTGCTGTTGTTAAGGACAATGGGCTACTTCTCCCTAAAGGCTTGCAGTCATCATTTGGTTTCTGTAGGTGGGGTTTACACCCTACTGATAATGGTTTCTATGGTGAGCCAGAGAACAAGTCAAACCACTGCTCAGTGACATCCAAAGTTAGGCTGCCATCCTGAATCTAGGATCCGCCCATTTTGTCACATGTATACCCCCAATCCCTCCTCTTCCTATTGCGTGGATGCCCCTAGATCACCCCCCTCCCGTTACTGTATTACATATAACACAACCCTTTCCTGTGACGTATGTCCTCACCTGAAATTAGGGGACTTGCATGTCCCCAGAGAATATAAAAGCTTTGGTTAGCAATAAATATCTTGCTCTCTCTCTCTCCACGTGGACCACCAAATGAGGCTGAGGTGAGCATGTTACTATGAAATGTGTCTGACTCCATTATTTCAATCTCTCTTACTCTCTATGACTTTACTATATTCTTTACTTCTTATCGCTGTACAATTGCATCTACGGGACCTGTGATGATGGGTTAGAGGCTGGATTCCCTCACACTGGAGGTTTTCCTGAACCATGCAGTGGCTGTGTGTGGCCTATGGACCAGGAAAGCCTCCTGCTGGTGGACGCCAGCAGATCAAACTGAAGCAGATGTCTAAATCCAAGGTGAAAGGCTCTGTTGGCTCCTAGGATCCATGGGTGGTAGGGCGGGCTGCCAGCCCAAGAACTAGAGATATATGCAACAGATGCAGGATCCAGACTAGCAAGAAGCAGTGAAGGTCTCCATAGCAACTACTTAAATATGAAGTAGGCCATCCCCCAGAGGAGTAAGGGCTACAACCCAAGTTACTGCTTGGTTTACAGCAGATCCCATCCTGGAGTTTATTACATTATGTTAGATTACATTATGAAGTAGGTCTCAGATTCCAAATCACTGAGCATCTTAACCCTGCCAATTGACAAAAAATAACAACAAAGAAACGATCGCACCTAACATCCTTGTCTGGAAGCAGATTGGCTACAAGGAACTTTATCACTCTCAGACCTGGCCAGAACTGCACCTGAGCAAATGCACAGTCACAGTGGTCTATTTTCTGATTATCAGTGTATTCCCAAACTCAAGCCATGATTTCCTGACCAACGTTTATACTTTTATCATACAAATAGGCCTCAAAGCAGCATTTTCAGACAATTAAATAAAGGTGAATGTGGCCAAAATTCACTTCTGGAAATGTCACAAGACATGCACAATAGACACATGGCCATACTATGCCAGAACATTGTTATATAATTTAGTCGTTTCTGCTTCTTACATATGTGTACACATTATCTATACAGACACGCTGTTGGTGGAAAATAAACAACTCATATGTTTGTTATCAGCAGCGTAGCCTTCTCTCATTGTCCTGAATTCTACTCATTTTTCAATCAACCTGAGTTGTTTTTATTCTTATTAGCATAATCTGGCTTATTGATATTACTTCGATTACAGCACTTCTTAAGCTACTTAAATAGATGTTACGTCTTGTGACGAAATGCCCTGAGACCTTTGCATTCTATAAGGATTTGATGTTCCCTCATTAGGTAACGGTATTATTATATTTTGATATGGGCCCTTTGGGGCAATTCTTACGTAGCTTTCTGCATCCTGTCAGTGTGGTTTAGCATACACAATGAAGAGATGGGTTGCAGCAGGTTTCAATGTTTACAAAGTACATCTCGTGTGAATTATGCAGTCAAATCAGAGAAAGCATTCCGAAAACCAAAACAAAACGCACTGATATTGAGTCACAAGTGGCTCCTTGTGACCCTGTGGGACAGGAAGAACTATCCTTGTGGCTTTGTAAGACCTGTTGTCTCCCTCAGAGCTACTGGTGTTTTCGAACTGCCCATCTTTAGGAGCACAGGCCAATGCGTAACCACTACATCACCAGAAAGCACAGTAAGCATGTTTTGGTTTGGTTAGTTTTTGGTTTTTGTTGAAAAACCTCAGAAATTGGGATTTTGTCATTTCCTTGTCTCACTTTTAAATATGTTCAAAAGAGAGGTAGCTGCCAAATCTTGAGCAACATGGCAACTATTTATGGCCATCATTCAGCCTCTCTCTTCTCCAGTCCGGGATCTTGTTTCCTCTTGTTTGCAGCGCTTTAATGAGCAGGAAATTATTCACAATTAATGATAGCCAATCACGACAGTAGGGAATATATACTTATAAAATTATGACAAATAGCCACACACCGTGTGATCAGAGTACACAAATTACACCATAAGCAGAAAGTAGTTATGCTTGATTGGAGCAATTAAATGTTTTCTTTAAAACACACACACTCTCACACACACAAAACTCCAGTGAGAATATTTTAGAAAATGGCTTTTTAATCATCTGTAGAACTGCTAAAATTACTGTCTCATAATAGTTTTTAAAGTATACCATGTTTAAAATAAACTGGAATCCTTTTGCTTAGCCAGGGGATTCTTCCCCCAGAAACCTGTTTATTTGAAACTTATTTTTAATCACAGACTTAACATCAATTCATTTTCAATCTGAATGAAAAGGCAATACATTTAAAGAACTAGAAAATTCGAGATTTGGCTCCTAGAAATCACCAGATGCCTAAATATGTGTACCTTATACTTTGTTCCGACAAGTTCTGAACTTGGCTGATGAGGAATTCTATGGATGGAATTTGGACCGGGAACCTATATTTCACTCAAGAAACTTATAGAAAGAAATATAAATAAACTACATGATTTCATTTGAAAATGGATTAGGAGCATGGGAAACCTCGGAATAAAGGAAGTTGGGAAGAAATGTCCAATATGGAGTTTGTAATTGTTTCTTTTATTCGTTGGTACGGAGTGAAGAGAGGAAAGGAGAGAAATAGCTAAGATTTTAAAATGTGAGGCCCTGGCATAAGGTTTGACTTCTTGGAAGAGCGGGCCAATCTTTTTCTGCTCAAGGCAGATAGGGGAATGCTATACCGGCATAGCTTTTGTGGTCCTGGAGGACTCAAAGACAGAGAATATTTAGGTAATCAAAGGAATGTTCAGTGAGTACAGAGTGGGACAGAAGTATATACAGCATTCATATAGGACTCACACCATTATTTGGACTTTGCTCTGGTGCTGAAAGTCCTCCTCAAGAAATAGAGACTTATTCCAATTGAGGTTTAGTTCAGTAATGATATCAACATATCATTCCTAATGACAGGTTAATGAGTTTCAGAATATTTTCTTTAGAGTTAAAATTGAGAACATTTTAAACACTTTTTTTTAATTGCGTACTTTTACTGGGGCCTTTTACATTTCTGATCACAATCCACACATTCAACAAGTGTGTCAAGCACATTTGCGCATATGCTGCCAGCATCATTTTCAAAGCGTTCTCTTCCCACCTGAGCCCCTGATACCAGCTCCCCATTTCTTCCCACTCCCTCCCTCACCCACCTACCCCCACAAGCCCTCAACAAGTCATAGATCATTATTTTCATATTTTACATCATCCTCTGCTGCCTCCCACCCACTTTTCCATCGTTCGTTCCCCTTGGAGGGCAGTATACTATCATACAGGTTTTTCTAATAAAGCAAAAAGTATCCGAGTAAACTGAATGCAGAAAAGTAACGTGAGGCACATTTATTATGTTTATTATTATAAGATTATGCTATCCACAAATGTCTTTTAAATCACCTGCTTGAAACAGTTGCCTAATAAGAATTACTCTATTTTGTGTGTTTTTTTAGACTATATAAGCAAAGTTTGGGGTGGGGTGGGGGGGCGGGGAGGCACACCGGTTTCACACGCTTTGTACTTGTTATCAGGAGAGACAATCCCATGGAAAAATGCATCCATTTTAGTGCAGTCATTGAAAAATAATAAGATGGACAGATAACAGTTCTTACAAAAATGAGCTCAAACAAAACAAAGATGTATTTCACTGTGATGTTGGAAACCGTGCCAACTAAAAGCCCAATACAAGTGTTAGAACAACAACAACGATGATGCCAACTGTATTTTAAATACCATGAAGGTCACCCATGCTTTATAAATTTTAGCACAGCTTCCTGACTAAAAACAGAATAAGATCAAGGAATAGGTGGTCCGCATCCAAGGTATACACCACTTGTGCATAGCACTTGTGCATACCACATCTCTTAGGATGTAAGATATTCAAAATACAACTGGGAAAGCGCTGCCTTTTCAAAGTAGTGTCAACCTTATTGCCATGAATGGATCAAATGTAGGGATTTTTACCTGCTGAAAGGGCAGTGCTCAAAGTGAGAAGAAAATAAAAGCAACCTGCCATCAACTACTAAGAATTAGAAATTACAAAGTACATGTACAAAGTAGAAATTTGGGATAATTGGAAATCATCAAAAGTTAAAAGGGACACATAAAGATCTAGGCATTCATGAGCTGAACTGGACTGGTATTTGGCAACTTTAGCCTGACAACATATAATTAACTATGCTAGGAATGGTAAGTTGAATAGATATATTGCCCCATTCCTTATCAAAAAGAACATTTCAAATCTCTCGAAGTGTAACGCTGCCTGTGATAGGATGAAAATTTAATCAAGACACCATAACAATGAGAAGTCATTGGACGTTGAAAGCTGGAATCAAAGAGGAAAAATCAGTAGTTGAAAAACAGGCCCCTGGTGATAGAAGGGAAGCCGGGGATTGCATGATAGAATTTTGAAATAGAAAATGGTTTTTTCATTGCAAATACCTTTTCCAACAGCATTAACAATGACTGTGCACATGAACCTTGCCAAGTGGAATACACAGGAATCGAAGTGGCTACGTCTGTGTAGAGACAATGGAGAAGATACATATCATCAGCCAAAACAAGGCTGGTGGACAACTGTACGATGGACTATTGCCCACATACAAATTCAGATCGACGCTGACAAAAAATTAAATCAAATCCCTGTGAACCAGATACATCGTTGAGCACATTCTATGAGAATATCTTCAAAACCAGATTTGACACATTGAACATTAATGACTGAGGAGTAGAATCATTTTGGAATGACATCAAGACCATCCTCTATAAAGCAACTCTGAAACTTGCTCTTGAATATAGAGCAGCTAAAGCCATTGGAATAAAATAATGAATGGAAAGAGCTGAAGAAAAAATTTAGAAAGGGCAAGTTGAAAACATAAAGTAAAGTGGCGATGCCTGGAGGGTGGAGGGAATGTGGGGTGGAAGGGGGGAACCGATTACAAGAATCTACATATAGCCTCCTCCCTGGGGGAATGGACAGCAGAGAAGAGGGTGGAGGGAGACATTGGACAGTGTAACATATGACAAAATAATAATAATTTATGAATTATGAAGGGTTCATGAAGGAGAGGGGAGGAGGGAGGGAGGGGAAAATGAGCAGCTGATATTAAGGGCTCAAGTAGAAGGCAAATGTTTTGAGAATGAGGAGGGCAACAAATGTACATATGCACTCGACACAATGGATGTATGTATGGATTGTAATTAGAATTTATGAGCCCCCAATAAAATGATTTAAAAAAAAAGAAGAAATATACAAAAGCCTGGTATTAGAAAGGCAAAAAAGAAGAACACAATCATAATTTCACAAGCTAAAAGAAGTAAAGAAAAAAGTTCAAGCCTCAAGTTGCAATACTTAAGGATGCTATGGACAAAATATTGAATGCTGCAGGACACATCAAAAGAGGATAGAAGGAATACACAGAGACACTGTACCAAAGAGAATTGTTCAATGTTCAACTCTTTCAAGGGGTTGCCTATGATCAAGGACCAATAATACTGAAGTCAAAAGTAGTTCAAGCTACACTGAAGGCATTGGCAACAAACAAGGCTTCAAGAATTGACAGAATACACATTGAAATGTTTCTGCAAACTGATGCATCTCTGGAAATACTTACTTGCTTATGACCAAAAATTTGAAATATAGTTACCTGGCCATCCAACATGAACAGATTTATCTTTGTGCCCAGTCCAGAGAAAGATGACCCCATAGAAGGGAGGGTTTCATTTGAACATGACATAGGAAGAAAATGTTGTAGAAGGTAAATTTTTTGTCAGCTTCACAAGGAGCTGCAAGAAATTCAAGCTGGGTTTAGAAAAGGATGGAGAACAATAGCTATCACAATTGGATCTTGGTTCAAAGCAAAGAATACCATACGATATTTATTTATATTTTATTGGGTTTTCACTATGTTGATCATAACAATTTGAGGGCAATATTGTCAAAACTAGGAATTCCAGCAAACTTAATTTTGCTCACGTGGAACTTATACATAGATTGAGAAGTGTTTTTATTGTTTTTGTTTTTTTTTTAAGAAATACGGGGTAACACACTGGTTTAAAATCGGGAAAAGTGTGTGTCAGGGTTCTATACTTTCATCATATATATTCAGTCTGTGCACTGAGAAAATAATCTAAGACACTAGGTGATCTGTAAAGTACTGTAATGTTCTTGATCCAGATTGGAGGGGATTACAGCAGCCTGTGATAAACAGATAGCCCAATCTTGCTTGTGAAAGTGAGGACTTGAAGCGATTGTTGATGAAGACCAAAGCCTTTATGTAGCCTTCAGTGTGATTTGTAATTCACTGTAAAGAATATCAAAATGCTCACAACTGGACCAAGATATGACACATACAAACCAGTGAAGATCGACATTGCCAAGGATTTAATTTTACTTGGGTCCGCAACCAACACTCATGGATGCACTAGTCAAAATGTTAACTACTATATGACGTTGGGCACATCGTCTGCAAAGGACCTCTTTCAAGTGTTAAAATTCCTTTGAGGATTGAGGTCGCTGCCTCACCCAGGCCTTGTTTGCTTCAGGTGCCTCCTATGTGTGCGAAAACTGGACAACGGCTACTGAAGATTGAAAACTAATTGATTCATTTTAATTAGAGCATTGACAGAAATTATTAAAAATACCTTAGCCTGCCAGAAATGCAAATAAGTCTGTCTGGGCGAAGTACGTCCAGAACACTCTTTAGAAGTGAAGACAGATGAGTTTTGTGTTGTGTTCTCTGTAAAAAACAGCAAAAAGCTTTCGGTTTTCCTATCTCCCTGTGCTTTCTATTTCAATTGGTCTTTCTTTACGAACCTTCTGCACTCCGTCCCCGAGTCAATGATGTTTCACTTATTCTGAACGTGTTATCGCGGATAGGTTACCAAGAGTTAGGTGTCCCTGTAAAAGAAGACATGTTGCTTAGTAAAGAAAAGAAGGGCAGTGAAAAATAACAAGACCCTCTGTTATTGACACATACATGCAAGAAAGAGCTCAAATATCGCAACAATTGAGAGGCTGCCTCACGACTGGGCGGTATTTTGTTCTGTTGTATACGAGTTATTTTAACGGAAAGTGACTGGAAGGTACCTAACAACGATAAAATGATTTCTGGGATTCTTTTCACTTATGCGATCAGCAATTTATCATGTCCTATTTGGAATCTGTCTTGAATTTTTGTAAATTATTTGTTGCTATACTACTATAAGAGTTTTTAAATATCCCCAGAAAATGTAATGGCATTACTAGTAATGATAATATGTGATAACTTCCACATTCTATTGGATCGCCTTTCTTTGGAGGATACGTCACTATGGGTTGCTTTCATTTATTTAATTATGAGACCTCCTTTCAAATTTCATTTCCATTTTTAAATTCGAAAGCTAGTACATTTTATTATAATAACCTATATTGTCTTCTGGAGCAACACTTTGAAATCTTTTTTTGTTGTTGTTGTTTTAGCTCTTAGTTTAGCATTTCTTTAGTTTACGTATTCAACATTCAAAAACAAGTTTCAGAGCTTTTCCTGACATCCATACTGTCTTTTCTTTCTTTACTGTCTTTTAAATGACCTTTTGCTTTCTTTGTTTGATGTCTTTGAGGATACCCCCCAAGCAGTCTTGTCCCCAGTCATTATAGTGCTCATTGTTGGTGATGAAAACCTATTCTTGGTGATGATCCCTAACTTCGAATGGGATATGTTTAAAGTCATACTCTGGTTCTCTAGGACTTGTTTTAATGTTCTTCAGCTTCAACTACAACTTGTATAGGAACAGGTGATGATCCAGTCAAGCCCTTGGCCTTGTTCTGACTGATGGCTTGACGCTTCTCCATGGTCTCTTTTCACAGAAACAGTGGAGTTGATTCTTGTGCATTCCACACAGTGATGCCCCGGTGTCTGATTGACAGTTATGCTGTTGAGAAAAGGTATTTGCAATGCATAAGTTCTTGAGCTTGCAAAGCTCTATTCTGGTTTCCTTCATGTTGTTTCTAACATGAAGATCTTTTTTTCCCAACTATTGAACCTTTGTTTTTCCAACTTATGCATTTTAATCGCCAGTAATCTTCCGTGCACTCTCATTACATATGTAGTCTATTTCAGATGGCTGAACTTGGTTAAAAAAAATCTTCAATTTCTTCTCTTTGGCATTAGCTGTGGGTGTGTAAACTTAAATAATAGTCATATTAACTGATAGTCCTTGTAGGAATTATGGGCATCGTCACTGACAGTATTGTATTTTAGGATAAATATTGAAATGGTCCTTTTGTTGATTAATGTGAAGACTGTACTCTCAATTTGTCATTCCAGGTACAGTACAGCAATCATATTATGATATAAGTACAAATGTATAGTACAACATCTACACTGAAATCAGTTGTATGCATAGAACAGCACCTACACTGAAACCAGTTGTATCTGATTTCAGAAGCCTGTATATAATAAGAAATCATTCTTTCCAGCTTGATGAAATGGTGTCCATTTTTTTAATGTGGAAAGGCGTGACTGAAAATACAATATTGGAGAGAAACATGGAATCCAGTCTAATTTTACAATATTAACAGTACACACAGCAGTACAAAAAACAGAAATGTTTTCAACTATCTTAACATCACAATAATTAAACCCTAATTTGGAATGTATTAGTTTCCAGATCTTATATGTATCCAGATATACCATGTTGATTCCATTTTACATTCACTTTTTCAGTTTCAACTAATATTAAAATATATGGATTTTTACATTTTACTTATTTTTCATGGCACTGCAGTAGTGGTTGCATGAGTTCTTGAATAATTATTTTATGATTTAGTTAATAATCCCCCACCCCCCCATGGTTTGGCACTTAGGTTGTATCTACCTTCTTGCTTTAATATTATCCCAATCAAGTTTAGGAATTCATATAACAGCAGTAGAGTTTCACTTCTGTTGCTTTTCATTATTATTTTTAGGTCTTCATCAATATATTTAAATTCTCTAAACAATCAAGCAAACAGAGAAAGGGTTGAATAGTTAGGAGGTTTCTTTTCAGTTATGTTTTTTGCCAATTAATTGAAATATTCCAGAAAGACTTTATGGTTAATTTTTGTTTCAATCCTGAATCCCTTTTAATCAGAAGTATCATGTTGGATCATTTTTCTATTAAATTAAGGTGACCAGACGTCACATTTTTGGTGGGACAGTCCCAATTTTAAAAAATTTGTCCCGCGTTCCGTGGTGTATTAAAAAGTCCCAATTTTTGGAAAGAATGCACGACAAGCTAGGGAACGGTGGGAGAACGGGAACGGAATATACGGTTTTCGGCTGCCATGTGGCTATTTTGCCAGGATATGAGTTTTATATTATTTTTTGTTAATTTTATAATGTTAAACTTTAATAATAACAAATAATTGTTGATAACTGATTATCGAGAACTGCTTATCAAAGTTCGCATTGTTGATCAGTTGTTAGAATTCGACCACCATTGTTTGGACTTAATGAACAATGGTATTTTTTGGCATTGGCAACGACGAAAACATTTTGTAACTGTCTCTCAGATGACGCACATCGTACTGCATGTTAGTTAAACAAGTGATGTCAACAAATCAGCTATTCAGATAATTTAGGTAAGTAATTTATTTATTTCACAAATAAATAAATTTTCTTGAATTTAGCAGACAGTACTCATATTATTTATATTTTATAGTGGCAGCAAAATTATAGAGACCAAATTTTAAATTAAGAACACCCCCCCACCCCCACCCCGGTCAATGGTGTCCCGCTTTACCAATGTTTAAATCTGGTCACCTTATATTAAATATACATTATTGTCCTACCACCATTAGAAAAATATGAGTCTGATCATGTCATTTTCCTACTTGAAAACTGTCAGTGGCTTCCTAATACTTTTAGGAAGAAACACCAACAACTTAAAACAATACCTTGAACCTTTGTAACCTTCAAGGTTACAAAAACCTGTAAGGAGTCATTAAAAGGGCTTAGTCTTCTCTCACCCAACTTGATTCTGAAGTATTGCTCTAGCTGCTCTATTCTTTCAATGACAGTCTCACGCCAACCTTTCTATACCTGTCCCTGTACCAGCAATATTGTTGGCTTCTTCTGGTCATGTAATAGCTACTTATCCCTCAGATTCTGGTCAAAGTTATTTTCATAGAGTAATAAGGG
>NW_022104553.1:7444836-7446609 GCF_000313985.2 Echinops telfairi
TGTGTGTGTGTGTGTGTTTCAGGACATCTCAATGTTCCCAGTGTTTGTGAATTTTTTTGCTGTGAATTAAAGTGGACTCATGAGTCCTAATCATGGACCTATTTAAAAATTTTAAATATAGAGTTTCCTTATCGAATTAACTATAGCACCAGATTTTTTTATCCAAAATTCCCAAAGTCCCCACCTCAGCCCTGTCAGCTTTTACATTTCGCCAATATGCATCAATTACCTCATTTGCTAGGATGGAGAACAAAAAAGATCCATTTTCAAAACTCTCTGAAATTAGTACTTCCTTTCATTCGGACTGAACTCAACAACAACAATAACAACAACAACAAAACCCAGTTGTAGTAGCAGTCCTTAGGATCTCATCACCTTTAGAAATTACAGGTATTTTCATATCACTTGGTTTCTGATATTCTAAACCACTATTTACAATCTTCACTACTATGCAAGTATGGTAGGTATTAGATCCACCACTAACCTTGTTACTGAGAAACATACTAAGGAAATATATACCTTACTATATCAAAATAGAGCCTTTGGGCTGTATCTGTATAGTTAACAGTTCAAAACCACCAGCACCTCTTGCAGGAGAAAGTCCGGGCTTTCTACTCTCTTACACAGTTCCAGTCTCGGAAACCCAGAGGCATTGTGATGAGTCAGCCTTGACTGGATGGCATGAGTGAGTTACATCAAAATATATTAAATTGCAACAACTTTTTTTTTATTACTGGAATCCATTTTCTTTCTGGTGTGATGTATGTCATTTGGGATATTTAAACACACGATGGTAAAAATGAGTTCTTAGCTTTCCCCAGACTGACAATGCTATCCATGACTCAAGAAGCCTACTTTGGTTTTTTTATCATTAAGAAATTATGATCTAAGAATGAGAAAGAAAAATATTTTCACTCTAGACTCTATATGGCTTCTAGCATCTCAAAGCTTAGTTAAAGCTGACTGTCATCACTGTATTATCCAAAATATCTACATAGTTCTATAAAATGTATCACTGTATCATTCTAGGGGAATTGGCTGAGGACAAAATATAGTTGCTCTTAAGCAAAGAGTTGTTAAACACACATTAATATTATTCATGACCCTTGCTTTCAAAAACGATTCAATCAAACGGAGTTAAACAGACGATGGCATTCAGAACCAGTAGAAAATTAACATGTTCTAAATCCTTTGATGCTAACAATAAGTACAAAAGAAGAGTTCAGAGAAAACCAACACCATTTGAACTTCCAATACTGGAGAGCGTTATTGGCAAAGCTGAGGCCTAACTAGGGAACTAAGATATGGCTAGAAGTCTCATGGAGAAGAAATAGTCACTTGGGAGAATAAAAAAGAGAAAAAGCAGAGATAGTGCAGGACTTGGGGACACCCTGTGTCCCCCTCACTCAGCTCTATTTTTCATCGTAACACTTTAAACAAGAAAAGTAATGTATATTACCTATCATCTAAACCTAATTACCCTAAAATATAATTGTTGCTGTTGTTATGTGGCATTTAGTCAGTTCACACTCATGTCTGATAAACACTTGTTGAAGAAAACAATGAGTTAAAAGCACGAGATACAGGAAAGGAAGGGATACATCTGATTCTATCAAAGAATAACTGGGGGTGGGGGGAGGTAGAAAAGGGTATGGAGTGATTAACACCCATAAGAATCTTTTCAAACAGCAAGTGGGGTCAGTCTGAGCAGGTAAGGTATAAGGATGGGATGTGATAAATTAATCCACGTCAACGTGCCTTACTCAGGCTTGA
>NW_022104553.1:7447863-7449695 GCF_000313985.2 Echinops telfairi
GGAGGGGGCACGGAGTTGAGGCCCAAAGCCAATCTGTAGGCAATTGGACATCCCCTTACAGAAGGGTTGCGGGGAGAAGGTGGGCCAGTCAGGGTACAGGATAGCACCAAGGAAACATACACTTTTCCTCTCGTTTTTTAATGCTTCCTCCCCTCCACTATCATGACCCTCATTCTACCTTACAAAGCTGGCTAGAGCAGAGCATGTACATGGGTACAGATAAGAGCTGGAAACACAGGGACTACAGGACAGATAAGCTCCTCGGTACCAATATTGAGAGTAGCGATAGCAGGAGGGGAAGGGGAAGGGGAAGGAGGGGGGAAAAAGGGGAAACAAATCACAATAACCTATCTATAACCCCCTCCCAGGGGGATGGACAACAGACAAAGGGGTAAAGGGAGACATCAGACAGTGCAAGACATGGAAAAATGATAATAATTTATAAATTATCAAGGGTTCATGAAGGAGGGAGGAAGGGAAGGTAGTAGGGAGGAGGATGGAATGGGGAGCTGATACCAAGGGCTGAAGTAGAAAACAATGTTTTGAGAATGATGATGGCAACAAATGTACAAATGTGCTTGACACAATAGATGTATGTATGGATTGTGATAAGAGTTGTACGAGCTCCCAATAAGATGATTAAATAAAAAAACCTTAGAGAAATATGAGACATCCAATTAAAACATTTACTATTCCCATCCCACTCCCATTGGTCCCCTCTACAATACAGTTTATCATCTTTCTTGCAAGTGTCCATAAATGGGAATGAGCAACAAATCCATCATTTTCTTCTCATGTATCCTTTAAGAAAGACAGTTCTCTTAAGATAGTTATGTTTTAATAGCTAGACGTAATACTGTATAGTAAGTGAGAATAACATAAAACCAAACCTATCGCCACCCAGTTGCCATCCAACTCTTGGTAACCCTACATAGTATTTCTGAGACTGCAAATCTTTACAGGAACAGAGAGATACATCTTTCTTCCTAGGATCAGATGATGGATTTAAACTGCTGACTGCTGACCTTGTGATCAGCAGCTCAATGCCCGTACACAGGGCCACTGAACCCTTTTGAGCGTCTAGAAGGTTTAAATATAGTCCTGGTACCATTTATTTTATATTCTCAAATCAGAAAAACATAGGCAAAACAAACATGTGCTCACTCCCTAAATTATTCGGAAACTTAGATGAGGTAAAGATTGGGAAGGTGATTTCTAAAGTCAAATGCTCTGTACATTCCAAGAATAGAGGATTTTATCCATAATTTCCCAAGGTACTTAATAATAACCCTAGGCTATGTACAAAAATTAACTTTGTATCTGGCAGAATTCCATAAATAATTGTCATTTAGCGGACTCTGGGACCTCCTTGATGTTAGTTATTTGTATTGTCCTCTAATAGAGACTTAAGAGATCACCCGAGTCACCTCTCTGGTCTCTTGATTCACTGCACAGAGAAGATTATTCATGATGGCAATAGGAAACAACTTGGAACTCATTCTAAGACAGGACAACCTAGGCCCAAAGGAAAATCCCGGTTTCTGATAGCAAGGAGTTTCAGGTCTGGGTTTTCTTGACGAGAACGTGGATGTGCTTCAGGTGTTAATGTTTGAACGTCCGCCTGCCTGGCAATACAGGAGGCTGGGCATGACAAACCGTGTGGTAACAGAGTGTGGGGGTAGTGGTTGTCTTTCAATCCCACCCTCACTTCCCTCTATGATGAAAGTGGATGCTTACATTGAGCTACACATTATAATAAATTTGGCATTAGCATGCAGTCATTCAAATGAAGCGCCTTGCTAGATAAGTCAACCAATCACCTACCGCAGAAT
>NW_022104553.1:7450160-7527400 GCF_000313985.2 Echinops telfairi
GATGTGGGAAAAGGTGCTAAATGACTGGCAAATGGCTCAATGAGTGAGACATGGTTCCAGGTATACTAGTTCAGATCTGGTGCCAGGAGGATACTGTGCCTCCCTTCTGGGGATGGATCACCCAGAAACAACTGTTTCTACCCCACCTTCAGAACTTCCTCCAGAGGCTTCTGCCTTCAAAACTCAAGTTTTGAAGTTGGAACGATGACTTTCACTGTTGTACAAGTTAAAAAATGAAGTTTCCAGGCCTGCCCATGCTATGGCCATGCACCTTACCTTTAGATAAAACTTAACCCAAGACCCCAGAAGAAAGCGAAATTGCAGTTTCTTTTTATCAATATTGGTCCCTTATGCAATGGAGGAACTATCGAGCAATACCTCGTAGGCTCTCACATCGTCCCTTCATTATGGGAGCAGCCACTTCGGGTCAATAGACATATTGCTGGCTATTACTGATGGTTCACCCTGTTCCACGTAAGTGAGAGCAGTTTGCTCGTATGTTAGTTGTTCACTAAGAGAATTAGCTACGAGACTATGAGTGATTATCATTACCTCACAGGGAGTTGCATTACTTCAGAAAGTATGAATGTCTGAATTCACCTTCCATTTAGAGCAGTGGTGCTCAACCTTCCGAATACCGCGACCCTTTAATACAGTCCCTCATGTTGTAGTGACCCCCACAACCATAAACGTATTTTCATTGCTACTTCATTTTTTGCTACTGTTATAAATCAGGTGACCCCTGTGAGAGGCTCATTCGACCCACAGGTTGAAAATCACTGATATAGAGAGAACACTACATATGAATGCTTATGTAATCACGTATGGTTTATATACCAATAAAAGGACCAATTACTACATAGATCACTGTCTCTGAAGCATTTGACTTTTTTTTTTTTCATGAAATTGTCTCAGTCCAAAGGCAATCTAATCCTAGTTTCCTTCTTATGTATGATTTAGAACAGAAGAGTATTTAAAATTAAGTCCTGTTGTTTGGGAAAGCAAATATTTAAAAAGAAACAATAGCATTATCTCCACATGTTTTTGAAAGGCATGTGTTAAAATTCAAGACCATAACTTAAATGTTTCATCCTATCGGTTTGTTCCCAAGCTATTAATTTGCTATCATGTTTTGGCAGAACTTGTCAGGTTCAAATTTCCCCACCCCCTCATATCTGCAAAATATGCACACATTTGAATTATGACTTTCCTACAGGAACTAACAGCTGCATTTGCAAATCATGCATATAAATCAATTACCAAGGCCTATGTACTATAAATGCACCCATTAATTAAGCAATGTCAGATGCTATGAACCATGAAGTTCATTACATCTTTAGCATTCAAAACCAAGGATTATTTGAAGAAGAAACACTAAGTTTACCTAATAGTTAATGAAATTAAGCCGGGTTGTTGCCAACATTCGTATTTTGTGCCTGATTCAGTGTTTAAATGTTTATGAATAAAGCACTAACTGCTGAAAGCAGATATGTTGAAATGTAATTACTAGTAAGTTATAACGCACTTGAGGACTCATTATACCAGACTTGGGAGTTTTAAGATCACCAGAGAAGCACAGGTTCCAAAAACACAGAGTTTTTATGGCCTAAAAGCTGGAAAGACATAAATGCTGTGGAATTTGTCCTGGCTGAGAGGAAAGTTTGAGGATCGTGGTGGTATGATTTATGAGTATAACATTTTCCAGTCATTAGGTGGTTGCATTTCAGTGTTGTGACTTGATTTGCATATGTGAATATCCCAGCAAATTAGCTTCTGATGACTGCCGCATCTGCCCGGATAAAGAAACCCCTTATCTGGAAACCAACGCAGCCGCCCCGATACTCCACAAACAAAACAAAACAAAATAAAAACCTACTTGGAACAGAATTATTCAATCTTTTTCTTTTTTTCTTTTCCTTTTGAAATGTATAGTCGGTGACTTGACACACCTGGGTTCAATTTCAGGGGTAAATTCATGACTGAAATGACGAGCTTTATACATCTGTAGACATTTTAAAATCCCTTAAGTTGTCTGCCTCACACATATTTCCTGGATGGTCCAGAGAACTCTGACACCTTTTCCCCCACACCTCCACTGGCTTTGGAAATCCCATAGCTCTCCTTTCTATCCCCAAATAAATTGCATAGCCTCTGATGTGGAAATTAAACCTGTTTGTGGCCTAAATTATACTCGCTTCTGTAAAAATATGTATACAAGAGCGCTTCAAAAATTTTGTGGAAAAAATAAAATGAAAAGATGATGGATTTTTCCCACCATCTTTTTGAAGTTCCATTGTATACATGAGATTTTTCTATAAGCTTGCACACAGTCAGAATACCTTTACTTGTATTGAAGATATCTAGGACTCTAAGAACTTTGTTGGTGAGCCAAATAAATGATTACTTTTCAATCACATAATTTGGGGAAAATAAAGATAGTTTTATTTCATATATGTATTGGGTTTTTCACACGTAGAAATATGTTTACAGAGAAACTGGGTCATTTGAAACTGACAAATGACATAATCAATCGTAGGAAATACGTCTATTCAAAGCTTTTTTCCCACCTACACTAGCGAACTTGGGTTTTCTTTGTCCTTGGTATACATACTTACTTTATTAAGAACTTGGTCTCATTTAAAATGACCAGCTTCTCCACTGCAGAGCGTGGTGACATGCCCCTATTTCTGTATTTATATATATTTTTCTAATAATTTCCATAGATGGATTCCCACAGACGGATTCCGACTTTAGTTTCTTCCTCTAAACACAGATTTTGACGAGATGTATTTTCCTCTCTTTAGAACCATTTGCTTCTTTAAGCATAATCATTGGCATGAAGTCAATGCCAAGAAAGAGTGCCCTCATAGGACAGGGTACAGCTAACTGCCCCTTTGTGTTTCCAAGGCTGTAACTGTTTTTCAGAGTAGAAAGCTCAGTATTTTTCCTCAAGAGTGGCTAATGGTTTCGAACTGCTGACATTGGAGCTAGCAGCCCATTGTGTAACCACTATGCCACCAGAGCGTGTATCTTTGGACATGAGCATCACTGATATGGTTCTTAGAGATGTTGAACCTTTCTTCCTATTTCCTATAAATGTGACGACCTAATGTCGGGGGTTTAAATGGAGAGAAAATATTTTGAGAAACGATGTACAAATGCGCTTTACACAATTGATGTGTGTATGGATTGGGATAACAGTTGTATGAGCCCCTAATAAAATGTTAAAAAAAAGCAAAAAAATAAATAAATAAATAAATAATTTAAAATGTCTTTTGAACCTGTATATGAAGTGTTTTAATAGCTTCTCCTATTCTATGATCTTCATTACATTTATTTCAAAAGTATAGAAATATTAATGATTTGAAGGATTTCCACTATATTAAAATCATATCCCTTTCAGAGTTTTTGCATATAAGATCACACTCCTGTTAATCGGAAAATCATGAAATGAACTTCCTCAAAATTTGGGAATAAATTTAACTCCACCAACCAGGAAATCATTCATTATGTTTATTTCCAGAATGGCGTATTCACGTTCTCCCGGAGATTCCCATCTCCTCGGTGCCCCTCACCAGGTCTTCCATATGGAAGGAATTAAAACAAGTTATAGTTTCTCTGCATTCTTGTAAGTTGATAGAAGAGTCAGCCTATAGTCATTATAGTCAAGAGTTTATTAGATGCTAACAGACTGAGAATTCCTGAAGTTGTGTTGAAGTGCATCAGCACATCTTTAGGTCAGCTGTATAATTTAAGAAACACACACCCCAATTTCCTCTTTCTGACTGCATGATTCACCCTGTTTTCATACAATCTCATCAGTTCTATTAGTTTTTCCCACTTAGTCTCATCCCAATAGTTTCAGGCCCCATTTATCTGACAGCTGATCCTGTAACAAGGCTGGGCTATCATCTCAGAAAACATGCAGACAAAATAGGAACTCAGATAGAAATGAAAAAAGAAAGTGGGGGAAGTAATACAGAGCTGTATTGAAATTTTGAACACTGCCCTAAGAAAGGGTACGCAATCATCTCAAATGCTACTGAAAAGTCTCAGAAGGTCATTGAGAACCATGTGCCTTTTGAAAGGCGAGAATTAGTGAAATTAGCTGTAGCTTCTGCTGCTTCAAATTGTCCTGAAAACAAGATATTCATTATCTCCTGTCTCCACTGTAGATGTCTAATGCCCCTTACCTTAGGTCAGCCCTTTAATTGGTCTAAGTTTCTTCCTGGTGGAATGAACCAGACCTTCATCCACTAGGATCTGGTCCCTACCAGAATCATTTCATCCCAAAGAATTAGCTCTTGTTAACTAATAAATCCTATGACTGTGTCAAGAAAATGATTCACGTGAGCTACTGTGCCAACTGATCAGCACCCTCATCCGTCACCAGGATTCAAGACAGCTAATACCACAATCATTTTAATTATAATTGTGCTAAAGATTCATGTATCACAGCTACCATAAAATGTAGTGTTTCACCTTCCACTTGTACCTCATGCCGATCCATAAATCCAAAAACCCTAGTATTCAGGATGTCATATATACCACGAGTGATCACCATGAATAGAATTTCTGGTGACATCTGATTAGTGAGTAACAAGCACCTAAATTCCATCCTAAATGTCTACTCTTTTAAAAACCATTTTATTGGGGGTTCTTACAGCTCTTATCATAATCCCTACATATATCCCTTGTTTCAAGCACATTTATACAGATGTTGCCATCATCATTTTCAAAACATTTTCTTTCTACTTGAGCCCTTGATATCAGCTCATTTTCCCCTCCTCCACCCTTCCTCCCTTGTGGACCCTTGATAATTTATATATTTTTCATGTCTTACACTGACCACTGTCTCCCTTCACTCACTTTTCTGTTGTCCATCCCCCTGGAAGGGGGTTATATATAGATCATTGTGATCAGTTCCCCTTTCTCCCCCCACCCTCCACTAATCCTCTGGGTAACTCTACTTTCATTGTTGGCCCTGCGGGGTTTATTATCCTGCATTCCCTGTGCTGTGGGCTCTTATCTCTAGAAGTGCGCATGGTCTGGTCTAGCCGGATTTATAATGTAGAATTGGGGTCATGATAGTTGGGGGGAGAAAGCCTTAATAAAATAGAGGAAAGTTGTATGTTTCATTGGTGCTATACTGCACCGATTGGCTCATCTCTTCCTTGTGACCATTTTGTAAGGGCATGTCCACTTGTCTACAGATGGGCTTTGAGTCTCCACTCCTTGCTCCCCCTCATTCTCATTGATATGATTTTTTATTCTGGACCTTTGATGCTTGATACCTGATCCCATCTACACGTCATGATCACACAGGCTGGTATGCGTCTACCATGTGGACTTTGCTGCTTCTCAGCTAGATAGCTGCTTGTTTATCATCAAGCCTTTAAGACCTCAGATGCATTATCTTTTGGTAGCTGGGAACCATCAGCTTTCTTCACCACATTTGCTCATGCACCCATTTTGCCTTCAGCAATTGTGTCGGTAAGGTGAGCATTACAGAATGCCAGGTTATTAGAACAAAGTGTTCTTGCCTTGAGGGAGTACTTGAGTAGAGAGGCCCAATGTCAGTCTTCTCCATTAATAATTAACATATAAATATAGGTACATAGATTTATTTCACTACTGTGATATATAAATATATTTACATATGTACATGCCTGTATTTAGATCTCTATAAATGTCCTTTGCCTCCTAGTTCTTTCCTCAATTTCCTTTTACTTTCCTCTTGTCCCACTATCAAGTTCAGTCTTCATTTTGGTTTCAGTATTTCCTCTCAGCTATGTTGCCTTTGATTAAGCCCCACGAGGCATCCTATGCCCTCCTTGCCATTGATTTTAGATCACTTGCTGTTCCTTTGTCCCTGGGTTTGTTGATACCCCACTTCCTTTTCCTCTGCCTCTCCCTCTCCTGTCTCCCCCAACCCCAAAATCATTGATCCTGTTGTTTTCTCCTCTGGATTGTTTATCCTGCCTACCTTATCTAGATAGACAAGCAAAGGCAATAATAAGCACAAAACTAAGACGAAGCAAAACAAAAATAATGACAATGACAAAAAAAGAAAAGCCTATAAATAGTTCCAGGTCTGTTTGTTGAGCTTCATGAGTGATTTCTGGTCGAGTATGATAAGGTGCCACACTGTGGCCCCAAAGTCTATTTTTGGTATTACCCGGGACTTCATTGCTTTGCTCCTCTTGCTGCTTTGTTACATGTCCTTAGGGTTTCACCCCAGTGTGGTGGGGCCAGATCAGGCACAACTCCCACACTGAGCCTCCTGTGTTGTCCCCCATAGTGCTATGGGTCACTGAGGGATGTCGTGTGTCTTGTCCTAAATGTCTACTATCTGTGACAGGTTCAAATATCTATTCTTCTACCCTGAGTTCCTCCAAAAGATGAATCAGAAAATGTAGGTATGGGTAGTTTTGGGGAAAGAGATTCAGAGAGCAGAATCACCAGGAAAGGTTAGTGACAAGGGAATTAATGAAAACCAACCCAGTGACATATTGTCAAGTGTGCCACCATTAATTGCAGTGTTCTTGAGCCAATAAAACCTTCTCCAGAAGGTCTATGGCCACAGTCTTAGGACTGGACCCCCTTGTGTCAAACACGTGCAGCAAACATTTACCTGTGGACTCTCACTCTCCTTGGCCAAGGATGGCTTCAAGAACACCAACTTCCTCACACTTTCAGGCTAATCATGTGTCACTGTATGAAAGTTTCCTTTAGCTCTCTCAGAGAATGCCAAGAGTAAAGGGTAAAAGCACCTCTAACACAAGTACCTGAATTTACTTCAATAATGTGAAAAATTGATTACTATAGCAGTAGCCACAGGAAAAGATGATTTCAAGAGAATGTGAATTGATGCATTACCAATATCCATTGTATTTTTAGCTGTTTATTATTACTTCCCTTGGGTCTTTCTTCAAATGTAAGCGTGTTAGGCTGGTGTGTTAGACAGGGTTCTCTAGAGAAACAAAACCAGAACGATAATAGTTTTTTATATATTTATATAGATAGATAACATACGAAATAAACACTTAATTAAATTATAAAGCAGTACAAATGGCTCAGTGCAACTCACTCTCATGAGACAGTTGTGAGACACTAGCAGTCCTTCAAGTCTTGAGGGCCTCCGGGTAGTTCTCTGTAGAGAAATTCAGGCTATCCAGGCACAGGCAGGAAATAGCAAGGCAGGTCACCAACAGTTAGCCAGATGACAGGGTCCGACAGTCCCCAGCTGAAGAGATGTAAATTCCAATAGTGTGGCAAAGCAGGTCTTAATGGAACCTCAACTTACAGCAACACAGTCCATGGGTTAGGTATCCCACAGGTAGTGGAGCTTGAAAATTGAGGCACAGAACAAGCAAGGCAGCCGCACACTGGTCCGATGATCAAAGAGCAAGAGACAAGAAAGGCGAGGCTCACTGAGCCATTTATCTCTCCGCCCTTCAATTAATCCCACATGTGTTCATTGGCCATGTTGGCACAATAAATGATAACTATCTCAGCTGGGTTGTCTAGAGAAAATCAGTGACACTCATAAATGTATAAGAAAGAACTTTAAACAACACTGCTTGATATGACTGAACTATTTGGATGATATGATGTTTGGATTATGTCCTAGTAAAAATATTTTTTTAAAGAAAAAAAGAATTTTATAGCTTGAAGGCATTGTAACATTGTTCAGGTCAAGTCCATTGGTCCAATGCTAGCCAAAGCGTTCTTTAGACTCATGTATCTGAAGCCCAGTGATGCAATAAAGTTGAAGCAGGATGCAGGGAGACCACTTGTCAGTAGTTGCATAATCCTGTGGAACTGGGGTCGGGGACACATGACAGAGTGCCATCTCAAGGTGGGCTCTCAGGGTTGGCAGCCCACATGATCTCACCCCTGTAGACAGGCGAAGAGTTCCATCAAGCAGAAGGCAAATGGGCAGAGATAAAAAGGTGGAGACCCTAGTGTCTCTTTTATAAAAAAGGACACACCTCTCTGAAGGCATCATCAAACTGTGACCTGATTGACAGGTTGAACTCTACCCCTACACTTTCATACAAATTCAAGTTGACAAAAAATCTAACTACCACAGTAGCCTTCAACTGAAAAATATCATAAGATAGTATTTACATTATAAGTTCTTAAGTTTTCTTTCCAATTCACTGGATAAACAATGAATTCTTTATCCATCATTTATGATTTATAATAATTTAATACACATTTACTTGAAATTTCTTGACACGGAAATTAGATTAGGGTTCCTCTCACACCAAATATATACATACTTCCTATCTCCCTTTTCCTATCAATTATCTTAAAATAGTTTAAAAACAGTTTTTGTTAGGTCAATATTCAGTGTTGACATTGTGACTTTGCATGTATTATGAACAGTTGAAGCAGAAAATCTACTACAATTATATGTTTGCATATAACTTTTCAGTTTCCTGGAGAAAATAGCAGTGTTTTTGTGTTTTTGTTTTTAGCTACTTGTTTTTTATGGTTAATATTATATGTTTACCGAGACTATGATTATAAGTGTTTTGGCATGTGAACTTCTGTGAGCAGCTAATCAGTTGAAAGGGAAGTTTCCTTACCTATATGACCTGCTTTTGATAAATAAGTGGATGTTCTGACAAAATTCTCTCTTTACCCTTTGCTTCTACTTCTTTCTCTACTACCCCTGCAGTCTTCTTGTGTGACTTCTTGTAATTGGAATTAACTCTGTGGGATGCTACAGTCTGTCACCAAACCAATAGACCTTAGATTCACCGTCGCTAGTAATCCTGAGCCATCAGAGAACTTCTGTCAACAATTATACTTCTGTCTACAATATAAATATGCAATTATATTGAGTTGGGACTCAATAGTCCTCACTTGTGTGACACATTTCCTTGAAGTAAATACCTATATATTTTTATGTAAAGTTTATTGATTTTGTTTTTCTAGAGAACCAGACTAAGACATCATCCATCCTAAATCTTCTATCATTAAGAAGTTCGCCTCTAGATATAGTGAACAATCAGGGAATTTTAAAATGTCACTACTTTTAAAATTCTGCTCATCTCCCAATGTAGAATTTCCATAAACTGTGATATAATGTCCATGGTAATCTTTTCCCACCTCTAGGTTCCCATAATATTTTATTATTTCTTGGTTTATCTATTAAGACAGTATGATGAAAGATACTTTTTTTTTTAGAACTTTTACATTTTAAATGCTCCTGTGTTCCTTAGCATTAATTTGGTTTGCCCATTGTAGTAGTTACATAGTCTGTTGTCAATTTGAGACTTAAGAGTGAAGGGGTGGAGTTTAGCCTCTCAATCAGGTTGCAGTTTGATGACCTCAGTTAGGGCCTCTAAGGAGATGAATAGCTTACTGGAGGCAAGAGACAGATTCACTCCCTGTGAGATATGCTTGGTGACAAGACACATGGAGCTATGCTAGAGCCCTGGAGCTAAAGGAACCACATGGAGACCCCTACCAGAGCTAAGATGCCTCTACCACCACAGGATCCACATGACTTTCCACCCACTGGCCTGTGATCACCCTGCATTCAGTGCCATTGCATGTATTGCATGAGTCTGAAGAGGAATTTATGGATAAGTATCAGACATATGGGCTAATATTGGACTTATGGACTTGATCTGGACTGGGCTGGGATGTTTAGCACAAAAGAGAAAATTATCGCTTATTCAAATAATTTTTCAGCATTTTAAAGACATTGCTTCATTTGCTTAAAGCTACCAGAATGTCTCCTGAAAGATCTGATGTTACTCTGATTTCTGGTCTTCATAAGTATTGTATTCATTATTGGGTAACCCTGCTGGTATTTGAAGTAGTGGAAATATAGCATCCAGTTTCCTAACAAAATGCAAGCCACCACAATGGGACAAACTGAATCAATTAATTGATGTCAGCACAGTAACTTGTTGGGATTTTTTATTCAAATTGTTTTGAATGCATGAATTAAGTTAGGCAAAACTAACAATATTGAGTCTCTCTATCTGTGAAATTGGAATACCTTCCATTTATTTAGATTTTCTAAGATTTTTTTTATCAGAGTTGTATCATTTTTCTCTTATATATACTTTACGTGTTTTGTTAGAGTTCCATTTTAATATTTCATTGTTTGGCATTAATGTAAATAATTAGTGCTGTGTTTTAAATTTCAAATTGATATAGTTTGGGAAATTTACCCTAAATATTTCTCAGAGTTATAATTTCCTTTCTAAAATTTTCTATCTTAACAGGCGTGTTCCCCAACTGTTCATGAGAGTCTCTCACTTACTGATCACGTTGTTGTGTGTCATGCAATAGATTCTGCTTTACAGCAACCCTAAAGAACTTAGCAGAGCTGCCTCACAGATATCGTAATCTTTACGTGTAAAGATGTTCAATCCTTTTCTGCTGTGGAATTATGGGTGGTCTGCACTACCAACCTTCTGATTAGCAGTCAGACATTTAAACAGTGCTCCCCAAGGATCCTCTTATTAATCATCATTATCAACATGTTGATTCACACTCATGGTCACCTTAAATTCTCTTTCTAATGTTTACATCTGCATCACTTCTCAGTTTGGCTTTATGGATTGTTCTTTCTCTTGAAAGTGGAGTGTTTTCATTTAACTTTTTGTGTGTATTGAAATAATTGACTGAATGCTAGGAATTATTTCTGTAAGCGTAAAAACTTAGGTACATCATTTTTATACCTGGAATCGAGAAAAGCTATCCTTCTGGTAGACTATTGAAACAAGGTTTGAGTCCAAGTGTTCTAAAACAGAATGGAATTTTAAAAAATCAGATCTAGAGAAAAAGGAGACAAGTGGGAGAAAGAAGAAAATTATGTATGGAACATATAAAGAAAAGTTATCCAAATTGATGAATGGAATGTATCATTCATTTTCTGTATGGAAATGACCTGTTGAGTGCCTATAACAACCAAAAGAGAGAGAGAGTAATAAAACCACCCAAATTTTCTGAAATATTGTAAAAGGAAATGATTATAAGTAGGTTTTAGTGGGCTTCCAGACCAAGAACAGATTACGAAGACAGTATAGGCTGGCCACTTCTGAGGGATTTTTTTTTTTTGTGGTCAGAGTAGGTGTGTTCCAGTTGGTTCCAACTCATAACAACACTATGTACAGCAAAATAAAATACTGATAGGTCCTGTATCCTGAAAATTATTGTTATGTTTGAGCCCATTGGTGTAGCCACACTGTCAATCCATCTTGTTGAAGGCTTTCCTCTTTGTCACTGCCTTCCTCTTTGTCATGATCCATCTACTTTACCAAGCATGACGTCCTTCTCAAGGGATTGGTCTCTCTTGATAACATATCCAAAGTACATAAGATAAATCCTTGTCATCCTTGCCTCTAAGAAGCATCTCTGGCTGCACTTCTTCCAAGATGGATTTGTTTGTGCTCTCAGCAGTCCGTGGAACTTTCAGTATTCTTCACCAGCACCATCATTCAAATGCATCCATTCTCCAATTGTCCTTATTCCATGTCCAGCTTCCCTATGCATAGGAATCAATTGAAAATGTCTTGAGTCAGGTGCACTTGAGGCCGCAAAGTCACATTCTTTAGCTTCAATACTTTTAAGAGGTCTTGTCTAGAAGACTTACCAAAGGCATTGCATCATTTGCCTCTTACTTCTATAGCAGTTGATTGTGGACCCAAACAAGATACAATCCTTGACAACTTCAGGCAACACTCTCTTGATCATGATGTGACTTATTGGTCCATTTGTGAGGATTTTGGTTTTCTTCACGTTGAGTTGTAATCCATATTGAGGGTGGTAGTCCTTGAACTTCATCAATGAAGGCTTCAAGTTCACCTCACTTTAAGCCAGCAAGGTTGTATCATTTGCATATCGCAATTTGTTGATAAGCCTTTTTAGTCTGGAAGCGCTGCTGAAATCTGTTCACTTGGGTGACCCTGCTGGCATTTGAAATACTGGTGCCCTATCTCCCAGCATCACAGCCACACACAAACCACCACCACACGACAAACCGACAGACAGGCGGTGGTCTGTGGGATTATTCATGGAAACCTAGTGAATCCCAGCAGAACATTGTCAGATATGCTGAAAGCATTATGAGTAGCAGAGGGTCCTTATCAGATAGAGTTCCATAAGATGATCCACTCAGTTAGGATACATTCAAAATATGAATGGGGAGAAGAGCCATCGTAATGTAGAGTCAACTATAATGATGGGGATAGAGTAAAGCTCTTGAGACATTCATTTGGGGGCTGAGCACACTCAAAATGAGAAGGGAAAAAACTGCAAACTTTTTATTCATAATCAGTGCATGGAATGAGGATGGCTCAGGATTGGGCAGTGTTTTGTCATGCTGTATATAGGGTGGTTATGAGTTGCAACTGATTTGACAGCACCAGATCACAACAGTAATATTTTCCAACTTAGTTTCTCTCCCTATTTACTAACTACTTGAAATCAAACGGTAGTTTATTAGCAGATAAGCTAAAAGGAAAAAGAGTATATGTATGGCATCATTTTAAACTGTTAGAGATTATTGTCTCTTTCCATAGCAAATCCTTCTTGCCTCCCTAGTCAATATGAAAGACTGGCACTGCAGGACATGAATGGATTCAAAGGCATGCATTCCAATGACAAATTCATCTCTAGGTTTCTGCCCAAAGAACCTAAAGGGAAAAGGCCTTGGGAACTTCAGAGGGTTTTGATCATGGAAGTGTTCTGTAGAAGAAGCTAATGGTGTCAATGATTAATAATGTAATCAACACAGGGATCTAAAGCAAATACACTATTTAAGCTGCTAGCAGACACAAATATTTAATAGTCACTCAGAAAACTGCTTTCTAAAATGTTGAAGCAAGATATTGCAATACATAGATTATGTTTTCAGTTCAACCAGAAAGTATCACAAGGAGAAGTTGCTTAAAATCAACATTTGGCAAGTAATATGGCCCATTCATTGTAATAAGTTCCAAATGGTTTTCTGAGAACATATTTGAGATGTTTAATCAGGTGACCTATTTGAGGAGGAATTACTAACTTCCTGCCTGCTAGTAGTACCAAACTCTGTGGTAGTTGACTTAGTGGTTACAGCACTATAAATCTAAGAAAATTGGATTTAACTGTCACCTGGAAATTGCCTCTAAAAATTTCTTTAGCAAAGTCATTATAGGAAATTATGATCCAAATTGTCCATCATTAGCATTTCGAAGAGCAGAGCTTGAAGAGTCTTTAGAAGTTTGTTTATAAGGTTATTATACATTGTCTATATGATGATAAGATTCAGTTTCACGTGTGCATTTTCACAGTAGGTAACCCTTTGTGACATGGATGAATGTACCTATGTGTCACTAGGTGATCACATAAGTGATTTGCTTACGTCAAATAGTCACTCTATTTTCTTGTCAACTGACTGCATTCAGTACTTATGAAAACGTTTCCTTTTGATCTCCCTTGGGATATAATTTTAGATTGAAAATATTGAGGGGAAATCTTGTTATAAACATTTAAATAAAATATTTTGTAATTAAAATGTGCATTCTGCCCCAAGGAGGGAATTACCAGCTTGCTCCTCTCATTCACAAAATGCATATACTCTGCCGAACAAGGCCTTTTCCTGAACAAGGACCTTTCAACCGAGGACTTAGACCTTTATACATATTATATGGAGTAGTTGGGTGCTGTCAATCATGTAACGTACTTGCTGCTAAATGAAAGAGTAAAGCTTCCAATATACCATGATGCTACCCTAGGAGAAAGGTCTGGGGAGCTATGTTTGAAAAATCTAACCCTGAAAACTGTGTGCAACATGATTCTTTCTACCCCACATGAGGTGTTATGAGTTGGGAGTCTATGTCATAATAGCTAGTTTAATTTGTTTTTGTAGGAATTAAGCTGAATTTCCTCTTTTAGAGTAGAGTTGGAGTGGAGAGGAAGTGCCTCAGTAATCAGTAGGTGGGAAAGCAGGAGAATAGCAGTAAATGTTATGGAGTTAACACAGCTGTGCAGCCAGTCCTCCCCATTTTGTGACCTGTGGATGTCAGGTTACTTCACATCGAGCCTCGGTTAGCTCACTCACATGGATAATAGAATCATAGGCCAATCTCATTGGAGGATTTGAGGAACTAACTAAGTCACATACACACAAGTCCTGAAATAAACTTCTGTTTCTATTAATTGATGGGTCTTGTCTATGATTTGATTTCCACATAATTGTAAATTGCATTTAATCATGTCCTTTTAGTATCCAAGAAACCATTAGAAAAAAAACCCTTAATGATTGACCTACTTTATACAAATATTTAATTTTTTAAAACCCAATATATAATTTTCAGTTGTCGGTTTCCTTTCTCAAAAGCCTCATTGTATATTGACTATGAAGATTGATCAGCAAATTTTGCTATGATTTCAGAGAGCTCATAATTGCTTAAAAGTAACAGAATATCATGACTAGTATCTATAATTTTCCGATTGCACATCTAACTGTAAGCACTGTACCTTATAGATATCAAAATTCAATAAATAAGGTGAAGTATAGTTTTGAGTTTGGCCCATCAAATATGTATCTATTTTATAATTTGTAAATATGTTAAATATCTTTGTGACATTTCCTAAAAATACCATCCCAACAAAAGCATAACTATTTAACAAAAATAGTTATCCTACTATATCATGAAAAGCCTCATTAGTTTTTTTATGATAATTAGCTATTACTGCATCAAAAATTATTAGCTATAATTAAACAAAGGTTCTCTGGAAAGTGAACCAGCATGACTACTTCTTGTCAGTAAATTAAATTGAAAAATCCTTGATTAAGCAATATACACCTAATTTGACATAAAAATGCTGACTTCTCCCTCAAGAACAACTATGGACTCTATTAAAATGGAAATCTTTAATATGAATATCAATTAATAAAAAGGTTCATTCATATGATGTCGTGGTATAGAATAAAAACCATGGACTACATTACATATACAAAAGTCAGGGGAGCTAATATTGATGTCACACAACAAAATAACAACCAGATGTATACACCTAAGTTAAACAGGTTCATGAAATAAAATATGTGTTTTTTGGAGAATTCCCTTCACTTGTTACATTATTTTGGAAGACAAAAGAGGTTTCCTACTCCCTAAAAGAAGTACAGCCTCAGAAACTCACAAGGGCAGCTCTACCTTGTCCAATAGAGTTGCTATGAGTTGGCAATGACTTGATGGCAGTGAATTTTAATCGCATTTTAAGCACACGTTGGCTTCTGTGTTTCAGCAATACCACCCTTTAGGGGATGTATCTTGAGGGAAGTGGTCAGATAAATTTCAGACCTAATTTCTACAACACATTCACAGAACATACTGGTCAATGAGTAATGAAAACCATTCGTGTAATAGAAGTATTTGGTGATCTCCTTTCTCTAGAACCCAAGCCAAAGGGCCAGAATTATTAAATGGTGTTAATACAGTGAATATTAAGGCTCCTGGTGGAATTCAATCATCTTTTCTATGCTAGCATATTTTTCTTTAAAGAAATTTAGATTATAATAAAGGAAAAAGAGTATTGCTGATTCAGTATCAATGAATTCAGGTTTGTGGGTTTTTATTTTTTTAAAAAAATCTAATACATGCCTTTAGCTCTTCTTTCTCTTACCATCATAAAAACAAAAACCTGGTTTTATTGTCAAAGCTCTATGTACATAACTGAGGTGAGAAAATGTGTCTCCTTGCATCTTTTGTGTTTATTTAAACCAAATCAGCATCCCTTCTGTATTGGACTGTTTTTTTCTAGAGAAACATATCCAGTGGCACATATATATATACATATACACATACATATATATATATATATACACATATATATGTATATATATATATATATAGTAAAAAGAATTTTAGAACAAGAAAGAAATGTGTATCGAGGAAGAAAGTTATATCATGGAAATGCCCCGCCTACTCCAGCCCAGCTCTAGTCCACAAGTCCCATGCTAGCAGGAAGCCCCGTCAGACTCATGAGACTGCTGGCTGATGAAGCAGGAAGTTGAAGTGAGCAACTGGGAAATCACGGGCCAATAGGGGCAGAGCCAGTGGATCCAAAGTTGGTAGTAACATGTTAAGGCAATAACAGTCCTCAGAAGCAGCAGGCCACAGGAGGCCCCCAATCTAGAAGCTAGACACATGATGCAAGCAAGTAGAAAGAAGGAGAGGGGTAACAGAAGGACAAGTTCTCCACAGCATCTCTTATGAGAAGGCCACATCACAAAGCGGACTTCATCAGGCTGTGTGCTGATTGAGTAATTGAACCTTTCCATTATATAGGTGTAACTAAGTTAACACAGAGTTTTCTCTGGTCTTTTTTATTCGATGTCAAACTTTTACATGCATATAAGGTAATGGCTTGTGTCAAGTACACCATGGTCATCAAATTCACATCCTTGCTTTTCAGCCCTTTGAAGAGGTCTTGTGCAGCAGATTTACCCTGCGCAGTGCATCGTTTGATCTCTTGGCTGCTTCTTCCTTGAGCATTGATTGTGGGTCCAAGCAAGATGAAATCCTTGGCAACTTCAATTTTGTCTGTTTATCATGATGTTATCTACTAGTCCATTTGTGAGGATTTTGGTTTCTTCATATTAAGTTATAATCCATACTGAAGGCAACAGTCCCTGATCTTGATCAGCGGTGTTTCAAGTCCTCCTCAATTTCAGCAAGCAAGATTGTGCCATCTGTATATTACACCAAACAAAGACCTCATCCATTAGTACAGGATTTCAACTTTAAGAGGGATACAATTTAATACATATGAGATGACATCAGACCAATTTGGAAGAACAAAGACTCCTAAAGAATGAATATAGATAATAGGAGGAGTCCACAAGTCAAACAGGGGGTACTTTAGTATTTAATAAATGAAATGCTTTAAGAAGGAAATGACAATGCTATGATTTTTTTTTTCTGGTCTTTGATGCTTGATACCTGATCCCTTCAAACCCTTGTGATCTCACAGGCTGGTGTGCATCTTCCATGTTGGCTTTGTTGTTTCTCAGTTAGATGGTCCCTTGTTTATCTCCCATGTCTCCCCGGAATTGTCATCTCATTGTTCTCTCTTCTGTCTTGTTTATCCCACCTATCCCTTCCAGGTAGACATGCTATGTACCATCAGGTATCAGGTATCAAAGACCAAAATAATAATAATAATAAAAATCAAAGCATTGTGAATGAGGGGGGGTGTGGAGTGGGGACCCAGGGCCCATCTGTGGGAAATTGGACATCCCTTTGCAGAAGGGCCATGGGTAGGAGACGAGCCAGTCAGGGTGCAGTATAGCAATGATAAAACATACAATTTTCCTCTGGTTCTTGAATGCTTCCTCCCCCCACTATCATGATTCCAATTCTACCTTACAAATCCGGCTGGACTGGAGGATGTACACTGGTACAGATAGGAACTGGAAACACAGGGAATCCAGGACAGATGAACCCCTCAGGACCAGTAGTAAGACTGGTGATAACAGGAGGGAAGGTGAGGGAGAAAATGGGAACAGATTACAAGGATCCACATATAATCTCCTCCCTGGGGGATGGACAGTGGAGAAGTGGGTGAAGGGAGATGTTGGATGGTGTAAGATATGACAAAATGATAATAATTTATATATTATCAAGGGTTCATGGGGGAGTAGGGAGGGAGGGGGAAAATGAGGAGCTGATACCAAGTGCTCAAATAGAAAGCAATTATTTTGAGAATGATGATGGCAACATATGACACAATGGATGGATGCATGGATTGTGATAAAAGTTGTATGAGCCACCAATAAAATGACTTTTTTAAAAAGAAGAAAACGACAGAAAGGCATGGGAAGAAATTTTTAAGAAACCACAAATCCTTGAAATTCAGGTAATTTAGAAGTCATTTGTCTATAATCAGCAGGTAGTCATCTATTTAGAATGCTTTCCAAGAGATTAGTTAAACTGAAGATTAAAATATCTCCATTGAATTTACTGACAGGAAGTGATTGGTGAATTTAAAAAGTAGTGTTATGATATTTTGAAATACTGAAGGACTGCTGAAGGTCAATTTGTCTTCAAACTCTTTTGACAAATCTAGAAGCAAGTTCAAACATTCAAGTAAATTTCCCAAGGTCATACAGATATTTGATAACAGAATTTAGGCTTAGATCCTGTCCTAAAGCTCTTTCTATTATACCATGGCTACTAATACCTCATTTTCCTGGATATAAATTTAACTTTTACTGAAAATAGTCCTACACATGGTCCTGTGACATTATCAGGTAAGCATTGGACTGTTTAACCTCAATCTCTGGTGTTCGAACCTACTTGTCACTCCATGGGAAAAAGACAGGGCTGTCTGCTCCCCTAATGATTTACAAAAGTTTGGAAACTATGTTAGGTCTCTATTCATCAGAATTGACTCAATGTTAGTGAATTCTCCCTGGATTTTAGATCCATTGCTTGAGGCAATATAATAGAGTTCAACTTTGTAAAGCAAAGCAATTTCCCTTCCATGAAGACTGGTGGAAGTTAGTTCATGGAGGAAATGTTCTGCAAGAACTCCATGATGGCTGTACATTAGAGGAGCCACCAAAAGAGACTAACGATGATCAAACGAAGAACTGGAGTCTTAGGCATGTATGAAACATAGTCTATTTTGACTTTAGAAAGAAAAAGCCACCAAGGGCTTAGGTAAATTTACAAACAAAGATACTGTAAAACATCATGTCAAATCAAAATTAAATTAAAAACATGTAAACCCCAAAGAGGTATGTGACCATGGCATATAAGAAAATACTTGAAAATGGTTATAGGCCATTACTTTTTCCACATTGGTAAATGAAAACAGCATCGTGAATTTTTTCTTTCTTCTTTTTTTAATCTGTTAACAATGTGCTCTCTCAGGTCAAGACCTTGTATTCCAAGTGGAAGCCTGTGGTACATTTTATAGATGGATTATAAATCCCTGAAAATGGAAACTTATAATGGAAATTCTGGAAAACCATACTTAATGGATCCCATCTCATAAAGGCTGGTTCTGTGACTGGGTCAGATCTCTTTGGTAGTAAGATTAAATAAATGAGAAGTGCCGAGATGAAAATATTTAAGATATAACCTTTTTGGGGTACCAGTATGTATTACAGTAGGCCATACACATTGAAAATATGTAAAAATATATCTGTTCTGCCTGTATATTGGACTATAAGACATGAAAAATTATCTGGGGGAAATAATGGGTTATTAAGATACAGACTATAATATCATTGTCAATCTATAAAACTTTTACAACCCAGTCTGATTTGCACAGAGATTATATCCCCAAAAGCTCAGTGCCAAAGACACATGTTAATAAGCTCACAACTTTTAATTAAGCAATATGTAAAAGTAGATTCCCATTAACTGTGATTTGTGGGCTAGTTCATTACAGTGGGCCCCAACTACCAGACACATATTCAATACAAATCAGGCAGCTTGCATATTAGCCAGCTTAATGTGAGCCTACTAGTGAGGTTTTATTACTGGTTTAGGGGAACAGTGCATAGAAACTACTTTCTCCAAAAAACTAGGACAGATCAAAACCTAATCATCCCATGGAGCTTACTTAATGAAATGATTCATCTGCATTGTTTATTTGCAATAACACAATAATTGCTCATACAGTTCATTATCATACATATGATGATCTGACCGGAGGGTTTAGAGTTTTTATTGTCATGACCAATAGAAGGCAGCTCTTGTTCTTGGTTTCTGTAGTTGGGGGCAAGTTTAAGTACCTTTTCATTTAGTTTTCAAAAGGAAGTGTCTGGTTGCAAGAGGATGGGTTATGGAATTAATGGCCCAAGGATAATTAGTTAAGTGGGAGGGAGTGGGGGGTGGTGGATAAGGCTGGATCAATAAGGTCAAATTTTCCAGCAATTAAAGTGTTTGTTCCAAAGCCAAAACAAAACTGTGGAACAACCAGAGGAAAATATGACCTCATAATGAAGGGCATCTTTAGAGTAAAGAAGAGGGCAAGACAGAGGAAAGTACGGTGCTAATGGACTGGGTAGACAGACCATAAAGACTCTCTAGAAACAAACAAAGAAAAGTCACCAATACCTTGGAAAATCTAAATGGTATCTGACACCCTGAGTAAAATGTTTGAGTTAATTATTCAATCAATAAGCTACACATTAATACTCATGGTTCAGACATTTTATCAAGCTCACATAGACATAAAATGCCATATATTATTCAGATAGTAACTCTTAAATAAGTAGTTTCAAATGCCATTATTACCAAACATCAAATCTTATATTCTATTCTGCCTATTTTTACACATTGTAATCATTTCAACTGACTTATCTGCTTACTATTGTGTCTATAAAGTTATTGTGATAATAAATGTAATCAAAATTAATTTTAATTCTCTGCACACCACCTCTTCACTTGTCTTTCACCTCTATTATTTATTTATTTACATAGTCCCTATTCATTTTTAAAAATTAGGAAAAGTTTATGTCCAAGGGGAGGGGTGCTGGGAATCCCATTATCTCAACATTAACAATTGCTTGATGTTAATATTGTGGTAAGGAATCCTGGTGAAGAAATAGTGGGTATAAGGCTGGCTACTAATCTACAGGTTCGTTTTTGAGCCCAGTAGTCGCTAAGGCAATCTGCTCCCATAAAGATGACAACCCAAGAAACTACATGGGGGAGTTTTACTCTGTCCTGTAAGTTTGCTCTTAGTCAGAATCCAAATGCAAATGGATGCATACATTTGTAAGTATATTTAGTTTTGTGGAAATATATTCGGATTATATGGAACCTGAGTGGCATTGTGGTCATGTGTTGGGCTGCAATCTGAAAGGTCAGTAGTTCAAAATCACCAGTAACTCCATGGGAGGAAGAGATCGCTTTCTACTTGGATACACAGTCATGGTTTCAGAAACTCAACAGGCAGTTCTACTCTGGGTGATAGGGTCCCTATGAGTCAGCATCAACTTGATGTCTGTGAAATTTGTTCTGCTTTTTAAATTCATTTATGTACAATAATATATATAGTTTATTTTAAGCACATCATATATGTACTTCTAAGACAGTTAATATATCGTGGTAAAAAAATGCTATTAATGCACTAAATAAAGGGTAAGCAAGCTATGGCTCTCAAGCCAAATCTGACCCAACATTTATTTTGATGAATAAAATGTTATCAGAGTACAGATACGCTTATCCCTTTAAGGATTACGTATGTGTTGTTTTGAACTATGCTACTGTTAGACTATAAGCGGAAAATCTGTAACATCTCCCCATTTATGAAAAACTGTGCAGAGCCCTTACAGAGACCAGACACTTAGGAGTAGAGGGTTGGGTTTGATGCAGTACAATGTTCCTTCTTTGGAAGGCTACATTTATGTCATGTAGAAAATTTCAGATTATGAGAAAAATTCTTCTGTGTGCACTATAAACTCTTCAGGATTCCTCTGTATTTTTCACAACTGTGTGAAAGTTCATTAAAAGCACATCCTCCTGTGGTGGAGCAAGATTGCACCATAAGCAGATGGCACACTCCTACTACTATGACCCCGCCCCCCCTAGACAATAACAGGTAGAAACTTGCAGAATCCATGATGTCAGGATTCAGGCATCCCTTCAGAGTTGCAGAAACATGAAGAACAAGAAAGAGACAACATATACATAGTAGAAAATGTTTGGTTTTCTTATACCTATGTTGCCAGTTTTGGTTTTTTTTTAAATTTATTTATTGGTGGAGCATTTTTTAGATAGTGGTGCTGACCATAGAGAAATATAGAGCTGACTTTAAAGGCAAATCATGGTGTGTGTGCTGTAACCTGCTGGAGGGCTGCCTAAAGAACTGAAGTAAAGTGCTTCTCTTGAAGCTTGAGCAACATAAAGTTCAGCAGGTAGTGACCTAGGGGTGTGACCACCTGCATCTTCCTGGGGTGCACGTCTATGCATTAATGGCAGATGGTGTGTTAAGCTGGGTTGACCAGAGAAACAAATCCAAGGACACTCATATATGTGGAAGAAAGAGCTTTATATCAAGGAGTAATTGTCTACCAAGAAAGCATCCCAGCCCAATCCAACTCAAGTCCATAAGTCCCTTTTCAGACTCACTCAGCCACATGCATTGATGCAGATTATAGGAACATCACTGACTGGTGGGTGCAAAGTCATGTGGATTCAATGACAGTGGATGGATCTCCAGGGCTCTCACGGGCATCTATAGGAAGGTGAAGGCAGAGAGAGAGAGAGAGAGAGGCTGGCCTCCAGAGAGCCATTATCTCGGTTGTCCTCAAATCAAGCTGCAACTTGTTTGATAGGCTAAACTCCACCCATATGTTCTTATGGGTGGTGTGTTGGCATTAAAAACCCAACTATCACAATGGTGGAGACAGAATTCTTCTGGAAATCACCATTCCAAAAGTGTCATCTATGTTTATAGAATTGAAAACACAATAGGAATGCTTACGACAATACACATGCACAAAAATTGCCTGGAAAAAATTATACGTTCACCTGGTGTTCTTATGTACAGTGCAAATCTGACTGAAGTGCTGAAGATTGATCACAGCGTAAAGTCAATGTTCAATGACTGAAAGATTTTTGTGATTTTATTTGTTTTTTAAAAACTTTCCAATCCAGGGCAGGATATGAAAGAATAATAACTTATAAATTATCAAGGGCTCATGAGGAAGTGGGGAGCAGGGAAGGAGGGGAAAAATGAGGACCTAATGCCGGGGGCTTAAGTGGAGAGGAAATGTTTTGAGAATGATGAGGGCAATGAATGTACAAATATGCTTTACACAATTAATGTATGTATGGATTGTGATAAGAGTTGTATGACCCCTAATCAAACGATTTAAAAAAACAAACAAACTTTCCAATCCTGACGTTCAAGGACAAAACCAATAACCAAACTAAACCCACTGCCACTGAGTTGATTCTGACTCATAGCTACATTTTGTGGTGCTCTGAGACTTTGTAAATCTTTACAAGAGCTGTCGACCTCATCTTTCTTCTGCAGAGAGATGGAGTTGAACTGCCGTCCTTGTGGCTAGCAGTCCAAAGCATACCCAACAGTACCACCAGAGTCCATGTTCAAAAATATTTATTTCAAAACGTTAATTGAATACAACCTCAAAAACAAAGTCTTCCTAATTCACTCATGTCCAGGAAGGCAGTCTTAGAAAAAAATATCTATGGGATCTCACTTAAAAAATGAATGGATACAGCATTGAACCATTGGACAACACAAGAGAACCTGGGGACAGCAAATAATCTAATTTCCAGAATTCTAATAGCCAAATGCCTCCATTTCAACAAAACCATAAAGCATACAAAGAAACGAGAGAACAACCCATTTCAGGACAGTTTGTTATTTAATGTGGCTCTTCTAAGCATGCTCTATCTTTCTTAATAGATTTGGCAGGAAAAAGTAGGGTAAGATACTGATAGGATTCAGTCGTGAGTGCTTATTAACAGGATTAATTGTGATTACCATCCTGCTGGGTATAAAATAACTCATCTCAGAAGCAGGTGGGCATGACCAGATCAGCAAGAGCCAGGCATAGAATGTCTGGACCCTGAGATCCCTGCGCAGTGAATTTCCTTGATCCAGGAAAGCAGCTGTGATACTAGAAAAGTGACAAAAGTAGCCGTAGCCTTCGAACCAGGAGCCAACGCATGAGACAGAATGGTGGCCTTTGCAGTACACAGAGCAAGTAAGCCTGAGTGTGATGGGGCAGGAAGCTGGCGCGGGGAGCGGTGTGCCTTTGGGCACTTAAGTAGTTGAGTTGAGCTTGCTGAGCCCCTGAGCTGGAACTGTGTGCCCTTTGTGTTGAGGCTTTTAGCAGAGTGGCAAGTGCTCTAAACCTGTATTAGCAGGGCCCGAGGAGTTTTGTAACATGGCTTGAATGGGGCAGAAGTCAAGCCCAGACTAAGGGCCAGAGAGAAGCCTGTTTGTAGACATGGCATAGAATACACTATCCTGACTAAATAACTGTATCATGGGCATATTTCACCTGAATTATAACATTTTAACTTACCTTATAAACCTCAGAAACCATGAGCATTGTCTGTGAGTTCTGTGTGACCACTGTGATAAATTATAGAATCCAGCTGAGGAGCAAGGGTCACAGTGTAGACCCTGGTGGTAGAGTGAGTTATCTGTTGGCTGGCAGTCAGTCTCAGGGAGAAAGATGCGGCTTTCTACTCCTGTAAAGAGCTGCAGTCTAACAGGCTTAGCATCCTGAAGGGGCAGTTCTACTCTGCTTACAGGGTCGCTATGAGTCTGAACATAGCCTCAGTAGCAATGAGAGTGAATGAGTCATATTCGTTTACATTTTTTAATCATTTTATTAGGGGTTCATACAATTCTTATCACAATCCATACATCCATCAATTGTGTCAAGCACATTTGTACAGTCATTGCCCTCATCATTCTCAAAACATTTGCTCTCCACTTAAGCCTCTGGCATCAGGTCCTCATTTTTCCCCTCCCTCCCCATACCCCCCTCCCTCATGAACCCTTGATAAATTAAAAATTATTATTTTGTCATATTTGGCCCTGTCCAAAGTCTCCCTTCACCCACATTTCTATTGTCCAACCCCCAGGGAGGAGGTTACATGTAGATCCTTGTAATCGGTTCCCCCTTTCCACCACCCCCTCCTCCACCCCCCCAGTATCGCCACTCACACCACTGGTCTTGAAGACCCTGCATTCCCTGTGTTTCCAATTCCTATCTGTCCCAGTGTACATCCTCTGTTCTAGCCAGATTTGTAAGGTAGAATTGGGATCATTGGGGGAGGAGGAATCATTTAGGAATTAGAGGAAAGTTGTATGTTTCATGATTGCTACATCGCACCCTGACTGGCTCGTCTCCTCCCCGAGAACTTTCTGTAAGGGGGTTGTCCAATGGCCTACAAATGGGCTTTTAAAAACGTTTTATTCTAACAAATGACAGATTAATTCTCCTAATACTATTGATTTAATCTTTTTTTATTAAAAACTTTCAATAGATGATAACTTCTATCAATAAGAAAAAAATTTAATTTCCCTCCTCCCTGCTAAAGTTATGCATTAATATATTTTCTAATAATGAATCATAGATCAGTGGTTACATAAACTTCATTTGAAAACCAGATATTTTATCACTTAGTGCTACAAAAAACTAGCTAATATTTTTATCAGGTCTGTGTCTGTGTGTTTGTGTATATGTGTTTCTACGTACTCATATATGTGTGTGAACATATTTTCTTTGTTGAATACATTAGACCTACACTTTTTGTTGAATATATTAGACTTATGTTTTATACCAATTTACAATGGCTAACTACCCATTTATAAAAATAATTTAACTAGAATAAGATTTATGGTTTTACTGAAGTGAAACATAAAATAATCTACACTGTGATTATTTTCTTCTTTTTTTTTCTTTTTGGTAAGGTATGTTTCAGCGTATTGATGCAGTAATTCAAATTCTCTAGATATATTTGGGACCTTTATTTTTCTTTATAAATCATTTGTTCCAATATAATTATTCCTTACACCTCCACAGAACTATATGCTTATACATTTTAACAATTTTTATCTGTAGTTATGCCATACTAATCAGTGATAGTACATGTTTTTGCAATTTTAATATGACTTCTTGGTCAATCATACCAGAAGAGTAAACTAACATAGAGCTTTAGCACTTAAAAAAATATTTATTAATATAAATATTCTTATATTTTCTAATGACATTCAGCTTTTGAAAGTTTCCTATTTTTTATATTGTTTCAAGCTTCTCACATTTTATTTATTTCTACATCATAAAAGTACTGTTATCTGAACATAGCTTTTGCCACATCTCATAAGTTTTCATAAGTAGTGTTTTAATTACTTCATTATCATTAATTTCCTAATAGCTTATGATTGCAATTTTTATTTCCTCATTGGCCCACAAGTAATTTACAAAATTTACAAAAATTCTCCCACATATGTGCCCTTTTTATATAAATTTATGCCTTTTAAATATAAGCTTTCCTTATTATTTCCATGCATCATTTTCTAAATATGTATTCTATGACTTCCACTACGCATGATTTAGTATTTTGTTTACTTTTTGTCATGACAACCGAATAGGTGCTACTTTCCCATAAGCACAGAATAGTATGACATTTTTGTTGAGATTATATAACATTAACGTCTTTCAACTTCATATATCTTAATTTATGGTATTTTCATGTTATATATGTGAATGCATTCTTGGAAGTTAGTCAGAAATACATTAAATCTCTTTTTAAGAATGTAGGCCTCCAGGCATCATCTCTTCCCTCCTAAACAAAACCAACCACAGATTAGGGTCAGGATGATTTACTGAAACCTTGGAAGATAATTTTTATAATTTGTTTGGTTTCTTTTTTCACTTCTACTCACCTGTATGTATTTGACCTAGAAGCTGATATGAGAAACCCTCCGGCATAATTATTTGGGTAAAGAAATATTGGTAACCACAAGGTCAGTACTTTTAAACCACCAGCAGCTCCATCGAGAAGGATGAGATTTTCTACTCCCACGAGAAGTTTTCAGTCTCAGCAACCCACATGGGCAGTTGTACCCTGTCTTAAAAATGTTCTATGAGTTGGAATCACGTTGATGGCAATGAATGTGGTTTGGATTTTCAGTTCATGGTGTGAGCCAAGTCCCATCCTTTACCTTGCAGGCATCTTTGCATTCTACCTCAGTAGAGGATGTGAACCAAGCCTCACCCTGTATTTCTCTGGGGCATCTTTAAGAACACGAAATGTTGTGAGTTTACACGTCATCCTTTCTGTTCCTTAGAGAGAGTATAAATGTTGGTGCAGCTATCATGTACATCATGTAACCTGAAAATCCATATCTACAGTTCCAGGTGGAACTTTGGTTGAAACAAAAAGACCTACTGTGATTTTGGGATACCTTTTGCTTCTGACTCTGAAACCTCTATCCGGTCAACCTTTGTTTAACCTTAATATTTAGAACTGAACTGCACCCACCACCATGGGAGCCGTTTACTGAAAGTGTCCTGAGTTTCTGTGGGAATTGCAGCGAATAAAAAATCCCAGGCAATATACTTCAAAGAGAATTGGGGGAAATGGTGCAGACTAGCATCTTGGAAGAATTTGAAAGTTGTGACATCTTAAATCTCCAACAATGTGAGACTCGTCTCAACGACATTATTATCACACTTGGCCCTTGAAACTTCTTTTTGTTCCTCAAACTCAAAAAACAGATTTAAAAGAAACAACATTTGAGTCTTCTGAAGATGTCCAAACTATGTGTTTGTGTGTGTGTGTGTGTGTGTGTGTGTGTGTGTGTCAGAGAGAGAAATCTAAACGTGGAGGGGTCTTCGGGGAAGAGTTCAAGAAAAGCACAGAGAAACAGCACAAAACTACTGTCAAGTCATTCTGACTCCTATTGACTCTCAAGGACAGAGTGGGAGAACCCTTCCCGGAGAATCCCAACGCTGCAAATCATTAAAGCAGGAGATCATCTCATTTTCCTCCTTCTAAGCACTGGGCGGGCTTGAACAGCTGTCTCGGCAGCCCGCAGGACAATGCACTGCATACTAATCCACCAAAGGAAGAATTAGAATAGTGGGGCACTGCCTCCCAAACGATACGGATCTAAATGGAGTATATGTCGAGAGTAATTTCACATTTTGATATTTTTATTTAAAAAGGTTTCTGTCATGGGTAGCAATAGTTTTACATAATCTTGTGTTCACCACCTGAGAGAAAAGGAAGCTACATACTTGTCATGCCAGGTTTGTATTCAGGAACAGGTTAGCAAGTAAAGGCTGTGGGAAGCGAGTTTTGCGGTATCGAGGAATGATGACTTCTAATTTTTGCAGGAGAATGTGATTGCTGTATTGGAACTCTTGGCTGTTGGAAAACTTAATCCCAGTACTCACGAACAAGCAAGAACTGTGCTGAGTTCCCTTTAATAAAGGAACGAGGAAGCCTTAATCATGGGAACAGAGTGGGCCCTGCATTTAGGACATGTGAGGTCTTCTTGTTTTTATTAGATGTTGTAGCGGGCCACCACAAAAGGCCTTAATTTTAGGCCTTACAACATACATAAGAAGCTCTATGTATGTGTGCCTGTGTGTGTGATACATACATGTATGCATATATATTAATATATATATCCATATATATATGAGAGAGACAGACACAGAGAGTAGATCTCTGGTGGCACAATGATTAACACTTGACTGTTAACTAAAAGGTTATTGTTTCAAACTTAGCAAACATCACTATAGGAGAAAGAAATAAAACTCTTCTGTAATGATTACAGATAGAAACCTAGGGAATACACTGAACAAAACATCAGTCACAGAAATATAAATTGTGTATGACCTCAATTTTATGAAATGGCAAGTATAGGTATTGTTTATTGTTAGGTTTATTGTGCCAACCTTGCCAATGAACACATGTGGGATTAATCTGAAGGTTGGAGAGATAAGTGAGCCCCGCCTTCCCTTCGATTGCTCTCTTATGGTTGGACCAGTGTGTGGCTGCCTTAGCTAGTTCTCTGCCTCAGCTGGCAAGACTCACTTCCTGGGGGACATCCCTGAGGAGAGGCCACATGGATCTACCCTGATGCAGCCCTGGGTGCTGGAGCAGCCATGTGGAGACCGCTGCCAGTGCTGAGATGCTTACACCACCACTGGATTCAAAGACTTTCTACCCACTAGCCAGTGATCATCCTGCATTCCGCGACATTGCATGTGTTTTGTGAGTTTGAGGAGGACTTTGTAGATTGGTGTTGGACATATGTCGGACTTACATAGGGCTTGGACTGGACTGGGTTGGGATGATTTCTTAATGTACACTTACCCTTATAAAAACTCTCTCTTATACACATACGAGTTTCTGTGGATTTGTTTCTCTAGTCTACCCATGTATATATACAGGGAGCAATGTCCATTGATGCTCGGTATGGGGGTAGGTAAATCATTCTTTAGGCGGTGATCACTTTTTGCTTATGAGGACAGGAAATGTAGCACCAAATTCAGGCTTAAGTTTGCACAGTGCTTAAGGTTGATTAATGTTATTAGCCACTACATTATCTTTAAGAAAAAAGGATGTATTAGCATGTGAATCTCTGGTGGTGCAATGCTGCTAACCACAAGGTCAGCAGTTCCAACCCACCAGTTGCTCCTTGGGAGAAAGAAGAGGCTTTCTGCTCCCCCAAAGATTTATGCCCTCAGAAACCCACAAGACCAGTTATACTCCTATAAAGAGTTACTGTCTCAGAAACTCAAAGGGAACAGTTACACCCTATCCTGTTGGGTCTCCATGAGTCAGAATTGACTCAACGGAAGTGAGTTTGGCTTATGGTTTGTATGAAGGAGCTGTGGTGACCCCATAGCCACCATTGTGAAGTTCACAGTTTCACAAACCAAATTTAGGGTCTATATAAGTCAGAATTTATTCAATGGTAGCAGGCTTGGGGTATTTTCTGTTTTGTTTAATACTTTTAATTTGGTGTGTTTTATATGATAACGCAAAAATGAGACAGAACTGGAGTTCATCTATAATGTTTGTATATGTATGTGTACATGTGTAAATCATTAATGACTAATATATGTAATGAAACACCATCATTTGGGGACATCTGGTATAAGTATTTATAAAATGGAAATACCATAATGCCATCAAGATATTTTCCCTCTGCTTATACAAGCATTATCAGTTAATTTACTTAATAAATCTGAGGGCCAACAAAGACTTGGAAATGCCGCTTGCAATAGAATGCTCCCATGCTGTGATTGGTGAAGTGATAAGTAATTTGCTTTTAAAGCTAGCACATACCACTTAGCACCATATTTAACTGAAGGATGAAAATCATTCATTTTTCATCCACTTGCTCAACTGACACTTAGTGTAATCTAGTTATTGTCATTGAGCTTAATACTAAGAATATTTAATAAATATCGCTATAAATTTACAGCAACCATTTGACATTTTAATTTCTTCACATATATATGTTTGTTCCTTAATATAACTGAATATAGGACGAATAATCTAGTCAATGAAAACACAGTAGATTCTAATAAAATGATCTCTGAAAATGTGTTTTTATTTACAGCTTTCAATTATGTATTGTCTATTTTACATCATGTATTATCTCTATATAAGAAAAACTATCAATGCTAATAGGACAAGTCAATTAAGAACTGAGTATAACCTTAGAGATAGAAATACTAACTAAATCATTCATTGAGCAAGTATATATGAGATTACAGATAAATTGTAACTTGTTTTACTAACCCTTGGGAAAAAATCAGCAGCATAAATTAACTTCAATAAACTAGAAAGAATGACCGGATTGACAAATACACCACCCCCACTCACCCCCTCACCGCCCCCCACACACTCCAGAAACCCATCTTCAATTTTGAAATAGTCTTAAAGAAAAAGGGGCCTTTCATTTTTCTCTTGAGAGTCCAACCATTTATTTATATGCAGAAAAATCACAATTAGTGTAGTATCTCAATGTCAATACAAATGTGGTGTTTTACTTAAGATATAGACACTGGCACACCTTCTTTAAACATTGAGTTAAATTATGCCACTAAACTCGTGAATGTTGGAAGAGTTCTTTTCCAATGAGAAAAGAGAACTATTTTTTAAAAAGGCAGTACATTTATGCTCATGAAACCCATGCACTTAGATAATTTTAACAATTGCAAGCTTTAAATGAACTCAAATGTTGACTTAATATTTAATGCTCAGTTAATAAATTCAACTATGAATAAAGCAACAACAAATTATGTAGATTTGTATTTTATAAGGCCTTCCAATCCATTTTCTTTACATTAATACAGTAGGAAATGCTGTAGTTCACTACATTAGCAGTGCAGTGTGTTAGGACATATACTGTAGTTAGGGCATCCTTTGGGGAGCATCTAAAAACAAATGTCCATTAGGATAACCAATTTTTTAAAGGAAATACACACATAATAAGAAGATCAGCAAATAGTTGCTTTGATTATTATTCAATCCACTCATAGTGCACATTGCATATGAATTTAAGAACAATTTGATCTATTAGTTTCGATTATTTTATCCAATAACATTTTCTGAGTCCTTACTAGTCAAAAGGTCAATAGCAAAGAGTGAGAAAGTAACAGTTAAACAGAAACAATCCGTCCTCATGTAAGGCCATGCTTTGAAAGGAATCGAGCTGGTCTTTAGGTTTTTGAGACTGTCACAGAGTACCAGCATCCTCTCTCTCGAACCATTTATTCATTTATTCTAAGATCATTTTACTGGAGGTTCCTACAGCTCTTATAGCGGTCCATACATCAGTTGTCCCAAGCACATTTGTACTTATGTTGCCATCATCATTTTCTCAACATTTACTTTCTATTTGAGCCCTTGATATCAGCTCCTCTTTTTTCCCTCCCTCCCCCTCCCACCCTCAAAAACTCTTGATAAATTATAAATTTTATTATTTTCTTATCTTACACTGACCACTGTCTCCCTTCACCCACATTTCTGTTGTTTGTCTTCCTTAGAGGAATGGGTAGGTATGCGTTGATCATTGTGACCAATTTCCCCTTCCTCTCTCCACCCTCCCCCTATCCTTCTGGTATCGCTACTCCCTTTTCTGTTCCCGATGGGATTATATGACCTGGATTCCATGAGTCCTGAGCTCTTACATGCTCTGGTCTAGCCAGACTGCAAAGCAGGACTGGGGTCATGATAGTGGGGGAGGGGGGGGAGGAAACCTCAAGCAACCAGAGGAATATTGTGTGTTTGGAATATTGTATGTTTCATCAGTGCTATACTGAACCCTGGTTGACTCATCCCTTCCTTGTGACCCTTCTGTGAGGGGATGTCCTATTATCTACAGATAGGTTTAGGGTCTCTGCTTCGATCCCCCCTCATTCTCAAAAATATGCTGTTTTTGTTTGTTTGTTTGTTTGTGGTCTTCTGATGCCTGTTACCTGATCCTCTGGACACCTCATGATCACATAGGCTGGTGTGCTTCTTCCATGTGGGCTTGTTGCTTCTCTATCATATGGTCACTCTTGTAACTTCAAGCCTTTAAGACCCCAAACACTACAACTTTTGACAGCCAGCCACCATGAGCTTTCTCCACCTCATTTGCTTATGCACACATTTTGACTTCAGCCATTGTGTCATGAGGGTGAGCATCACAGAAAGACAAGTTGTTAGAACAAAGTGTTCTTGTGTTGAGGGAGGGCTTGAGCAGCGGCCCAAAGTCTGTCCACTTCCTCAATGTATTGCCATATAAATATATGCACATAGGCTAATACCTCCGTATACACCTATGCTTATACCTCTATCCATAGCTTTGCTTCCTAGATCTTTTCTTCCATTTCCTTTTACCTTCCTCCTGTCCCACCATCATGCTCACCCTCCTTCTGTCTCTTAGTAATTCCACTCAGCTAGATTGCTGTTGCTCCAACACCATTAGGATCTCTATGTCCTCCTCATTTTTTATTTTACTTCCCTAGTTGTTCCCCTGTCTATGGCATTGTTTGCTCACCACTCCCTTCCCCTGCCTTCTCTTCTCCTCAAGTCCCTCCAAAACCATTGGTCCCAATGCTTTCTCCTGGGGCTTGCTTCTCCTGCCAATCTTATATAGGTAGGCTAAGCAACAATAACAGAGACAAAACAAAAGCTCAAAAATAAAGAAAAAACATGAAAAAGCATACACAATTCTAATCTGGGCCAGTACCCCTTTCTGTTACAGATGATCATTATTCATCCTCCAATTGATTACCCTTGTTTTTCTGGTCACCATTTTGTTCATCTCCAGCTTTATTCTGTTCAAACTATTTATTTGGTTTGATCTGCCAATCTTATTATTATTCCAATGCTTAATACAAGCACCACCAGGGATCCTAAATTTTTATGAGAGATGAGTACATTAAGTTAGTTAAATAATCAGAATTTGATTTATGATTTTAATCTAATAAGCTCATCAAAATAAAGATTAAGATGCAGTGTCTACATACATGATTTCCATTTGGGAGATGTGACGAAATCAACGTCATAAAATCTAGATAGTTACACTGTTTATTAGTCTGTACTGAGCACAAAGGGGGTTTTTTTTTAAAGATCCAATCTTGTTTATAATCCATCAGTGCTCTAATATTTCGTTGTCTAAGTGTGATTATAAAACTACTACAAAACTTTAGTTGAAAGAGAATAAAATAAAGGAATCAAGAGAAAGGGGGTTATATCAAAACAGCCAAGGAAAATATGTTACTTAAATCATTTTGAAAAGACCCGGATTAAATACAAGCATCCCAAATCTTATCCATCCCAGTTGTGCAAGTTGTAGGAGTTAGTTATTATATAAAATGTATCTCTACAAACAAACAAGTGATTTTTTGTTGCTGTTGTTGTGGTTATTGTTGTCAATTCATTTTCTTCTTAAAGTCCCATCTAGAAAATAAAGTGAAAATTTCCAGTAAAATAAGGAAGGGGGAAAACAAACTTGTTTTATCAACCTCCTCTAACCACTTATTTTATTTTTCCCAATGAAATTCATCTCTATGCTATCTAAAAGACACATCTTATTTTCTCCAAATGGAAGATGGCACTGTAACAAAAATTTAAAAAGCATTTGGTTGGTGTTAGGTGCAATTGAGTCAGGTCAGACTCATAGCAATCTAAAGGACAACAGAAGGAAATACTGCCTGGTTACATTCCATTTTCAGAAATGTTGCTGTATCTGAACTTATTGTTACATCTCCTTGATGTATTGACTCTCTGCTTTACCAACCATGATGCCCTTTTTAAGGGACTGTCCTGTCCTGATACTATGTCCAAAGTACATTAAACAACATCTTCACTTTGAAGGAACAGACTTGCGGCAATTCTTCCAAGATAGGTTTACATTCAGTATTCATATCCAAGACCATCATTTAATTGCATCAATTCTTCTCTGATCATCCTTATTAATTATCCAAATTTCATACCTATATGAGATAATTGAAGATAGTAAGGCTTGGAACAGACATGCCTGAATCCTTGAAGCAAAATCCTTGCTCTTCAAATCTTTAAAGATATCTCGTGAATCAGATTTTATCACAGCAACATGTAGTTTGATGTCTTGACTACTATCTCCATGAATATTGATTATAGATCCAATCAAAAATAAATTCATGCCAACTTAAATCTTTTCTTTGTGTATCATGTTGTTGGCTAAGGGTACAATTGTGAAGATTCTCTATAAGTTGAATTGAAATCCACACGGAAACCTGCAGTCTTTGATTTTCATCAGCCAGCACTTTAAGTTCTCCATGATTTTAGCAAGCAAAGTCAAATTTACTGTAGTCAAGTTGACTATATGTGGGAAGAGATGATGGAGTAGTGCAATATTATCAGCCAAAACAAGGCAAGGCATCAACTGTAGAACAGGCATCATGTGCATCCTTGCTCAGATGCAACTTGTAGCATCAGAAAGTTGTGACCAAGGACTTGGGGATTATGACTGCCAGGTAATAAGCACAGGAAGATCTCAGAAACTAGTCCATGATTCTTGGAAGCCAGAAAAACAATGTAAATGCTAAGTACACCAAAACTTCTTATAATGGAGAATAGCAATGCCTGATAACTGTGACTGACTCCTTTCACTATTGACCAGTGGCCCTAGTCACTTCTGTACAAGCCCCAAATTACCTGAGGCCCAACCCCTCCCCTGTACAAGCTAATCTTTGGTTGAGCTTGATCCAACTCACCCAGCCAAACCTTATACACTGTTGGCCATTGAGGACCATGCAGGCAGTCTGGTGTACTCATCCTTACTACCCAAGGAATGATTTTCACCTTTCTTTTTCCAATTTCAAGGAAAAGGTTATAACCCTGATGGCAGTTAGGGACAAAAAGAATAGTCATATAAAAAGGAAAACCAATAAATGTAAGCTCAGATTTCTCAGCAGAAACTATGCAGGCAAGAAGACTTGTATATGCAGTGGCATATACCAAATTATGAAAATAAAAATCACAAGACTCCTGTATGCAGAAAAGTATCCCTCAAATACAAAGCATGAATAATGGTATCCCTGGACAAAGGAAACCTAAAGGCATTCTTAAAATAAGATAAGCATTAAAAATAATACTAACAATGAAAAAAAAAAACTATGGACAGAGGATCAACAACAGCAGCAGGCAAACTTGAGAGTAACACAAAGGACAAAATCACCCAGGAACCAATCGATTGAAAGTAGCACACAAAATATAGGAGGAACAAAGCATCAATAAAATCAACAAAAACAAAATAAAAACACAGCAAACTGCCAGCAGCAAACTCACATATATAAGAAATGGCACTGCATGTTAATGGGTTAATTGCACCAGAAACAGGTAGTAGCAGGCTGGATTATAAAACAAGATTCATTTTTATTCTACCTGAAAGAGACACATCTTAAACTCAAAGACAAAACTAGACTAAAAATCAAAGGATCACAATCAAATTACCAAGCCAAAGGAAAACATAAAAAAGCAGAAGGTGAAATATTAATCTCTGATAAAATATTCAAGGCAAATTACATAACAAGATACAAGAATGGACACTATTTAGCAATTAAAGAAACAATGAAAAAGAAGACCTAACCATGATAAGCATCCACAGCCACCATGAAATTACCCTCAAAATGTGTCAGTCAAATGCTCCCAGGGTTGAAGAGTGAAATAGTTCAAAAATAATAAGAGAAGACTTCAACACATCACTTTCAAGGAAATAGAGACCATCAGGAAAGAAATAGATGAATTAAATAACACAGTCAAACACCTTGACCTGCTAGACATATATAGAGCCTGACAACGACACAGTGTACCTTCTCCTCTAGCACACATAATACATATTCTAGGATAGACACGCGGGGCCACAGAACAATTAATAAATTAATAAACATTGAGATCCTACAATCTATTTTCTCAGAATATAATGCTATAAAAATGGCAATGCACAGTAAGTGAAGAACACAAGTCAAACATATGGATACTGAATGACATGCTACTCAAAAATAACTGTGTAAAACATTAAATAAGAGATTAAAATAAATTCCTCAAAACAAATGAGAGATAACACAATGTATCAAAACATGATGCAGCAGAACACTCAGAGCAGCGATTCTCAAACTGTGGGTCACGACCCCTTTGGAGGTTGAATGACCCTTTCACAGGGGTCACCCAATTCTTAACAGTGGCAAAATCACAGTTATGAAGTAGCAATGAAAATAATTTTGTGGTTTAGGGGTCACCAAAATATGAGTCACTGTACTAAAGGGTTGCGGCATTAGGAAGGTTGAGAACCACTGACTTAGAGCAATATAAATCAATTAATACTCACATGGAAAAAATATAAATCAACACCTTAACATAATATCTTTGACAAATAGAACAAAAGCAACATCATAAACCTTCCAACAAGAGAAAATAATTCGGAAATAAATGAATTGGAAAACACAAATCAGTGGGAAAATCAGCATGACAAGAAGTTGATTCATTGAAAGAGTTAACAAAATTGACACACCTTTGACACACTTAGCAAAGGAAAAGGAGAAGATGCAATTATCTAGAGTTAAAGAGGAAAAGGGATAAATCACCACACATCCAAATAAAATAAGAAGAATAACACAGTTCTATGAAAGGCTATATTCCAACAATAGTGTAACCTAGTAGAAATGCAAAATACTTAGAAATATCTCATCTTTACAAATTAACACAAGTGGATATAGGAAGCCTGAAGAGACCTGTAGAAACACAGAACAAAAGAAGACATATAGAAGGTCACCCAGCTCCAGAGCAGCCAGGAGAAAATGCTTCCACTAGGAAATTCTACTAACTATTCAGGGAAGTACCACCATCAATTCTACACAGACTATTCTAGTGTAGAACGTGATGGCACACTCCCAAACTCATTCTATGAAGTGAACTAAACCCTGAAACCCAGCTAGGCCAAAACCATACTGTGGTAGTTACATAATCCGCTGTCAGTTTGGGACTTGATAGGATTAAGAGTGTAGGGCTGAAGCTTAGTCTGTCAATCGGGTCATAGCCAATGAGGCCTCTGTGTGAGCATGGCCTTCTTCTGAGAATTGTGGGAACTCCTGTATTTCCTCCTTAAAGGCAGAAGACACACTCTCTAGACTCATTCCCTTGGACATGCTCTACTGAAAAGACACAAGGCTGACTCCCTGTGAGACATTCCTGAGGAGAAGCCTCGTGGACCTACTCTCATGCAGCCAGAGCAATGGACCTGGAAAAGCCACATAGAGACCCCTGTCAGCTCTGAAATGCTTCCAATGCCACTGGATCCAAAGACTTTCTACCCATTGGTCTGTGATCATCCAGCATTTGATGTCATTGCATGTGTTTCACGAGTATGAAGAGGACTTTATAGATTCGTATCAGATATATCAGTTAATATTGGACTATTGGGCTTGGACTAGACTGGGTTGGGATGCTTTCTTAATGTAGAAGAACCCTTTATATAAAACTCTCTCTTATACACATAGGAGTTTCTATGGATTTGTTTCTCTAGTCAACCTAGACTAAAACACACACAAAGACAGAAAACTACACTACTCTCCTTCATGAACTTTGATGAACAATTTAAAAAAATATTCTGGCCAATAGAATGGAACAACATATCAAATAAATACATCACCGTGAATAAGTGCAATTGATAGCACATATTCAAAGATCATTCAACATTTAAATGCAATCAATGTATTCCAACACATAACAAATAATAAGAATGACATGATAAATGCGGATCATGCCCAATGCCTATTTCAGATAAAAACACACAACAAAATAGGAATAGAATGAAAATTCTCCAATATAATAAAGACTATATATGAAAACAAAACAAACAAAACCACCAATAAACAAAAAACAACCAATGGCAAACATAATGCTCAATGGGAAAAACTGAAAACATTTCCCTGAAATAAAATCACCACTTTTATTCAACGTAGTGCTGGACCCTTACTCAGAACCATTAGAACAACAAGACAGAAGTGGTGGGAAGTGGAAAATTCAATTGGGCAAAGAAGTGAAATTAATTGCTTTAATTAGTGGGGGAAGATGGTTAGAAACAATAATGGGATTTGGTAAAACAAAAAGTAGAATACAAGATTAATAAACAGAAATCAATTGGATTCCTGTATACCAGTGAAGAGAATTTTGAAAAAGACATCAAGACATAATACCATTAAAATAGCCACACAAAACTTAAAGGAATAAATCTAAGGGAAGACATACTCCCTTGAAATTAAGGCTAGAATGTCTTAGTGTGAGATGAAGCAAATATCTGCTATCCCAAGGTAATGGACTTGGAGGTCATTGGACTTCAGTTTGAGTTTCTTGCTTTGAGGGTGTCCAATGAATGGAAGCTCAGGACTATTCGATCTTTGATGATGTCATATGCTCTTTGATTTTTTAATGACATGTTTTAGTCTAACACACATGGTCCTATCTTTGTGAATGGACATTATTGAAAATTGTGAATGAACATTATTGAAAATTCTGGGAGTTCTGGCAAGATGACGACTAGGTAAACAGCTCACGCGGGGAGCACCATACAGATTGGTGAGTGGGGAGATTTGGAGGCCGCCCAGGGAAACTGAGGCTGTTGGTTTATCTCCATGACAGCTCAGATTTCTTTCCTGAACAGGGAACTGACTTCAACCTCTACTCCTGCACCCGCGGTGGAGTCCCAGGAACCTGCAGGCTGCTTCAGGGACTGCTCCACCCCGGGCCACTGGGCTGATAAAGCTCTCATCACAGCTACCACCCTCAGTCTTCTGCCCACATCCTGGCTCCCACAACTCAAGCTTACCAGTTGCTCAGCACAGTTTCTTGCAGCTGTGGTTTGACACCCCAAACAGCCCATTGCCCTACCATCGCTCGCTGGAGGATCCCTCCTCTGAGACTGACATTGAGCCTTTACTCAAGGACCCTTCCTTGCAAAAACACTTTGTTCTAATAACCTGGCATTCTGTGATGCTCACCTTCCCAACACGATCATTGAAAACAAAATGGGTGCATGAGCAAATGTGGTGAAGAAAGCTGATGGTGTCTAGATATTAAAAGATAATTAGGTATCTTTTAGAAGGTAAACAAGCAGCCATCTAGCTGGGAAGCAACAAAGCCCACATGGAAGAAACACACCAGCCTGTGTTATCATGATGTGTTGATTTCATGATGTGTTGACGGGATCAGGTATCAGGCATCAGATGACCCCAAAAAACAATCATATCAATGTGAACAAAGGGAGTTGGATAGGAGACACAAATCCATCTGTAGACAATTGGAAATCACCTCACAAAGGGGTCACAAGGCAGACATGAGCCAGCCAGGGTGCAGTATAGCACTGAGAAAATATACAACATTCCTCTAGTTCTTTAATGCTTTCTCTCCCCCACTATCATGATCTAGTATACCTTACAAATCCAGCTAGACCAGAACATGTACACTGGTACAGATAAGAGTTTACGACACAGGGAAATCCCTCAGGAACTACAATGAGAGTAGTGATACCATAAGGGTAGGGGGAAGGTGGGAGGGAAGGGGAGAACCAATAACAATGATTGACTTAAAACACCTCACCCAGGGTGAGGAACAACAGAAACACGGGTGAAGGGTGTCAGCAGACCATGTAATATATGAAAATAATAATAATTTATAATTCATCAAGGGTTTATGAGGATGGGAAAGTGGGGAAGGGAGGAAAAAAATAAGTAGGGAATTGGCTAAGGCAGCTGTACCCTGGTCTGACCGTCAGAAAGCAAGAGACCCAAGAACTGGTAAGGTGAGACTCACTGAGCCATTTATCTCTCTGCCCTTCAGTTAATCCCACATGTGTTTACCGGCCAGGTTGGCACAATAAGCCTTTGCTATCTCATGCCTCCAGTGGACAAGACACTGGGAGCTACACTAGAGCCCTGGAGTTGAAGGAGCCATGTGGAGACCCCTGTCACCGCTGAGGTGCTTCCACCACCACTGGATCCACAAGGCTTTCTACCCACGGTACTGTGATCTTCCTGCATTTGGCATCATTGCATATCTTGCATGAGTCTGAAGAGCAGTTGATAGATTGGTATCAGACATATAGACTAATGTTGGACTTATGGACTTGATCTGGACTGGGCTAGTATATTTTATCAATATTCAATTGCTCTTGTATATAAAGCAATTTCTTATACACATGATTGTCTATGAATTTGTTTCTCCAGTCACGCCAGACTAACACATGTGGCTTGTGTATTGCTGTGACATTGGAAGCTATGTCACCGGTATTTAAAATGCCAGCAGGGTCACCCAAAGCGATCAGGTTTCAGTGGTGCTTCTTGACTAAGAACTACTACAAATAATTGACAGCCCACTTCAGAGGAATTAGCTACTGAAAATGTTATTCATACTATGAAAACATTGTCAGATACTGGAGGTCTGATGAACGGAAGCAGAACATTTTCAGAAATAGTGCCAAAAAATGGGCCACTCAGGTCAGAATGTACTCCTAATGTAACTGAGGAAGAGCTGCATTCTAGGAAGAGAGTGGAGCATAGTGATATTAATGGATAAAGCCTGCAGACGTAGAACCTTCTGGATCCTCATTTGCTTATAGTGCAAGGTGAGAGCAAAAATCTACCTATAATCAGAACTTGGAATGAACAGAGTATGAATCTAGGAAAATTGGAAATGGTCAAAAATGAAAACGATCCATATTGAAGACATTGCAGAGCTGAAATAGATTAGTATTGGCCATTTTGAATCAGAAAACGATATGGTTTTCAATGTCGGGAATGACATTGAATTCATTGTCTAAAAGAAAATTTCAAAATCTATGTTTGAATTATAATGCTGTCTCTGATAGGATTATATCCATTTACCCTGAAGTAAGTTCAATAAACACAACTATTATTCAAATTTGTGCATCTATTATGAAAGCTAATGATGAAGATTTTGAAGAATTCTAACAATGATGTCAGTTTAAAAAATGTTTTTTAAGTCATTTTATTGGGGGCTCTTACAGCTCTTATAACATTCCATACATCAATTGTATCAAGCACATTTGTACATATGTTGCCATCATCATTTCCAAAACATTTTCTACTTGAGCCTTTTGTATAAATTCTTATTTTTCACCTCCCTCCCACCCTCATGAATGCTTGAGCAATAATATATTATTATTTTGTGTCTTACACTGTCCGTTGTCTCCCTTCACCCACATTTCTGTTATTTGTCCCCTTTGTCGGGGGGAGTGCTAAATATCCAATCTTATGTTGGGTTCCCCCTTTCTCACCCTTTTCCCTCCTGATCATGCCCCTACTCCCACTACTATTCCTGAGGGGTTTATCTTCCCTGAATTCTATGTGTTGAGAGCTCATATCTATACCAATGTGTGTTCTTCAATCTAACTAGATCTGTAAAGTAGAAGTGGGTCATGGTAGTGGGGTGGGGATGAAGAATTTAGGATCTAGAGGAATAATGTGTGATTCGTCAGTGCTATACTACACCTTGGTTAATCATCCTTTCCTTATAACCCTTCTGGAGAGGGGGGTGTTATGCAATTGGCTAAAGGTGAGCTTTGAGTCTCCACTCCAACCCCCCTGCGTTCACTTCGATATAGTTGTTTGTTTGGGATCTTTTGATATCTGATACCTGATTCCGCCGACACCTCATGATCGCACAGTCTGGTGTGCTTCTTCCACGTGGGCTTATTTGCTTCCCTGATAGGTGGCCGCTTGATCCAGAAAATAGACTTCTGACTTGAGGGACAGAGTTTGGCACTTTATCTGACTTGATTGACAAACATATATAAGGGCCAGCAGACGAACCTGTAAATCTCTTTTTTTTTCTTGTTTTGTTTGTTTGTTTTATGTTTTTGTATTTCCTTTTCTTTCACCCTATGCATATTTATATAAGATATGCAGGATAAACAATCTGGAGGAGAAAACAACAGGACTGGTGACTCTGGGGGGGACAGGGGAGCAGAGGGGATGGGGAAGGACTGTGGGGAGCCAACAAACTCATAGATAAGGGAACAACACGTTATCAAAAATTGATGGTGGGGAGGGTGTATAATGCCAGGTGGAGTTTGTATCCAAGAGGAAATCCTGATTGCTGAATGGAGGGTGAGCATAATAGTGGGATAGAAAGAATGTGAAAGGAAATAAAGGAAAGAAACCAGAGGCAAGAGATATTTATAGAGGTATAGCTATAGACATGTATATATGTAAATATATTAATTTATAATGAAAGGGCTAGAGGCCAATGTACATATATTTATACATAAAGTATTAAAATAGCAGATGGACTCTGGGCCTCTACTCAAGGCCTCCCTTAACACAAGAACACTTTGTTCTGATAATCTGACATTCTTTGATACTCACCTTCCGGACACGATCACTGAAGACAAAAAGTGTGCATAAGCAAATGTGGTGAACAGAGCAGATGATGCCCGGCTATCAAAAGATACAACCTCTTGGATCTTCAGTTGAAAATTAATCAAACATACAGGCAAGATGCATTGATAATTATTGGCAATTGGAATGCAAAAGTTGGACAGAAGAGGGAGGAACAGTATGTTGTAAAATATGATACATACTTGGTGATAGAAATAAACTTGGAAATTGCATTTTTGAATTTTGCAAGACCAAATATTTTTTCATAGCAAATACATTATTTTAATGACTATATATAGCGACTATACACATGGACTTCTCCAGAAGGAATATGAAGCTATCTAATGATCAGTTGTTAAAACCAGGGTCAGGTGCTGACTGTGGAACAGATCATAAATTGCTCATATGTAAGTTCAGGTTAAAGGTGGAGAAAATTAAAACAAATTCAGGAGAGCCATAATAAAAGCTTGGGTTTATCCCAACTAACTTTCAAGAACACCTCAAGAACAGGTTTTGCTACATTGAATACTCATGACAGAAGGTCTGATGAGCTGTGGCAGAACATCAAGAAAATCATTCACAAAGAAAGAAAAGGTCATAAAAATGGTAAGAAAGAAATAAAAGATCAAAGTGGATGTCAGAAGAGACTTTGAAATTTGCTCTTAATCATAGAGTATCTAAGGTAAATGGAAGAAATGATGAAGTCAAAGAGCTGAACACAAAATTCCAAAGGGCAGGTCAAGAAGACAAAATAAAATATTACAATGAAGTATACACATGCCTAGAGTTAGAAAATAAAAACGGCATGCTTAGCAATCTTAAACTGAAATAACTTAAGAAAAAAATTGAAGCCTCAAATTGCAATAGTGACAGATTCTATGGGCAAAATATTAAATAAAAAAGGAAGCATTTAAAAAAAGGAAGATGGAAAGAATACAGAGCCACTGTATTGAAAAGAATTAGTGGATATGCCACCAGTTCAGGAGGTAGAATATCAATGTAACTGAGGGTAACAAGAATCTATGTTACTGAAGGAAGAATTCCAAGCTGCACTGAAAGCATTAATCAAAATTAGGCTCCAGAATTTGATGGACTATTAATTGAAGTATTTCAACAAGCTGATGAAATACTGAAAGCACTCACTTGTGTATGCCAGGAAATTTAAAATACAACTTCTTGGCCAATTAACTGGGAAATATCCATATCTGTACCCATTCCAAAGAAAGGTGATCCAAGAGAATGCTCAATCTCTAGAATAATATCATTGATATCACATACAAGTAAAATTTTGCTGGAGATCATCCAACAATGGTTACAGCAATATATTGACAGGGAGCAGCCAGAGTTGTTCCAGGCTGGATTCAGAAGACTGGACCAAGGGACATCTTTGTTGATATCAGATGGATATTGGCTCAAAGCAGGGAATGTCAGCAAGATGTGTACTTGGGTTGTGTTGACTATACCAAAGAATTCAACTCATAGCAAACTATGGATAACCTTCAGGAGAATGGGAATTCCAAAACACTTCATGGTGCTCATGTGCAACTTCTACAGGGATCAAGAGGCAGTTGAGGAAGCATAACAAGGGAATAGTGGATTGTTTAAAATTATAAAAGGTGTGTATCGGGGCTGTACCCTGTCACCATATTTATTCCATCTGGATCCTGAGCAAAGAATCACAAACCTGAATTATATGAAGAACATGACAAAATAATTGGAAGAATACTTATTAGCAATTTGTAATACGCAGATGACCCAAACTTGTCTTCTGGAGGTGAGGAGGACTTGGAACATTTGCTGATGAAGATCATGGATGACAGCCTTCAGTACTGACTACAACTCAGTATAAAAAAGACCCAAATCTTCACAACTGGCTCAAAAGGAAAAATTATGCTGCATGGAAAAAAGATTGATTTTGTCTTGCTTGAATCCACAATCAATGCTTACACCAGAACCAATCAAGAGAGCAAAAGACAAGTTACATCAGGCCAATTTGCTGCACGGAACCTCTTTGGAGTATTGAAAAGCAAGAATATTACTTTGAAGACTGAGGTGCACCTAACATAAGCCATTCACGTACATCATGTACATATGAAAATTGGACATTGAATAAGAAAAACTGAGGAATGAATGAGTGTGTTTGAATTGTGGTATTGGAGAAGAATATTGAAAGTACCATGGATTGCCAAAGGAAAAATACATCTGTCTTTGAGGTACAGTCAGAGTGCAAGGATGGTGAACCTTTGTCTTACATATTTTGGACATGTTGACAGGAGAGACCGGTCCCTGGAGAAGATGGATATCATGCCTGGTAAAGTAGAGGGTCACTATAAAAGAGGAAGGCCCTCAACAAGATGCATTGGCAATGCGCTGCAACAATGGACGCAAGTATAGGAACAATTGTGAGCATGGAGCAGGACTAGGCAATATTTAGCTTGGTTGTGCATAGGATGGTGATGAGTCAGAGAGAATAGACTGGGTGGCATCTAACAACAACCGCCCGTTTCAAATTCCAAGAGTTGTTAAACAGCTTTCATTAAGGGTATGAACAGGGAGAGGGTTTCTGTTCTCTCTGAAAACAATTGAAATGGTCTTGTGTGGTAGCTGCTGTGGTCAATATTCATATTACCTTTAGTGAAACACATAAAACAGTAGCTTTGAAAATGAAGTTTGACTTAGTCTTCTCACATGGTGGAACTTAAAGAAAACAGGAAGCTAGACTTAGCAATTGATGAATTTTCTTTGTTAATGCATTCCTATAGCAATGAATTAAATGTTTAACCGGTGGCATAAAAATACCTTTTCATTTTAATTGATTTTTTCCATTTCCCTTGAATTAATATTAAAGGAATTCATCACCGTGGACCCCACTTCAGTTATGTGCTTCTGAATAGCGGTGATCACATCCCTGTGGACAAACCTTATGCCACCGATATCACCAAGCACCTGAAAAATAGTTATAAAAGAAATATGTATGGTATATTTTTTAATTCTTAGGAGTACTGAAAAAAGTTTTGTTTTTTTCCTATTTTCTTTCACTGTCATTGCAACGTGAAAATCTCCTGAAATATCATACTATTTTCCTAATTCTACAGCAATGTACAATACAGATATTATGGTCTCATTCTTTTCCTGAGATTTACAACAATTTTGTAACAACCAAACCAGAAAACATAAAATTATTATAATTATGTTTATTAATATAGAAAACAGGATCATAATTAGATATTTATACTCATTTGGAAAATGAAGCATGCTAATTTACTGAATATAAATATCCCCTCCACCCACCAAAATTTAAAATATCTAATTAGACTGAGGTTTCTCATTTTGCTTTTAACAACTTTTCTGTGATAAAATGCCTGGAAAGCGGTAAAAGCCATGGAGAAAAAGCACAGGACAACCTGGCTTTTCACAGGAACTTGTCTGTAGAGAAGCTTCGAATGTACAAGACCAATGATCTTGGAGCACAACTAGCAACTACGCCAACGTCCTGTTTGCTTTGTCACACAGAGTTCAGGTTTATTCTCAGGTAATTTATAATTCGATTTACTTCATAGTTCTCTCATACATAGGGCGGTATCTAACATTTTTCAAGCTTTCTTCTGGACAGTTTTCTCCTTGAATTAAAGGCTATTCAGTATTTTTTTTTTAAGGTAGAAAGTCATATCTACAATTAAATGGACACATTTGGTTAATTTCTCTGGGAGGAGTTAATTTCTGTTTTAATCACCACCTCTTCTGATTACAAAGCTAGTTTCTCTTTCTTGATCTATTCTTACTAATGAGGCTATAAATTATAGCTAGCCAAACAGAAAACATCTCTGTCTCCAAGGATAAACAAATGAAGTGAAAGGTACTGATTGGAATACTTGTAGGGAAGAAATTCGTGCCACATGTGAATACTAGGATTGACAGAGACTGGGAGCTACCTTGTGAAGAAAAAATTCCCAATAATAAATTAGGCATGGATAATTATGCTGAGTATTTGAGATAGAGTCAGAGAGATTGACATATACAATTCTCATTTATATAGGAGGTATTCAATGTTTTGTGACTAAGCAAAAATAAGGTAGGCATTTGATTATATGCAAGTAAATAGAGTTGAGGAAATAGATATTCTTAAATGCCTTGATTTTTCCAGTTCTATAAAGTTTATCTTGTCAGGTCTTTCTAAGGCTTATTTCTCCTAGCATTATTTGATAGTTTATAGTCCTTTTTCCAATATTTGAATCAAATCTATTAATGTGGATTTTGGTTTCCATTATTTACTTTCTTGTCATTTTAACCATCTCTTATGTTTCATTATATACTTTTTTTTACTTCTTTTCATAGAATTAAAAATTTGTTGGTAAATGTTGTGCAACCATAAGATTTATTTGGAAATTTCCTTTATTATCTTATAAAAATTATCTGAAAGTGTAGAATTAGTTTTAGAGTTTTTTCCATGTTCTGCTTATAGGTCCTACTATAGTGGATTATGCCCATTGTTCTCTGACTTTCTGACAGGGACATTCCTAGTATCAAAATACATAGTAGATAGTACCGAACCTTCACCAGAATTCTGCAAGGTGATTTTCCATTAAGTTTCCTATTAGTTACAGTCTTTCATTGTTGTTGAGAATGTGATGCAAAGTAACACACCTAATAATCACTTTATCTTTTAGAAAATATATTTTGTATGGCTTGTGAATTATATGTCAGTAACGGTTTAAAAAATAACATTTTAATCCATCTCTTTACCAGGTAAAATGCATTTCATGGTAGGTCTTCCCCAAAGAGATAAGAGATCCTGGTTAAGAAGAAGCATGCATCAAAGAGATTTCTTTGCAGGGAATTAAATAAATGCTAGTTTCTCTTTCCATTCACTGAATTTGCAGCTATAGATTTGTCCATTTTTTCCTCGAGAAACATTTGAAATCTGTTCTTAAATTTTATCTAAGCAATTCAACTGTCAAAAATTTATCAATGAAAATGGAAGACTTAGAAACTCAAAATTTCACCCATCCGTAAGAGTCACAACAACAAAAAAATAGGCAAATTTTCAGGACTCAAAATTTATCAAAGACTTGCAGCAACACCAACAGCAACAACCGAAAACTCATTGCTATTGAGTTGATTGTTACTCATCTAGACCCTACTGGACATGGTTGAACTACTCCCTGTGGGTTTGGGGGCTCATCCAACTCTTAGCACAATCCATCCATCCATGTGTCAAGCACATTTGTGCGCTTGTTGCCATCATCATTCTCAAAATATTTTCTTTCTTCTTGAGCCTTTGGTATCAAGTCCTCATTTCCTCCCCTTCCCCATTCCCTCTCTCACGAACCCTTGATAGTTTATAAATGATTATTATTTTGTCATGTCTTACACTGTCCGACATGTTTTTTTGTTGTCCGTCCCCCAGGGAGGGGGTTATATGTAGATCCTTGTAGTTAGTTACCCTTTCTACCCCACCTTCCCTCCACCATCCTGGTATCGCCACTCTCACCATTGGTCCTGAGGGATTCTCTGTGTTTCCAGTTCCTATCTGTAGCAGTGTACATCCTCTGGTCTAGCCAGATTTGTGAGGTAGAATTGGGATCATGATAGTGACAGGGAGGAAGCATGAAAGAACTAGAGGAAAACTGTATGTTTTATCTTGGCCTCATTGCACCTTGACTGGCTCATCGCCCCCCCCCCCCTTAAGCCTTAAGACACTAGATGCTGTATCTTTTGATAGCCGGGCACCATCAGCATTCTTCACCATGTTTGCTTATGCACCCATTTGTCTTCAATGATCGTGTTGGGAAGGTGAGCATCATGGAATTCCAATATATTTACCTTTGTACATGCCTGTATTTAGACCTCTATAAATGCCCTTTGCCTCCTAGTTCTTTCCTCTTTCCTTTTACTTTCCTCTTGTCCCACTATCATGCTCAGCCTTCATTTGGGTTTCAGTAATTCCTCTCGGTTACATTACCCTTGATCACGCCCTACCAGGCCTCTTACACCTGCCTCACCACCGATTTTGGATCACTTGTTGTTCCCTTATCCCTGGGTTTATTAAAACCACTTCCTTTCCCCCGACTCCCCCCTCTCCCATGTACCCCCAGAACTGTCAGTACAGTTGTTTTCTCCTCCAGATTGTTTATCCCGCCTAACTTATCTAGATAGACCTGCAGGGATAATAATATGCACAAAAACAAGACAGAGCAAAACAAAGCAACAAAAGAAAACAAAACAGAAACAACAACAAATGAAAGGAAGGAAGGAAGAAAGGAAGAAAGAAAGAAAGCCTGTAAATAGTTCAAGGTCTGTTTGTTGACCTTTAGGAGTGTTTTCTGGTCGAGTCCTATGGGGTGCCAGGTCCTGACCCCATAGTCTATTTTTGGTATTCCTTCAGGACTTCCTTGCTCTGCTCCTGTTGCTGTTCTGTTGCACACCCTTAGTGTTTTGCCTTGTTGCGGTGGGGTCAGATCAGGTGCAATTCCCACACTATGTCTTCCGTGTTGTCCCCGTAGGGCTATGGGTCAATGAGGGAAGTCGTGTCTTGTAGTGGGGCCTACCATATGGTACTCTCTGTGTATTGGCTGCTAACTCTTTACAGGAGGAGAAAATTTCATCTTTCCTCTGTGATGCAGGAGAAAGTGGTTTGAATGGTTGACCGTGTGGTTACCAGCCATTATGTATATATGGGATATATATATATCCCATAAATGTGTGTGTGTGTATATATATATAAAATATACATATATACGGATGTTGGAAAGTTGGGGTAATTTAACTTACCATTTGGAACTTTGATAGTTCCAAATATTGTCAGGGATTACAATATGAATGAACCTTGAAACAATGACACACATTAGTGAGGATGTATAGCTATTGAGACCCTCATGCTCATTGCTGGTAGGAACACAAAACGGAGTAGTTGGTGTAGAAAAAGTTTGGCAGTCCCTCAAAGGTTCAATACAATCTCACTCCTGAGTATATACCCAAGACAAGTAAAATATATGCTCACACAAAACCTCACACATATACATGCTCACAGCAGCATTACTCCTAATATCTGAAAGGAAAAAACAATCCAAATGTCCATCAGTTAATGAATAGAGTAAAATGTGATGTTTTCATGTACTAGAATATTATTAATTTTAAAAAGAAATGAAATAGGGTCACATATCACAACATGAATGATCCCTGAATACAGTATGCTAAGTGAAAATAACTAGGGGAGGTGGAAGAGGTCACATACTGGATGACTTCATGTTTATGAAATGTCCAAAATAAGCCAATGGAGAGAGATAGAAGAAAATGATCAGTAGTTGTCAAGTAAACAGAAAAGAAAATTGCATCTAAAAGTATGGAGATTCTTATTCAAGGAGTGGAAATGTTCTGGAATTACATATGATGATGGTTGTACAACATAGTGAATGCTTAAAAAACACTAGAACTTTTTAAAAACTCTATTTTAAAATCTCTATTAATATTTTTAAAACTCTTTAATATAGTAAAGATTGTGCTTATAACATATACCTCAGTTTTTAAATTCTATGAAAAAATAACATGATAAAGAAGAAAAATGTATGAACAATATACAAGGAGAATTAAAACAAAAATGAAACTAAATCAATCCCTATCATATTGGATTATTTAATAAATGGCAATGCATTCCGAAATATGCATTCATCGAAAATTCTGAACAGATAGATCAGCGACATGCTAAATATTACATCTAAAAATTATGTTATCAAACAATAAACTTCCCTTGAATAGTTTTATTGTTAAAAATTCACACACATGTCACACACTATTACTATTATTATAGTAACTAATAATAATTAGCTAAGTTATTGCCTATTAATTATTCTTCTAAAATGCACTAGTTAATTTATTCTTCTAACATGTATTATTTTACAGACTACTAATATTCCTATATTTTTGAAGAGGACCCTCCAACAAAAGGATATTAAGGAAAATACTCAAGTTCACTCCACCATTAATAGGTAGAGCAAAAATTCAAGCTCTAGTAATCTGGTTTCAGAAGCATCACAATGAATGTGAAAATAATATGAAGAATATATTTTGAAATTTCAAGTTTAGATTAATTTTTGTTTTATATCCATTTTTCAATACATAATATCTCCATGAATTTTATTTGGAATTGTATGTTGAGAAAACTTTATAGTGCACATGTTGAAACAAAACTAGAAAGCTTTAACTTTTATGAACCAGTTTCTACTTTTGGTTTAATGTGATTTTTATTTTAACACAGTGCATTATAAAGCTTTCTTTTAAAACCATTAAAGTAATTCTTCATTTTCTAGACAACTACAGTCACATCTATTTTATCAACATGGTTAAGTTCCAAAGACAGGTATTTTAATATGAAAATTTGTGTTATGCAAAAGTGGAAGATGATTACATCCTATCACCAAATTGGAGAATGACTATATCATTACATAACTGCCAAACCAGTGAAAATCATGGCCTGGCTAAGCTGCTATATTGCCTTAAATATCAGAGCCACCTTAAAATAAACAAACATTTAAGATCAAAAGGGTGATGTCTACCCATAATATTTAGAAGGGTTAGGATAAGAGAAATGACAACAGGAAACAGAAGAAAGATGTGGAAGGAATGATGTCACATTGAAGTGTTAGCAATGACTGAGATTAAACAAAATTATATGAATCGTTGAGTGGCAATCTGATGCTCCCTTCTTTTCCCCTTCACCAATTCGCAACAAAATGTTTTTTCTTGACTTTTCAATATTGCTAAATGAATTCTACGCAAAAAGAGGGAGAATGGATGACTATGAAAGACCAATTATTCATGTTTTAGAATACAGAAAACCCCATAAGTTCTTATAGTAAAAATTGCTTCCACTTCTGTACAGATGAAATAAAATGAAATGTTCACATCTATAGCCCATAGCGAATCTTCAAAATACACACTGAAACGTTGTGAATAAATACATTTTGCCTATTCTGGAAGGACAAATCAAGACAGAGAATATTTATTATCAGGAAACAAGAGCTGCTAGAATAAAATTAATTAATATCTTCAAAGTCAAGGTAAAATACCTATTAATTTGTGATTCTATCCCTAATAGAAACTAAAACAAGTATAAACATACTCTTGAGATGTTTTATCTTTATTTCATACATGTTTCACTGAAAGAATCCTTAAAGACTACTGTACAGCAAGAAAATGAGTAAAAATTTAATGTGACCTGCAGTTTTGATTTAGCTTATAGATACAGAATTGTTTTGTTTTGACCTCAATATTTTTAGCAATTAAGCGAATATACAAAAATTAAGACCTCTGTTGTAACAATTTCTCTGTTATAAAAAATGAAGATCTGGCCATGTGGAATCCATATTCTTGGATGACGACGTTGGTTGGGCTTGAAGCACAGATTTCTTCTTAGACTAATTAACATTCCCACTAAGCCTCCTATCATTTACACATATGCTTGCCTATGGACTCACACCTACTCAGCTCACTGAGCTAATTTTCCTCCCTGGTTCCTGCAGATATTTGTGTTTATGATACTTGACCTCAATTTTTCTTTTTAGGGACACTATCTCTGGCCCACTATGTGGCTAAGGCTGAATCCACTCAGGATCGTGCCAACACGCTGTTAATAACTTATGACTGTGAACTAGTCAGACACAAATGTGACATTATCAGTAAAGGTCACAAATAGACTATTTCTGTTGCGACAGACAAGGATCTTTCAGGCTAAACAGAGGCGGTGTTCAAGCTGATGTATGACCTTAACCATCAGAACTCCAGGACAGTGAAGGTGACAATACAAATAAGTTTCACCTGTCTTGTGTTTTTTTCCACTTTGGTGTAAATTAGTCACGAATATCTTAGCAATTATGTGGCTAAAACAGGCCTTAAGGAAGAGACACTGAATTATCTGCTACTAAAGATAAGTGCGCCAAGTGTCTAATGGGAATACAACATTGAGTTTATTTATAATATAAGGTGTAATGGGCCATGCCCAACTGCAAAAATACAAAATATTATTAAAGCTTCGGTGAATGGCCATTCTGAATGTGCTTAAGCAGATGATGCAAAAGAAGAATAAAATTGAAATAGCACTCCAGAAAAAAATAGCATCTAGAAATAAATTTTGATTTAGTTTATCCATTGACTAAAAACATTCACGTATACATAGTATTAATTTTCTGATTGCCACAACAGCAATATTTGCAAGCTTAGTTAAGCCCACTGTGTTTTAGAAATGAAATGGCATTTTTCTTAAATGGAATTCAGATTGGTGCACCTGAAGCACAGTAATCTGAATTAGGGGTAAAGTCTATTAAAATTAGATTAAAAGTAGATTTCAAAAATAGAACTAGCAAGAATATGACATTCTATGTAACTTTTAAGTTTAATGAACATCATTTTAGAGAAAGGATGTTTTGAAAATTGTTTTAAAGTAGAGCACTTGTGTTAATTTCCTAGAGGGGTTCAATAAATTGCCGACATTTGAGTTTATATACTCTGGGAGTATGTGATGACTGCATGTTGGTAGTGGTGGTCGTTTATTGCCACCAACTGTGAAGACTGTATACCAAAAAACACAATCTTTTCATTTTTTGCAAAAGTACATTTTAGTTGGTTGTAAAATATTGAATGCTTTGAAGATTAAATATCTGAATATCATTTCTGAAGAAACAGCTGTCATCTTAAATCTAAATTCTAGTTTGTTTACTGACTGTATCTTATATCCTTTAGAAAATGACAGAAAATGGCAATAAAATCATTGTAAGTATTCTATGGGGGGATATAAATGCCCCTTGGTGACAGTGTACATAGCTTTACACATAATTCCAGTTGATTTTCCCTGGAATTATGTTAAATATGTAAAAAGCCTTTGCTACTAAAGGTAAAGATGTTAGATGTTGCCAACTTGTAATTTAGCATTAATGTCAAGGTTGTTCCAAAAAAGAAGGTACGGTTCGTCTTTCACTCCTTTTAAGTGCCACTCAGCATATGATATGGCATTTTGAACATAAAATAAACTCACTTGATTTTAGAAAATGTGAGACTAAAAGTGATTTACAGACTACAATTTGTAAAAATAATACTGAGCAACTGCTATGTTTTAAATCATACCATTAAGTTATTTTTAGGTAATTATGGAAGGGACGGTTCCATAAGATAAGAAGAGAGAAATAGTTCTAGGGATTCTTTCATAACCTATCGTTTTCATATTAACATCGACACAATTACATATACATAACATTCTGTTCAGATTATGTCTACATATGAGAAGGAAAAGTACAAACATATTTCAGGTTATTTTATTTAAATTTTACTCAGGAGTGAAAAATTAGCATCCACCTTTTAAGGAATCAGTACTAGTTTGTCAAATGAAGTCAAGATTAAAATCACTGATTGGAAGAATTTTGCAATATTTTTAAAACCTTAAGCATTGAGTTTGGATGCAAGGTTTTAAAATAAAATTATATTTCAAAACCTAAAAATTAATCCATTTATTATAATCATAATAGGAATAAATTCAGAGAAGCATAAATATTTTTTCCACATTGAGAACGTTGCTCTTTAGAAAACATTTCCAAAATCATATTGAAAAGGAGAGAAAATTATGTAGAAATAAAAGTAAGCATATTTTTTCAAGAAAAATGTTTCAATCTTTACCAAGTAAAGCTTCTCCAAAATAATTTTTCCAAAATAATTTTAATATAAATTTTATATTAGACATTGAACCATATATTTCAATGTAAGACATATTTTCTATGATTCAGAATCCTAGGAAGCTTTTCTTTAACTTTATCTAAAATGTTATATATATATGTATATTATTTCTGAAAAGGAAATCATTTATATAAAAATATAACAAATACATATTTCTATAGCTTTCATAAGTCTCATTCTTAAGAGATTCAAGGGAAATTTAAAATGCTGAGTTTGATTTCTCTTTACATTATTTTTAATGTGCATAAATAAAATTTATAAGGTGTCTAAAAATCGGGAATTACGAATTAATGATGATCTCAAAATATGAATACAGATAGGTAAAATGTGAATATAGACAAAGTACAGAGAATACAAAAGTTTAGTCATTTTAGAAAATAGTTATATAATCTTGAAAATGTTTCTAAAAATCACATCTGTACATAGTAAATATAATCAAGACAGTTTTTCATAATTTTCTTAAAAATAGAATAAATGTATACTAACATTAATTTGGACATGATAATTAATATTTTTGACCTCTCAAGACCTAATAGAAATAACCAGATTTTGAAAAGTAAATAGTTATATTTTCTAAAAGTGGTCTGCTATCTATTGCAATGATTTTAAATTCATAATATGCTAGGCATTAATAAAAAATAACAATATTTTCTTCTTACACATCACCAATAATGCATGTAAAGATGATAGATGAAGCCTGAGATGAGAATCTTCACACCTCATTTTATGACATGCCAGCTACTTCGTAGCAAGTTTCAATAACCGAGTTATGATGAGTACAGAAGATGACTTGTCTTGAGAGTTTCAAAAGGTTCATGGAAAGGAATTCATTAGCTTTCATGTCCATTTTTTCTACAAACTTTTTTAAAGGCCCTTCATATATATGAATAATGATTTTTTTGGTCAAGCAATTTTTTATGGGGGCTAAATTCAGCCACACATTTGAGTGCTTTGGACATGGGCCTCGGAGTGTTCATGCTAGGATGAAGAAAAATGTCTTATAAAGTGGCATTGCTATCTGATAGCTTGATCGTTACTTAAATTCCCTTTTCCCTTACATTCTTCTATTATTTTTGTGTGTTGATTCTACTAGGGTCTAAATTTAAGATGTATCGAACTGATTCTTAACAAAATTAGAAGTCAATAGTAGCAGGAGTTTACTAAAAATATATATATCAATAAAACTGGAAACTTTTATGTTTGAATTTGAAAATCAGAAATAAAATATATGTTTAGCAGTTTTTATACACAGCCATAACCATTGTTATTATTTCTTCTTTTTAATATGTATCTTTTTATGTAAGGTTGTGCATAAAATATAATTTATAAATTGGGGGAATGCAAATATTATTTTATTTCATTTGCATAAATGAATTTTAATATATAGTTTAAACCTGCCTTAAAACAGTGTTTGATGGGAAATTAGAGGGCAACTTTGCTCTATTCAATATTTAATGACCTTCAACTAAAGCAGACATTGGAATAATTTCCCCCCTGAAAATCTAACCTATTTTTAACAATTGATGTCTATTTAATGAATATTTTCTCCATTCACCAATTTCTTTTGTAATTTCCAACTGATTTCTTCTGTCACATATTGTTCAGAGTTCTTGCTATCTTGCTCTCTTTCTGTTACACACACACCCTGAATTGGACATTATAGAATATAGCTGTGGGAATTTCCAAATACAAACACATTGAATAAAAATCTCTGATAGAAAAAGTGAAAGCGGAGACACTCCCCGTGGTTTTCATCACATCTTGTCCTGAAGCGTTCATGTCTTCACGAGCAAATGGTTTTCGCTCCATGTATTCAAAGTTTTCCAGCAGAAATGCAGGATACTGGTAGACGGATATGCTCTCTTTTCAATGAAAAATCGTCAATTCGGACTTTCTGTCTGCTCTTCGCACTGTGTGGCCGCTCAATTCTAAGCTCAGAAGAAATAGCCAGAACCCGAGTAACATTCATCTTGAAAGACATTTGTGTTTCAGTTCTTCATTTTCTCTCTTTTTCTCCTGCTGCTTTCTATCAGCAGAGCACTTAACAATCACTAATTGGTTAATCTGTTATTTAGGCGAGTATTAATATTCTCATTTCGCAGACAAGGAATCGGGCTGCCTGCTGCGCATCCCCTGGCCCTGGGTAAGGACTCTTCAGATGGGAGACACAAAGTAGGTGAGTTTGCCCTCTTGAGACCCAGCTGCTTGCCTTCAGCTACACAGCGGGTGCCTCGCTGAGCCTCTGTTAGTTCGCGGAGTTCCTGACTCCCAGTTCTGCGCTCAGACCACCAGGCGACACTGCCTCTCATGACGAGAAAACGTTTTCCCATTCCACCCCAGAGAATGCTCCAAGGACTCTCTTAATTGCAATGGATACCCTGGGATTGGGAAGCTTATTTGTAACTTGATGAATCTGCACCGATCTTGCCTGAGTTTCTAGGTTTCGTTGCACTAAAAACTTCCGAGTAACTTTCCTCTTGCAAAATACTTGAAGATAGCCTCTTCCCGACTAAACAAAGAAGCAGCGCATGGCTCTGGGAAGTGTGTAGAATTCCTGGAGCCTCGAGGAGCAGATAACAAACAACTAGGAGAAGTGACACACCGCAGTACAATGGCCCCACCACACAAGCTGGGGAGATTGTGTAAAGAAAATGCACAGAATGTGTATTATCTGTGTCATCCAAGCCTGGATTAAAAAAAGAAAAAAGGTGTGGGTTGGGGGGAGGGATGTAATAGAATGAGCACAGATCCATAGCAAATATGTTTTGTTCGGTTTTTTGCCTTTCACATTTTTAAAAAATCATTTTATTGGGGGTTTGTACAATTCTTATCACAACCCATACTTACATCCAATTTGTCAAGCACATTTGTACATTTGTTGCCATCGTCGTTCTCAAAACATTTGCCTTCCACATGAGCCCTTAATATCGGCTGCTCCTTTTCCCCTCTCCCTCCCCCCTTCCCCTCTCCCTCATGAACCCTTCATAATTCATAAATTATTATTATTTTGTCATATGTTACACTGTCTGATGTCTCCACCCCCCACCCCCACCCCAGTCCTCTTCTCTGCTGTCCATACCCCAGGGAGGAGGCTAGTTGTAGTCAGTTCCCCCTTTCTACCCCACATTCCCTCCACCCTCCAGGCATTGCCCCTCTCACCACTGGCAAAGATGTTTTTAATAGAACTTCTATTTCAGATCATATGTTCTCGCAAACTGACCTCTTTGGTGCAGGAATCATTCTGGTCTAATGACATAGCTTCCCACCCAAATAAAAACCTGACACATCATTTACATCACACTCAAGGTTTCCGTGAGAAAAAGTCAAGGGTAATGCATGACCTATATTTCATATCAGAATTAGGAAAGATCTACAAATCACTTTAGCCACCCATTAAAGCTGTGTCCATTGCTAGTGGATTCCAGACAGTTACATATCCCATTTTTAAAGTTTGAGAATTGAGTTACGATGGTGAAGAAAACTTTCATCCATGTTGTTTCAACTATTGTCACATTCTAATTTGGAAATAAATCAAAACCAGATATAGCTGTTTGTTTCTTCTCATATCTCATAGCCATCCCAAGTGTATTTTATAATTTAAAGAGATCTCAAAGTGGATCTAGTTATTTCCTAAAAGTACCACCAGTTATTATCAAGTAGATTCCAACTCACAGTGACCTCCTGTGTGTCAAAGTAGAACTAGGTTCTGTAGGGTTTCGATAATTGTGCTCATTCAGAATAGATCACCAACCTTTCTTTTGATGCCTATCTGGATGTTTTCCAATGGCCACTCTGAGCATATTAACTGTTTTCATCAAGCCCCCTTAATTTAGATGATGTGAACAATTATCAAAAGGCTAGAAATTGGTGCTTAATTACAGATCAGGTACCATAATTTAAAATCCAGAAATTCAATTTAATTCTAAATTTAATTTAATTCCTTGAGTGGCTACAATGCACCTGGAACACCCAGTGAAGGGTACAGAGTCTTCAAGGATAAAACAAACTTAAGCCATGTCAGTTGCCAGGTCTAAACCATCACTTTGAAAGAGTTAAAGAAAAAAAGTTTTATTGGTCTGTTGTTAGGTGCCGTTGAATTTATTCTGACTCTAAGGGACCTGAGGCGTAACGGAACGAAATGCTGCAATTCAGGAATCATCCTTACAATTGATTTTGTTTTGAGACCATTGGTTCAGTCATTGAACCAATCCTTCTCCTTGAGAGTCTTCCTCTTCATCACTGATCCTGCATAGGAGGCAATTGGAAATCCCAGGTGGTGGGTCAGGCATACTTAATCTTCAGAGTGGCATCCTTGTGCTTCTGTAAGTTAAAGAGACCCTGTGCGGCAGATTGGCTCACAGCAATAAGCATTTGAGTCATTGACTGCTGCCTCCAGGAACATTGATTGGGATCCCAATAAAATGACTTCCTTGACAACATTGATCTTTTATCTCATCATCATGATGTTGCCTATTGATTCCGTTGTGAGTATTTTGATCTTCTTTACATTGAATCACAATTCATACTTCAGTCTGCAGTCCTTGCTCTTCACCTCCAGATGTTTCAAGTTCTCATAGCTTTCAGCAGATAAGATTATGTCACCTGCATATCACGTGTTATCAATAGACTTCCCTCCAACGCAAATACTGGGTTCTCCATAGAGTTCAGTTTCTCAGATTATGTGCTCAGCATACAGATTGAACAAGCATAGTAACTGGATACGACAACTTTCCTGACTTAAAGCCATTTCCTTAGTCTTGAAAGTACAACTTAACTAAATGCTTATCCTTGAAATGGCCTTGCCTTGCATACATTTTAATACCAGAAAAGTACACCCTTTTTATTCTGAGGCATATCAATAATAGAAGACAGAATAAAATTGTCCTATGGAGTTTGCAAGCCTGTAATTTTTATAGAAGTAGACAGCCCATAGAGCAACTGGTTGGGTCAAACTGCTGACGTTTCTGTTAGCAGGTGAGTACTCAAACCACTGTGCTACAATGAAGTAAATTCCAGGAAGCAATTAAAATAAAGCATGAGTGTTAAGGTGGCACACACAGGTGTAAGTGAGAATATTGAACCCTATATATTTTTTGGCTCTGAAAAGGGGAGGATGTTAATTTAGGATTACCTGGAATTTCATTTGGACAGAGGCTCTTACCAATGCCCCTTTCCTTTGTCCAATTTTTCCACCACGTCTATAATATAATGTAATGGTTTGGGAACCACAGACAATAAAGCAGTCAGATGAATTCAAAATACCTATTGCCTCACCACGCAATTCTTCCACAAGTGAGTTTATTTTATTTTTAGTATCAACTTAGCATACTCCTTGAAGAGACATTTACAAGTTGAGCAAATTTAATTGTGTGTGGACTACAATACTATGTAATCTTTATTACATTTTTAAAAGAGCTAAAAGTACTTTACAGATGTTATCTCATTAATCTGCCCCAAATCCCTAAGAGGCAGCGAGTAGAAGCATTCATAACCCAGTTTTACAGATGAGGAATTACGCAGAAGAGTGGAAAATGAGTAAACCAAGGTTATGGAACAAAGAGATGAGGGATGGCTCAGGTTATAATAGTTGCCACCTTTCCTTCACCGGCTGGTTTTTCCTCCCTTGCAAGCCCAAGGACTTGCAAGTTCTAATTATTCAAAGGAGGACACATATCTATGGTTTATCATGTCCTTTCAGTGCATAGTGTGCACGCATATGTAATTTAGAAATATTCAGCTCTGGCTGTTCCATTCTGCAAGAAGCATTATGAAACAAATATTTCAAAAATCTGAAATAAATCATACGCTGACTTGCCAACAGCACTTATGGCCCATTTTCTCAAATAACTTCATTATTTTAGTCACAGCCAGCCTACGTGCTGCCTTGATCCAGACATACACAGTCCTTTCCTGTTGAACCTAGGAAGGGGGGGGGGGACATCCAATGGGGGTTTCTTTTCATGCACTTAGTGTACATTCTTTGTACAGTGTCTGCTTGAGTCTCTCAGGTGCCTAAGCAATGTGAGCTTATGTATAGAGAAAAAGCTCCCAACCCTCACATCACGGCTCAAAATGATTTCTAATATCTTCAAGGTTTACACTTAGGGGTTTTTGTGAGGACATATTTTTGTCTATTAACCAAAAAAAATGGCAATGAAGAAAGATCATAGTCAAGGTGTGGTAGCAATAGAAACTCTTACTCTTCCAATTTTACCTTTGTTATTTGCGGCATGCACTGAGAGCCAGGTACAATATGTATCGTAGTGTTCCTTCTCGTCTACCCCTAATCTCTAGGAAGGAATGGGAAATAATACACCTTCTGCTTTCATAATTCAGCAAAACAGGTATTGATGACACAGACTTACATTTCACCTATCAGGAAGTTTGGATTCCAAAAATATAGCACATGGAGGGAATATTTTTTCTCTTTCTTTCTTAACTCAAGTGGAATTTTCCAGAGCAAACATTATTTTACGTTATTTGCTGGATACTACTTTAAAACTGTTTTTCCCTGGATGTAGAGGTGATGGTTTACGATTTAGAGATGATGTTAAGACTTTTCTCATGAAAAATACGAAAGGAATCAAAAGGTGCCATCTCATTCTAGTTTTGTTTGATCATTTAAGCAAAGGGATGTCTACTCTCCTGTGCTAGTAAAGAGTTTGTGGATTCAATGAACAGATTTTTAAATCTCTACTGGCGGTTACAAATATTGACCCAAGTAAAAGTTATTTCAGGCAGATTCCTAAATTATTTGATTTGATCTGGTCCTTTCCTTTCTCACACAGAACTATGAAAAGAAACGATTTTTTTTAGATGGGAATGGGTGGGATGTGTATGCTACCTTAATTTATTCAGGAAAAAGCTAAAATACATTTTACACTCCACTATGGTATTAGAAAAAATGTGTTACAATGTCAGAAGGATATTTGATATCTTTTAAAATTATATGTATATAAACATAGGTAAAGAGGAAAATGTATATGTCCATATCTTAAACTATATGCAGCCTTGCTTTAAAAATAGTGTCCTTTCTACATACCTCAGCCATGGCACCCCCAGGGAATCTGAGGAAATGGCGATAGAGTTCTTGGAAGCCACTGGGATGAACGGTGTGTACAGATATGTGAGAAGTAACACCTCCCGGACCAAGTGCTGATACAGATGTTTCATTCTGATGCCGGAGCTCCCTGCTGGAGATGCTGGCCTTGACACAATTTCTATTCCAGATGAAATCATACACTGCCACCTAGTGAGACACAAAGGCCCCCACCCCAAGTTGGGGGGTGGGGCAGAAAAACGTAATAACTTTTGGCCAGAGCTTCCACATTTGAAATAATTTGACAATAAATCTAAAATGCTCTGCCATGTGCAGTACTTATACTCCATCCCATGCATATTTTTATGACATATCTCTAAATAGTGAAGACGGAAAAGCCCCCTGTGTGAGCCCCATAGTATTAATTCCACACAGATGAAGCTATAATTGGCTCCCATGTTAACCCAAAGTAGAATGATCAAGCAAGCTGTGATGGTGTCAGTGTTGGTTTTATAAAAGTTGTTTACTGAGATAGTTTGGTGAAAGGGTGTCGGTATTTTTCCTACCTGTCTTAGTGACCTGCTACTACTATAAACTAAAATCCAGAGGTGGGTGCCTGTTCTCACCAGTTAGGAAGCTAGAAGTCCAAATTCAGAGGGCCAGCTCCACAGTGGGGTTTCTCTGTGCATCCTGGAAGAAGAACCTTGCCTTTTCTGAGCTTCCGCTGCTGGGTGATCTTCATGTAGGCTGGCATATCTCTCCTATCTTTGCACAATAATCCTGCCTCATTAATACAACAGAAGCATTCTATTTCTAAATGGGTCTATAGTCACATAGAGAGAAGCTAGGATTTACAAGACATATTTTGGAAGGAGAGGATCATAATTCAGTCTAAAACATTTGAACTTTTACAAACACCCCAAACTCACTGCCGTCGAGTGGACTCAAAGACATAGCAATCCTGTAGGACAGGGTAGAACTGTCCCTGTGGGTTTTTGAGTGCAGGACCAGTGAATTATTTAATGTGGCTCTCCAAGGCAAAGTCTCCAACTCTCACCAAATGACCTTTCCTGCATAGGTCTGGTAAAAAAAAAAAAAAAAAAGGGAAGGGAAGATACTGAGAGGATTCACCTGTAATTGAACTGGATTCCCTAGAGCGTCATCCTGCTGTGTATAAAACGAACCCTCAGAGAAGCAGGAGCATGAATCTAATTATCAACAAAAGCCAGTAGTAGATCATGGACCTGGGACCTGAGCTCCCTGCTCAGTGAACCTCCTGGGTCCAGAAGACAACTTTAACATCCAGGGAGCAGCATCAGAACTGGGAGTCAGGACACGGAACAGAGTGATGGGCTTTCCAACCCAAAGAGTAAGGAAAGCTGAGTGCTGTTGTGCAGGAGGCTGGCTGACAGAGTTGGGAATGTGGCTTCCTGAAACATGGAAGTGTAGCTGAGAGACTTTGGGCTGAGGTTTACTGGAGTGGGGTGACTCTGGACACTTAATTCAAGGATCTGGGTTTTCTGACCCCTGGAGCTTGAACAGAATGCCTTCAGGTTGAGTCTGCCAGTGGAGTGGTATGCCCTTTGGGGTATTTATTAGCAGACCTAAAAGAACTTTGTAACTCGTCCTTATAAATAACTCAACTCTGAGCATTTCTCACTCACTTTACAACTTGTGAACTTCCTTAGTAAACCCTTTAGTCATGAATCTTGTGTGTGTAGCCCTTGCAATGCTTATTAGAATCCAGAGAACTAAAATAGAAGGCACTAATTAAGACATGTAACTCGTTATCGAAGTAGAAAGCTTCATCCCTCTTCCTCATAGTGGCTGGTGGTTTCCAACTGCTGACTTTGGGGTCAGCAGCCCACTTGACAGATGCAAACCAGGTCCATCCCATCCCAACATTGCAAGAATGTGGTTAATTCCCAGTCCCAGATCCCATTTTCTGAAGCAATCATCTAAATCAATTAAGAATGAGATTCCAGGCACATTCCATTCTGAGCCAAAGTTCTTCTTCATATGAAAACCCGTGAAATCTAGATGCAATTTATCTGCTACCAAAGAACAGTTGTAGCACTGGTGTATATTTTCTTTAGAAATGGGAGAATATTGGAAAGAAAGAAGGAATAATCAGCACGAAGGAAGTCTAAAGTCAAGCAGAAAAAAATGACATTCACTTTCAAAGTTCTCTTCTCTGAGACGATTTGGACAATAGCCCTCGCACCCTCCAGATTCTGAATGTTGGCCATGACCTCTGGAGGTAGTCGAAGACCCCTTGTCCCTGTACTTCAGCTCCACCTTCCAGGCCCATTAGGATGTTAACCCTGCCTCCCTGGCCTTCGGTAGCCCCATGTTCCTAATTTATCTGAATAGCAGCCCAGCCTTTCAGCCTCAGCTGATCTTATTCTTCAGCTCATTGGACATCACAGCCCCATCTCCTTAACTTGGGACAAGAGCACCATCTCCCTAACAGCAGTTCCATGCTTAGGAATTGAATTGGCGAAGGAAATCAGAATCTAGGAAACCAGGCTTCTGTGACCACAGCCCTTCATCTCTAGGAGGGGGAATCTGGCTCCACCCTTTGAAACTGAGAAGTCCCTCATCTACCTGTGCTTTTCTCAGTCGTTCTCTTTACACCCTAGTTGCTGCAGGGGTGGTACTTTTCTCCTCTTGAAGGATCAAAGATGTTGTTGCTTTGCCCTGTGTTCTACCTATAGGATTCTAAGAGGGCTACACCATCCTTTTCTCTTGTTCTATTTACATACACATCAGTCTTGTGGTTCAGACTTAGCCACTCCTTTTTCTGCTGTAGCAGTTGATTAGCTCCATCAGTCACAGGCTTAATCTCTGGAATAAAATACTGCATAGTCACATCTTGGTGAACATGACAGCACGCGTGTCCTGAGTCTTTATAAGAGTAGATTCCAAATCTGTAAACACTGTTTTCATTTAAAATGTTTAAATCTATTTCTTTCCTCTCAAATTTTAGTATCAGGAGCTAGGAGAATCACGTGGCCCCCTTTAAGATGTTAGTTAGAAATCACATCAGTCAGGTATTCGTTACTTAAGAGTTCTGTCTTCTGTTAAACATTTGGACACAATCCAGAAAAGTTTGCAGCCACTGCATACAAAGCATTGCTCTGACTCTAGTGTCCAATCACATGTTCATAATTTTTAAAGCCTCACCAAAGCGATATTTAATGTCCACATCTCTAATAATATGTTGTTGTGGAAACCGTAGATATTCTCTAAGATGATAGAAGCCCTATTGCCCCTTTCACTTCCTTCTGAGTCCTAGCAAAATGTCTTTGAAGTTCAGAATTCTACTAACAGTGTTTTTAAAGCAGTAGATGCTTTACCATTGCTGTTGGGGGACATCAAGCGGGCTCTGACCCATATTGACCAACAGACAGAAACACTGCATGGTCCTGAGGCATCCTCTCCATAGTTCCAATGTCAGAGCCTAGCGATGCGGCCACTGTGTCCATCCATCTCATTGAGGGCCTTCTAATTTTTCACTGCCTGATTTAGTTAATTGTGCCAGCCTGGCCGATAATCACATGTGGGGCTAATTGAAAGGCGGAGGGATACATGGGTGGTGAGCCTCGCCTTTTGAGTTCTCGGGTCTCTTGTTTTGTGATGGTTGCGCCGGGTGCAGCTGCCTTAGCAGTTCCCTGCTTCAGCTTGCAAGATTGACTTCCTACAAGACATCCCCAAGGAGAAGCCACATGGACCTATCCCGATGCAGCCCTGGGTGCTGGAGCAGCTGTGTGGAGACCCCTGCTAGTGCTGAGATGCTTGTTCGTTCACTGACTCAGCTTTCCTCCTGCAGTCGGCATCATTGCCTCTGTTTTGTGAGGTGAAGGACTTTGTGGACTGGTGTTGGGTTAATGGGTTAATGTTGGACTTGTGGGCTTGGGCAGCATTGGGTTGGGATGTTTTTGTGATGCACCTTTTCTTTGCATAAAACTCTCTCTTATACATGAGTTGCTGTGGATTTGTTTCTCCAAAGTACCTAGACTAACACACTGCCCTTCCACTTTTCCAAACAAGATGCCCTTTTCCAGGGACTGGGCTCTCCTGATAATATGTCCAAAATATTAAGACTGGCCTTACTTCTTCCAATACAGAGTGGTTTGTCCTTTTAGTAGTCTGTGGTAGTGTCAATATTCTCTTCCAGCACCACAATTCAAATGCATAGACTCTTCTACCATCTTCCTTATTCAAAGTCCAACTGTCACATGCATATGATGCAAAGGAGGACACTATGGCTTGGGGCAGACACACCTTAGTGCTTCCAGGCTTCTGGCTTTCGGCAAGCAAGGTTTTGTCATCTGCATATCACAGGTTGTTAAGAAATCTTCCTCCACTTCCTTTAGGGCACTCTTCTTCACAGAACCCAGCTTCTCGGAGGATTTGCTAGCATATAGATTGAACAAATCTGGTGAGAGGATACAACCCTGACATACACATTCCCTGTTCTCGCCTTCAGCATTACTTCTTTCCTTCCTGATGAATATGAAACAAGGAAATAAATTGACTTCTTTATTGGGTCATTGAATTGCCAGTCTATTTGGCTACTGATTTAAAGCCATGGCTTCCAAATGCCCTTATCACTAAAAGGACTGGCATCTTTATTTGCTTGTATCTTGTTCCCATGTCTTCCTCATAATTTTCTCATCTCAGGTGTGGAAATGAAGGACATACCCTATGTCATGGACTACATTTAGTTCCCTGTGAAAATGACCTTAATTGTAAATGGCATCTTTGTAGGTGTTTGTAGTAAGACATTATTGAGGACTAGAGTCCTAATCCAGTATGACCGATGTCCTTAGAGAACAAATAAAAGAGGCACAGATACAATCAGGCAATGTGCATAGGAACCAATATGTAGAATATGGAAGTATGCTTTTACAAGTCAAGGAATGCCTCAGATCACCAAAAGCTGGAAGAAAAATGGACAGGAATCTATGGTAGAGTGGTCAAGAAAAGCAGGACCCTGTTAACACCTTAAGGTTGTGCTCTTGGACTCCAGAATGGTGAAAAACACATTCCTGTGATTTTAAGCTATCTAGTCTGTGGTACTGTATTATGACAGCCTCAAGAAATTAATGTAAATCATCAGCCCTCAGATTACTCAACAATAACTACAGTTTTTATACTTGGGCCCAGGTAGGTTTGCCTCTAAAATCCAAATACGTATGATTCTACCATGTGGTAAAATGTTGAATTAAGTATTACACTACCATCTTTAGGCATCAGTATGTAGCTATGAAATGGGGATTTCAGTTACGTGCTCATCTGGAAGAATCTGAGGGAAGAGTTTTCTATCTGCCAGGATAAAAGCATTGCTCATATCTTAATCAGGAAGTTTTCCCAGGCAAAGTAGAAATAGAGGCGCCATCCAAATAACAACTTCTGCTTGGTTCTTTTAATATCCTGTTGACTGTTCTCACATTGAATGGAAGATTAACTAGGAAAGGTCATTGACATACTCACCAGCACCACCACTTTGGACAATATAGCTTTAATACTAAAGTCATCAGAGTCCTGTTCAGCAATTCTAGCTAGTGGTAGTTAAGATAAGGAGCCCGGGTGGCAGAAAGATGAAGTGTCCAACTGGTAACTGAACATTGTTGGGCAACTCTATGAGAGAGCTGGCAATCTGCCTTTGTGGAAACTGCCATCTAGAAAACATTATGGACTCATTCTACTCTTTCATTTAAGGTCGCTATGAGTCAGACTACTCTGTGGGGCCCAATAACAATGAGTTCGTGTTTTTACGATAGTCAAACTACTTGGAACCAAGGACGTGGATCTCCTTAAGTTCTTAAAGCATCACTAGAAGTACATGCCTTCTTTGGAAAGGAAGAAATGTAGAGTAACAGAAGTAAGGAAAAATGACTGATAAAATCTCACTAGCAATGGTTTGCATAATATGGGCTCTTTATTATTTCGTTTGGTTGGACAAGGGTTTATTCTTGAATAATACAACGAAGGCTGCCAATTGGATGGGTGGAGGGTTCAGTTCACTCAGAGGTAACATGGTTTAAAAGAAAAAGGCTGCCTATTTACTTCTAGAAATTTAGGCATTGAAAACCATATGGCCCATATCTCTACTCTCACACACAGGGCTCATCATGGGTTGGATTTCAACCCAATAGCTGATGGTTACATGATGGTTTAAGGATCTAAATCCAATGTTGCCTGGGAAGAGGATATTTTCAGTTACCTACTGATACAGTGAACATTTTCCTGTTTCCAACAAAAACACCTCCCCCTGTGGGTAATTGCTCTGTATTCTGATTTGTAACCAAAGAAGCAGGTGCGGATGCTTAGCGTTGAAAACTTCTTAGCTTCTCTTTAGGGATAAGATAGGAGGGCAAGGTAAGAAGGAAGAACATAAATATTTCCTAACAGGGATTAAACCTTAAGAGGCTGATTAAAGGACAGAAGCAGAGCAGGAAGGGATGAAGACATCACCATTACATTTTTTCATAGGTCTTGCGTATGCATTCTTGATTCCCTGCCATTCTGTTCTGCTGGCATTTAAATCTATGTCCACAAAACTGGCTGATGGGCAAACCGATTTGTGATAATGGTCACATGTATTATTTCCCATTTAACTTCAAATTCAGGCCTTGAGGCCAATCAAAATATAGGAAAGATTTGCAAGGCAAATAAACGACCGAAGATACTTACCTAGGATTAGTGATGGGTAAAAAGAAGGATGTAGGGCATGGATTCTCTATAAACTGATTTTTTCTGTAAAGGCCTTTGTATTTTCCTGTCCTAAGGAGTAATAACTCAAATATTTGGCAGACTCATAATACCTTTGGAGATTTGGAAATCACCCAGTGATTCTGCAAAATGATAGGTCAGAAGATAGCTCTTACGCCCTACATAATCTGTACAGTTGGTGCCACAGTAGTAGCACAAGGTAAGACCTCTGTCATCTGAAGTCTCCCATTAAACCAAGCAAATGTGTCCTTCATTTCTAGAAGCACCCAGGATGAACCAATAAATCTATGGAGACCAGGGTGCTAAGAGATTCCACAGATCTGCCACAGTCGAGGAGCTAAAGCTGGCCTCACTCTGCAGGCACAAAAGCTTAGAACTCGAAATGCCAGACCAGTGCACGATAATCCCTAAATGAAAGTGATCGCTCACCAGAAAAAAAGTTACAGGCAGCAATTTGGTGGTGGATGAAACAGGCTAGAACACGTTCAAACGCTGCCTATTTCACAACAGAACTGAATTAAAACAGGACTATGAGGCTGTTAATTATATTATAATAGTTTGGCGTGAAATTAGGTCTGATGTGAATGTCCTCAGAGTGGATGTGTTTATGTTATTATAATTGCACAATAGTACCCAGATTTATTGCACAGATACATTTGTTAACAGCTCTTGGGTGGATTTCTTGTTTCTCATTTGAGTTTGCATTCTTTTTCCAAGTGTGGAACTTCAGGAACCAGAAGACAGGATCACAGAATTAGCTCATACTGGAAGTTCCAGTCTGTGTCCTGTGCGTTTAGAACTTCAGACTCAAGATATGCTGTGCCTTGATAGCTGTGGTTTTAGACATCATTTTTAAAATATAGGACATGTCATTTTTTTAAAAAAGCAATCAGTAATATGGGCTTATTTCAGATGATAAAACCAGATTTTTCTTTTAGAAAGCTGTGTATTCTTTTAAATGTAATGAATGAGTGGTTGAAAATGTGTCTATAAATGAAACAAAGAAACAAATTCCTTATATTGACCATATATATATAGAGAGAGTTTCCCTGATTATAAATCTTCACCAGAGTAGACAGCCTCATTTTTCTCCCACAGAATGGCTGGTGGATTCAAACTGCAGATCTTTGGGTTAGCAACCCACAATGTCAACTATGCACGCTCTCTGGTTGTGTCTGTAAGGCTACAATACTACAAAATCCAGTCTAAACAAAACGTCAAAAAAAGCAAAGATTTGTCTTGTTAAAAAAGAAAGAAAGAAAGAAAGAAAAAAGGGCAATTTCTATTTAATAGATAGAAAATACAAAGCAGGAGTCTTTTCCCAAATACCAAAATAGATTTTAAAAAATCTATTCATAATTTCTATTTTGAAGTCAAAGACAGAAGGAGGAGGAGGAGGAGGAGGAGGAGAAATGTAAACAGTTACCACTGAATCAAGTACAACTCATGGTGATCCCATGTATTGTAGAGTAGAAGTTTCCCATAGGATTTTCTTGGTTGTAATCTGAAAACCGATTACCAGGCTTTTCTTCTGCTGTACCCCTTAGGGAAGGAGTTGAACACAAAACATTTGCCCCACCCAGGGGCCTAATGGCTAAAGATTTGCCAGGCAAATTTTAGAACCTAACCTATTACCTACCTTTATTTAAGCCCCCAAACCTTGTAGAGCATCAGAAGTTCTCATCTGATATTTATTTCCACTTCATTTCAATACTTCTATTTCCGTATAATCTGTTTATGTTACACATTTCAAATGTTTCTTCTTTCTGTGTGTTATAATAAAAAGGCAACAACCTAATACAAGATTACTTATAAATAAATTAGATAATTAAAATGATTATGGTTTGATGTTTCTTTCTTTAACATAACCATTAGGAGCCCAGAACTAGCACTCAAGAAATTTGAACCAATTTAGAGAAAAGTAATAAACTATGTTGCATTGCCAGAAAGCTATACTTCTAAACAAAATTATATGGTCTTAATTTAGATAGAAATTGTGCAATTTGGGAAAAGTTAATGTACATGCATACATATGTTTACACACATTATATAATAGGTCTTGTTATAGTGGGACAACTAGTTTTAGAAACAGATAATATTACATCTCACATTTGTTGGAGGAAATGCGTGCTCTTCGTGCCCCTACTGCAAAAGAAAGAAACCCTAGTGGAGCAGTAGTTGAATGCTCAGAGGCTAACAGAGAAGGCCGACAGGGGTTTTAATCCACCAGCCACTCCCCAGGAGAAAGACAGATGTTTCAGTCCTTTTCCTTAAAGATCACAGCCTCGGAATTCCTACAGAGCCCTGCTCTGTTCCGCAGTGTCACTGGGAGTCAGAAAACAACAAAACAACCACGCAAACCTTGAAGGAATAAACTAGAAAATCTTAAAGAATTGACCTCTGGTTGGGACCCCACCCCCACCCCCAAAGTTCCGGGAAGTAGAAATAAATGTCAGGAAAAGCTTCCGATTATTCCATGAAAGTAGAAAATCACAGGTCTTAGCAGGATCCCCAAAGTTTCTGCCTGTGGATGATGCATGCTAATGTCAATAGAGAGTGGCTTCTGAAAATCCATAGCAAAATCCATCACTCTTTGATTACATTTTCACGAGCATTTTGAAGCTGCTTCTTAAATTATTTGTTTCAGGAGGAGTGTGAGCATAGAGTGCTCCATTTCTCCAACTCCTTGTCTCTTTACTGTACATTTGACTCAGGATTTCAGTAGAAAGAATGGATAATGAGGGTAAAACCACTTTTGTACTCCACTACAAATCTTACGATGGGGGTTGGGGCTGGGGGGGTTAGGAACCGAGGCATGTGGGATAAGGACCGGGAGGAAAAAGTTATGTCAAAACTACAGTAGCAGCAAAATCTCATCAATTTAGCAATCAACTACTCTTTCAGATAGAGCAGACACTAAATGCATTGTTTAAATGCAGAGAAACTATCACCATGTGGCCAGAATCTATTCCCACCTTCCCCAACCTACTCCAGCCTGCCCCACACTTCACTCTCTGTAGAACGAAGATGGAGACCTTTTAGCACTAAAGTTAGATTGCGTAAAACAGACAGGAGGTTGAGAGGATGTTCATCTTTTTGTTCCAGGATGTTTATTCCTGGTTTGTCTGAATTGAAGTAAAACAGTGGGACGGACTAAGTCAAGACAATAGATTTTGTTGGTCCAATTGTTGGAAGGAAACAGATAAGACTATCGTATTTTTGTTCTTGGTAATGGACTTGGAATGTGCTGCATCCACCAGACAAAAGTTTAGTTGGATCCCTAAAAGTCACTAAACCATTGGTAGCGTCAACTTCTGATGTCTACTCATATAAAGATGACTTTTCCTTCTCTTCTTGAAGCTTTATTCAGGCAACACCTACAATTGCTTTGATGTGTAAGGAAGGTATCAGAACAGAGGTGTTTGCCTCTATCAGGGAATTACTTACCCAATGCAAAGGGTGGCTTTCTGTACATGCTGAGGACTCATCCTTGATTCTTAGCTAACCACTTGACTTTAGTTTCTTTAATGTTGAAATATATTAAAGTTGAAGACAAGCTAAAATAGAGTGTGTGCTACCTGGCTTTCAACATAAATTGCCCTAAAATTTGGTTGTCCAAGTGTTTCTGTATTTCATTACTAGTATAAAAATGGATATGAACTATAAATGTAATTTTTTTTTACCCTGTAACCATTTCAAAGACCAAGTAGCAAAAAATGGCTAACATAGAGAATTGGAAAGCAAAGTGAACTTAATCAAACGCTGAATATACACCCACACCTTTTGCAATTGGTATTGCAAGAATATTCTCTAGACACTTACTTGGCTCCTTTTTTCCATGCTCAAATGTCACCTTATCAGCGTGACTTTCCTGGACATTCTGTAGGATGTAGTGTCTCCGCTCTTCGTCAGACCCTGTGTCTTGTTTTCTTCACAACACTTACTGTAAGTGCTACTACCTGTCCTACTCTATATTCATTGTCTGTTTTCTGTCTTTTTTCACACACACACACACACAAACACACACACACACACACACACACGCAAGCTTCATGCTGAAGGAAAATAGGGTCACTTCAAAAGAGGGGTTCAAACAGTAAGTCAAAAAGTTTTGCTATAAAAATCATAGAAACCTTAAGAAACAAAAATATAAAAATGGGAAACTATTGCTTCTGGACATATCTTCCATCTAGGCCTCTGTACTTCTGACGGCATTTCTTTAATTCTTCCCTGAAAAATTCTGCCCTCTTCCATTTATCCTCTGTCAATCAAAATGACAGTTTGAGTAGCTTCAAGACACTCAAAGCAGGTTTCTTTGAACTGCTCTTTGAGTTTAAAGAACAAAAGAAGTCCGAAGGGGCATGATCAGGGTTGCAAGGTGGATAGGGTTAAGTTTCTAAATGAAATTCCCATAGCAAAGTCTCGGTACTTTTGAAGAATAAGTACCATGCCATAATGGCAAAAATGTTATTAGATGCAACTTTCCTGGGCTTTTTCTCACCAATACAGTTTTTAATTGTCTTAAAACTTCTTCATAGTAGGCCACTATAATTTTCCTGTGTCCTTGAAGAAAAACAATCAAGATTGTCCCATTCAGTGTCCCTAAACAGGCGCTTTGACTTTCTGGGTTGACCTCTCTGCTTCGAATTGATCCTAAACAGACTAAGTCACATGTATTACTGAGAGCATTTGTCTGCAGCCATCGATTTCAGAGATGTGTTGAAATTATGCTTTGCTTGATATAAAACCTTGCGTGTATGAACTAGACCTCTGGTGGCTGTACTTTTTGACTTACTCTTCTAAATATTTCTTGAAGGAAAGACTACATGAATTAATCGATTTAAATGCATTCAAAATGTATGGCAGTCTTATGAGTTGGGCTGGTAACTTCAAGGATAGAGCCTTTTGGCCTCTGTAAAGATTTGCAGTCTCTGAACCCCACAGGGTCAATTCTGCTCTGTCCTAATGGGTCGCTATGTGTTGGGATTAGCATAATGCTGCTGAATTTGGTTTGAGCTTACCCTTGAAGCTACTGAAATAGGTTTGTTTTTGCCAGCTGCAAAGTTTATATGTAAGACTCAACTGCCCTTTAATGCCAGGTTTTCTGCTAACAGTGAGACCATTATTGTTTGTGAGGTGAACTCTCTACCAACTTCCCAAATGAAACTTCTACCTCACTATTTTTTCATCAGTGAAGTTTGTTCAGCTGTTATCTTATCACAACATACCACCTACTGTCCCCACAAATAGATGATTGCCCATGCCTTACACTTCCTGGAATATTATCCCTTTGCATGCATATGAAACCTCTCCTACAGGAACTACAATGTATTATATGACAATTAGTTGCTTCATGAAGCAGCCTTACAAGCAAGAGTATTCTTCTGACTTCATAGAGGGTAAATCTGAAATAAGGGAAGTAAAAATCACACCCCTATCTATTACAAGGGGGTACACCCCCCAAAAAAAACAGAATAAAGCTCCACTGGGTGGAGCTTTCGTCATATGCAAGGTGAATGTATAGCAACTCGCTCTGAGTTAGTGGATCCAGTGGTGTCACCTGGGGAGATTCTCTCTGGTCACAGTGAATTTTTTCATGAAAGTAGTTTTGCTTGAACCTCGGTTTTTGTTGTTGTTGTTTTTGTGTGTGTGTGTGGTGGCCAATTGAGGAGAACAGCGTGCAGCTGGGAAACTTGTTTCTTGCTTACGGGGAAAATGCCGTAGAAACTGTTGCGACATTTAACACAGCTTACAAGGACAGCACTATAAGGGAAACAGTGTACCAGTGGTTTCCTCATTTCAAAAAATGAAATGTTGATTATGACAAACCTCATTCTGGAGGACAATGTTGATTCCTAGTGCATTTGGAGTTCATTTCACCAGGGGAGACTGTTAATCAATCTTTCTATTTAGAGATTATGAAAAGATTGCATAACAGTGTGTGACAAAACAGGTGTGATTTGTGGCAGATGGAGACTGGTTTTGTCATCATCACAATGCACCTGCTCATGCAGCCATCTCAGTGTGCCAGTTTTGGGCAAAAACCCAGCATGCTTCTCTTGCCCCATGCACCTTACTCACCTGACCTCACTCCGTGTGACTTGTTTTTGTTTCTGTGAATGAAGAGGGACATGAAAGGACAGCAATATGGCGACGCATAGAAGAGGTGAAGAAAAAAATGTGGGAGGTGCTTCCAGTCATCCAAACAGATGAGTTTGAAAAATGTTCCCAAGAATGGAATTGCAGATTTGACAAATGTATTACGTGTAATGGAGAGTACTTAGAAGGTGATAAGGTTGTTTTGCAAGTAAATAAATAAATAGCGTTGCAGGCGGGTTTCCAGTTTATGGGGCATACCCCCTAATATAAGAACCCTGGAGAGAAAGTAAAAATAAAATGACGGAAACCTATCTTCATTCACACAAATCTGCATTTTTTCATGCGTACTTCAAAACCCAGTCCTTTTGCTGTTGCTATTTTAAAATATTTTTGAGTTACTGATCCAATTTGGATGCCACGAGATTTTCAGGATGAAAGGTGTTTTCTTGGCCATCATAGAGCTAGCTATTTAGTAAAAGTAAGGTATGAACACAAAAAGAGTATAATTTAAAGATAGTCAGTGAGAACTGTCCTAGGAGAGATTAAAATTCTAAATCACTTTCAAAAGGGAGAAATCATTTCTGGAAATGATGATAAGTGCTGGTTCATGCACAATATAGTCCCCAAGCTGGGATTGGGAATTAAAAAGAGATGGAAGACATCATACATGAGTATATATATATATATATATATATATATATATACACACACATATGTATATATATACACACACACATATATATGTATGTATATATATATTAAAATCATTTTATTAGGGGCTCATACAACTCTTATCATAATCCATACACACATCAATTGTGTAAAGTGCATTTGTACATTCATTGCCCCCATCATTCTCAAAACATTTGCTCTCCACTTAAACCCCCGGCATTAGGTCCTCATTTTCCCCTCCCTCCCCGCTACCCCTCCCTCATGAGCCCTTTTATAAGCATTTTTCATGGAATTTTGTGTCTATCTCCCAATAAAAAGTACAGTTTAGCGACTTCCAATAAGACCAGGTTTCTAAGATTCTTACACATTTTGAATTTTCAAAGAGCATGTTCCGGTTCTTCATTTCATCATCACACTTGGACATTGGATCTTGCTATTTTTATAACATTTCCAGAGCAGAATTACAAAGCAGCAAATAAGTAAAAGCTACAAAGAATTCGTTATTTTAGTAATAATTTAGGGTAAGTTTAATTAAGAATAAACATAATAAATAATATTTCTTTATAATTCAGTATATAAAGGACTGTGTTCAAAATATTTTCATTCGTGTGTTCATTTAACCATCATCTTAAAAGATCATTATTGAAACCCAAACTTAGGCCAAAGGAAGTCTTAATTTCCTTGAACCTAAAAAATAAAATCCTTGCTCTCTTGCAGCTAACTTCTAGGGGAGGAAAACAGCAATAAGGAATCAAATGCAGGTCTTCCTCAGGTTCTAAGTGTCTGACTTATGAACCGCTACCGGCCCTTTAATGCAGGACTACAAGCCAGTTCTGTTATAGCCCAGGAAATGAAACAGGAACTTTTATCATTTGGATGATTAATCATGGTAACCTGATTGGGAAAAATGACAATTCAAGGTCTTGGAATGGGAGACCCTTTCAAAAGATAGAGTGATACATGAAGTGCTATTGTTGTTTGCTAGGTAAGCATTAGACTGCTAACTATGCCGTAGGTGGTTCAAACCCATCAGCTACTCTGAGGGAGACAGCTGAGGCAATCTGGTCCTGTAATGGTTTACATCCATCCTCATAAATCCTATACTGGGTTACTAGGAGTTGGATTAGACTTGGTGGCAGTAGTAGTAGTTGTTGTGAGAGTGGGGGTGTATAGGAACTCACACACATGAAAAGTGGAATGCTGACTGCCACGTTTCAGCAAAGCAGCACAGTTTCAAAGTCTTACCTAAATGTTATACAAAGGTGTCCTTAATTTAAAACAATTCACCTCATTCCTACTCAAAATATTTTCTGCATCACAGTCACCTTCATTAATTGTACCCTGTAGATGTGCAATTATTTTTTGTATTAAAGATAAAAACAGCCATATGTACCTGTTCAACTGACCTATGCATTATTAAAGATATGGTTATCTGTTAGTCTTATTTTATTTGAAACCTGGGAACTGGCTGTCTACCATTAGTGCTGTGGTTTAAAGTGAAGTGGAGAAGGAGGCTAGGCAGTGTGTGGGAGGGTGGTGGTGGTGGTGGTTCAAGTTATGCATTACAATTTTATTCAGGGAAATTCACAGAAGATAGATAAGCAGAGATCTGAATATGGACAGGACCTTGAGTTATGCAAGGAGCCTATGTGGTTACCTGTTCGCTTTCCAAATGCAAGGTCAACAGTTCAAATCCGCTAGCTGTTCCAAGGGATAAAGATAAGACTTTCTACTCCCGTAATGATTTACAGGTACAGAAGGCCAAAGGGACAGTTCTGTCTTGTCCTCCAGGGGCATTTTGAGTTCAATTCAACTCAATGGCAGTGGGTGGGTGTATCATGTGGATACCCAGGAAAATAGCCCAACATAGGAATGGGTATGGGGGAGAACTCTCTCTCACCTTGTATTCAAGGAATAGCAAAGAAGCTCAAAGACCTGAAACCCAATGTTCATAGCAGTGTAAATTGGGGCTGGAGACCAGAACATTTAAGATCGGGGAGACATCAGTAAGGGATGTAGCTTTCTTTCACTCTGACATAATGGGGAAAACATTTGGCATTTTTGAGCAGAAGAATAGCAGATATGATTTAGTCTAAAATGGATTGCCGATTGATGTGAGTGCTGGCAATGACATATTTTTCTTTCAATATTGCATTTAATCCTCATTAAAAATCTGGCAGTTACTACCCTGCTTCCCCAAAAGTAAGATATCCCCCCAAAATAAGACCTACTTAAAGCTTTGCCTCTCGCTGAAATATAAGGCATCCCCCGAAATAAGACCTCCCTGAAAATAAGGCCCCCTGAAGCTACCGTAACTCTGGACTCTGGACTGTAGCGGTGTGCACGGCCGTGCAGCTCACTGTTGGCCGCAGCACAGCTGGAGCAGACAGGATGTGCGAGGTCTCTTTTAATAAAACAATAAACATGAAAACCCAGAAATAAAATCATCAACATACAGACAACTGATCTTCGATAAGGGCCCCAAAAATATCAAATGGGAAGGTGATGCCCTTTTTAACAAGTGGTGCTGGAAAAAATGGATAT
>NW_022104553.1:7530721-7547634 GCF_000313985.2 Echinops telfairi
ATGGAGAGAAAATGTTTTGAGAAATGATGTACAAATACGCTTTACACAATTGATGTGTGTATGGATTGGGATAACAGTTGTATGAGTCCCTAATAAAATGTTTAAAAAAAAAACAAACAATAAACAATAAATGTGTACCATATTCTTCTTCATGGAAAAATAAGACATCCCCTCAAAATAAGACCTAGTGCATCTTTGGGAGCAAAAATTAATATAAGACACTGTCTTATTTTCGGGGAAACAAGGTATGATCCCAATTTTCAGATAAACAGTGGAAGCATAAAGGAATCAATTCCAACTTATAGTGACCTCATAGGACAGAGTGGGAGAAATATTGGGCTTTCTACTCCCATAAAAATTACAGTTGCGGATACCTACAGTGGGTCTCTCTGAGTCAGCATTGACTCAATATGGCAGTGACTTTTCTGAGTTACAGGACAGAGCACATGTCGCCATTAGGTTTCCTGGGCTATAATTTTTACAGAAGTAAATTACCACATATTGCACCAAGAAAGCAACTGGTGGGTTTGAAAAGCCAGTGTTTTGGAGGTTACCATTTGAGCACTTAACCATTGTGCCACCAGGGCACCTTCAATTGGAAAAAAAGGCCTGATAGCTTCCACGCCATTTCTCTCCAGATCCTAGATAATTAAACTAGGCAACTACTGACTGCTTCTAGAGAAAACACATTTTAATTGTGCCCAATATGAAGTAAGATGAAAATATTCCCAACATGCTTATTTCAATGGTTCTGTGGAATTATATTCACTTTAAATCATACTAGAGGTTGGGTGGTGGAGTACAAGCCTTTGGAGCAGAGTAGGCTATAAAAATATCTCTCGATTCCTTGTTTTATATCATGCCCTGAGAAATAGAGCAGCTATTTTATAGCCCAAGTCATTCATTAACTCTACACTTAAAAAACAAAACAAAAAACAGTTGGCCCCTCTGGCTCCCAATTTCTTTATCCATGAAATGAGGATATTAGATTAAATAATTCCTAAGTCACTCATCAGGTCTCTCTCTCTCTAATATGTGTGTGTGTGTGTGTGTGTGTGTGTGTGTGTGTGTGTGTACACACACATATATACACACACACACATATATATATACACACACACACACACACACACACACATATATATAATGATCATTATTATTACTTTTGCCCCTTTTGTTGCAGGAGAAATGCAGGGCTTTCTACTCCCATAAGTTGTTACATGCACCCTTGAATACTCATAGGGGCAGTTCTACCCCATCCTATAGGGTTGCTATGAATCAAAATTGACTCAATGGCAGTGAGAGTGAATGTTGGTATAAAATAGATAGATATACAATATCATCCAGATGAAGTTATAGAGAATTTTTCAGATCTACAAAATGTCCTTTGAGCCCCTAGGTGTGCAAATGATTAATGTGCCTGGCTGCTAAGAGTCAGGTTGGAATCCACCAGAGATTCCAAAGGAGAAAGCCCTGACAGTCCACTTCTAAAATATAAGTGATGAGAACTCTGTGGTGCAGACTTCTGGTCCTCTTACACAGATAGGAAAGCCATGAACCAGAATGAAACTAACAGCCACTAGTGAAAATACTCCTTGTACCTCTTCCAGTCAATATTTACCACCAGTCGCTCATTCCTGAACCCTTTTCAATAGAACAATTTAGAAATTTAATCAGTAGGAATGAGGTTTCCCTAACCATAAACTTTATATAATTTAATTCTGCAATGTTATTGAAAATGTTGCTCTATCAGAAACCCCTATCACTTAGGTTTAAACTGTACAAGTCAACAATTCATGCAATATGGTTCACAGCTGACCTATACTTGTGCAATTTCCTTTTCTAAAAAGTATTTTAAATTTATCAATATATATGGATTTGGGGCTTAAACTTAATTCTAGTCCCTATCTAAGAACAATTAGTTCTAATGACATGGTCTGCTTGATGCTTATCTTCATGAAGAGATATGGTGCTATAGCAAAGTGTAGTGAAGAAATTAGATGGCGCCCAGCAACTAGAAAGATTAGCATCTGGGTCTTAAAGGTTTGACTTCAAAATACCAGCCAGTGAAGTGAGATTTCAACTAAGTCCACATGCAGGAAGTACACCAGCTTGTGGATAATAAAATGCAAATCTGAAGGACGGAATTGTATCGGAGTTTAAATTGTGAACACCTGGTTTTCAGAAGTACATGACTGATAGTGAAAGTCCAAAACCCATTTGCAAGGTCCAAATATCCAGTAATCCCCTTGACCATAATAGAGGGATAGGAATACCTTTGTTATAACACAGGAAGCATTGTAAAGTTGATTATGTCGATGTAGGCTAAAATATAATGCCTTATTATTTGATCTCCCTTTTCACCCATTTTAAACTTGTTTGTTTTTTGAAAAAAGTGACATGGAAATAGACGTGGATTAAGCCTACGACTCTCCTCTGTGCATAGACTAGAGATGTGAATCACCTTGCTATCATGCACAGTGCTTTGGGAAGTGGATAATTGCAACAGCTATTATTGTCATTAGGTGTCATTGAGCCTGTGCTAACTCATAGTGACCCTCTACGCAACAGGAAAACATTGCCTGGCCCTGCACAACCCTCTCAATTGTTCCTAAGCACGAGCCCGTTGATTCAGTCGCTGGGTCAATTCATCATCTCCTTAAGGGCCTTCTTCTTGTTCACTCCCCTCCACTCTACCAACCAGGATATCGTGTTTTAAGGACTGGTCTCTCCTGACAACGTGCTCATCCTATGCAAGACTAAGTCTCTCCATCCTCACCTGTCAGGAACACTCTGGCTGTACTTCTTCCAAGATAAATTTGCCTGTCCTTTTAACAGTCTGTGTTACTCTTAATAGTCTTTAACAGCATCGCAATTCAAATGCATCCATTCTCCTTTGGTCTTTCTTATTCAATGTTCAACTTTCATATACACGTGAAGCAATTTAAAATACCACGATCAAGTGCACCTCAGTACTCAAAGTACACTCTAAAGAAGTCTTGTGCAGCAGATTTGCCAATGACACACATCTTTTGATCTCTTGACTGCTGCGTCCATGTGCATTGATCATGATTCTAAGGAAGACACAATCCTTGACAATTTCAACCTTTTATCCATTCCTCCTGATCTTACCTATTGGTCCAGTTGTAAGGATTTTGGTCTCCATTACATTAAACTGTAATCCACATTGAACATTGTAATCCTTGACCTTCATCAGCAAGTGCTTCAAGTTATACCAACTTTCCGCAAGCAAGGTGTGTCATCTGTATAATGCAGGTTGTCAATAAGTGTTCCTTCAATCTCGATGCTGCAATTCTGTTCCCCTCAAGGCTAACCATAGTTTATTATGATTCACATAGTCACATGACTTTGCATCATTGCTGATGTACAAAACAATAAATACCAGAAGCATACTTACTTGTGTTAGAAAATGTTTACTTGTGCTTGATTGACTATGCAAAGTCATCTGAATATGTGGATCATAATAAACTATGGTTAGCCTTGAGGAGAACAGAATTCCAGCACACTTCACAGTGCTCATGAGGAACTTGTACATGGATCAAGAGGTAGTTGTGCCAACAGAACAAAGGCATACTTTATGGTTCAAAATCAGGAAATCTTTGTGTCAGAGTTGCATCCTCTGACCAAAGAAGCATTTATTCAATCTTTATACTGAGTGAATAATCTGAGAAGTTGCATTATAAGAAGAAGTATGTGGCAGCCCGATATGCAATTAAGCATAATTTCACAAATTACAGAGTGTATACCCTGTATTCATTAATTCTCTCAAAGCCTATTATTTTTCTATATAATTAAAGGACCACAAAATAAGAAAACAAACAAAACAAAACAAATTAAAAAAACAAAACAAACTACAACATTGCAACTACCTACTTCCACTGTAAGAAAGGAAAAAAAAAAAGGGTCAAGGCAGGTCACTGCTCCCAGGGGATGTATTCTTCGAATCCAGTCCCTTAAGCAACAAGATAAAGAGCTTGCCTAATGTCCATGCCTATATATCACTCCCACTAAAGGTACATCTTAAAAAACGACTTCAACAGAGCATATCTCACCTCAGCTGAGATCAGTTTTTCAAGATGTGGGGAAAGGGAACAGATTATTCAGTCACTGCCAAACACCATTGTTCACCTTAGTCCAATCCAACACACATTACCATCAGAGTGATAAGGAGACTACTGGAAATTCAAGTCAAGATATGGGGAGGGCTGAGTATATGTTTCAGAGAAGGCAAATACATCTCTTTTGGTAGGAAAATGGGGAGGATCAACTGCCCATCCAGGTAAAAACAAAAACCTTTTAGCAATACTCCGGTGGAACCCACATGGAGAATACACCTGGTACTACGTTTCTAATTGGCCAGTTTTAACAGAGTTTCTACTGAGCCTTTGTTTGTATGTTACAGACTACTGGGACCTTAGATTTTGTTCTTTGGAGTCACACAACATCCTTCATAGGCCAAACCAGAAGGATTTGATATGGAAAACGCACTAAGTGAAAACCCACGAAGTGAACTGGGCTTTACTTCAAACTCACCTGTAGTCATTTGACCTAAGCCTGGAACTGCAAAGTGTGAGAAGAAGCAGATGACTACTAGTCCAAGGGCATAGAGCTGGAGGTAATGGACTTTGGTTCGAATCTCTTGCCTTGAGGATGCCCAATGAATGGTGGCCCAGAACTGCCATATAGAGTGATATACCAGTTGTCCTACTCTTCATTCCAAATTCATGTTTGATCATCAAAACGTTCTAGCACTAAACATATTTTTTCCACAATAATGGAAATCCAACTAATTGGTTCTGAGATCCCAAAATTGCACTCATAAATTCATTTTTCCTGGACTTTAACACAAAATTAACAGCTTTATATTGTGGAAGTACCCACCCCCCCGAACCTCCAAACACAATAGAGTATATGAAATATCAAAAAAACAATATAGTAAATAAACTTAACTTATTTTCATTATACTTTCTTTTCAAAACCTGTGGATTTTTTGAATGATGCCCAACCATGGGCTTCACTTTTAAATACCCACTAGCATTCCCACACAACACAGAGAAACTATTTTTAATTGGCTTGTGGCCTAGCAACACTTGTTCCTGTTTAGTAATGAAGGGCCTGTTGGGCATTTGCAGTGGAAGACTTACTGGGGAATGAAACTTTGAGCCTCCATTTATTCAGTTAATCCAGCCATGAACGTACCAGTTTCATCTTTATTTGTACTTGCCCCTTCCCAATGCTCAAATAAACTGTATATGCCTGTTATCTTTTTGGATTTTTCAAGCCAGCCAGAGCTGACTTTCAACACTTAAGGGTGCTTACTACTTGCTCCCAAAATATTTTTCATCAAATCACTGTGGAGGCTTTCAGCCTTCTGGCATATCACTGTCTCAAATACGCTATTGCCATCAAGTTGTTTCTGATTTATCCCAAAAAACTTTTCAGCATCTTCATCAGTCTGGATTTCTGTTTCATGATTAACAATTGCGCAATTTCACTACATAGTTATTGTTGTTATTAGGCTCTATGGAGTTGATTTAATCACACCCCCCCCCCCCAAATATTGATAATGTTGCCTTAGCCATGTTGTATTCAGCTACCATCAGACAAGAGGCAGGCAACCTGACTCCAATTTCCCAGTGATATCTTTCTTTAACACTAACGTGGTTCTCAGAACTTTCTTCTTAGCTTTACTGTTTTTATCGTTTTCTTTCATGGTTTTACTATTTTACACAAATAAAGTACAAACAAAAAACACAATGATAAATGTTAACACACTCACACAGGTACTATATGTTGCTATAGTAAGAACAGCGTTTAGACTGAAGCATCGCCCCTTTCTGTCCACTGCAAGAAGTGAAGTGTGACTCACTCGACTTTTTTTACAAGTTGGATTTTTGGTCTGACCATGGAGCAAAGCTTTTGTTTTTGTGTTTTTCAAACATTGCTGTTTGAGTAGTGGAAAATTCGAGCTCGGAGCAGTTTGACAATAGAGGCGTCAAAGATGAGTAAGTAGGCACAGATGCACAAGTTTTGAGGGGCTGGGGGCTTTTGGCTTACCACAGTGGGGGACAGCTAGGGTTTGACCTTAGCCTTGCCACTGTCTTCACCTTATAAACCCTTGAAGCCCTATGGACGGGGATCAGGGCTCAGCTATATTGTTACTTTTGTTTTCCTCTCTTCTCTCTATCCCCCCACAGTCTGAGCGGGCTTAGTTTTTTTCCCCCTCTTTGTCTCCTCCCTGTTCTGTCACACTCTACTGCTGACCTCCAGACCACTCCCCTTAGCCTAGGACATTTACACCTGCCCCCACCCAGTTAGGTGAGCTCCACCCTGTGCAGTGTAGCCTCAGGATGGGGAAAGCACAGCTGACCTTCCCTAGGGGATATTCCACCCAACTTCTTACTGGGGAATTCCTGCCTGTGTGACTGGGGGAGCTATTTTTCCTCTGTTGTCTCACATGCTGAGGAAACTTCCTCCCACCTACTTTAGTGCCTCATACAGCCTAAGGCAGCTTGGCCAACACTCACCAACATTCCAAGCTGCTGCAGGAACCTCTGCCCAACCTCTGAAATGATCTACCAGCCAGGGCGATTCCACCCAACATTTTCAGTGTTCTGCACCAAAGCAGGCAACCCAGCAGCCTTCTGGGGCACACCCCTGAGAGGGAAGCCACAGGAGGGTAAATTGGTAGGCTAATTCCATAGTGAAATTAGCTGTGGACAGTTTGAAGAATTCCTACAAGTCTCCCAGAGAGAGCTAATGCTCTTAGACTCCCTGGAAAACGGCACCTGGCTCTCTAAAACAATGCAATGCAAACAGCCATCAGCCCCAACGACCTCAATGAAAAAAAAGGAGAAACAAAAGGCAATGGCAGCTGACCTGAACCTAACGACATGAATAGAAGAAGCAGACACTGATCTGCTAGAGAAAGAAATTTTCAGAATGCTGCTTGGTGTCAAACAGGATATGAGGAAAACAATACAGAAAAAAGGATGAAATGATAGAGGAGATAAAGGCCACACACTACAAGAGTTTAGGGAGGAGATAAAAAAAAACCAGTAGCAGAAACACGGACCTCGAGAACCGACTGGAGGAAGCAGGGAACTGCACCAGTGACCTAGAGGACCGTCAAGCAGACTTTAACAAACGTGAACAAAAATCTAATAAAATCATCAGAGAAGCTGAAAAAAACCTAAGAGCTATGTCTGATGCTATGAAGAGGAACAGCAATAGAATTAATTATTGGATTACCGAAGAAGCTTAATCCAGGCCCCACCCAGCAGAGCTTGGATTGCAAAGCCAATGTGGTCTAATTTAACCTAATTTAACCTGGGGGAGCTCCTATTTTTCCTCTATTGTCTCACATGGCTGAGGAAACTTCCTCCCACCTACCTTAGTGCCTCATACAGCCTAAGGCAGCTCAGCCAACACTCGTCAACATTCCAAGCTGCTGCAGGAACCTCTGCCCAACCTCTGAAATAGATTGGTAAATTTAGAAAAAAATGTCTTCTTGGTAAGTTACTTTGAGAACAGCTGAACAAATTTATTAAGAATTTTTTCAGTTTTTCAAATCATCCTGAGTTAATTAGCTCTCTTAATTCTCTGAGAGCTGGGAGCTGAAATTTACATGTTAACTCTCTAGATTCTCTGAAAGCTGGAAGCAAAAATTTACATAACAATGAAGACTATCTAACTAGTAGTTTTGCTGGTTCAAAACCAAACAAGTTCACTGAGATTGCTAGCAGTGCTTTCAAATCTGAATTGTTAAAACAGAAGGCTGAGAAGAGGAATCTTATGTGTGACAAATTTCATTTGGTCATTTTAACATAAAAATGTTTTCCCTTACTAAAAGCTTGTAACAAAATTAGGGCAGAAAAACCATTTTCACTTCTACAGAGAAAGCTGATGCTAAGGAGTCCCAGGAAGACAGGAATCGCCTTTGGGATCCAGCTCTACTTGTCACCTGGAGAAAGGGCTATGCATTTATGTTTTTGCAAATGAAGCTGATGGACTGCCCTTAGAAGGATGCAACCAATTTCAGAGAAAGATGGACAGGAAGGACACGAAGGGACCATAAAAGCCTAATCATAATTCCTTTTTCAGGTCACTGACACCCCGAAGGAAGGGGCTATTTGTTTATATTTTCACAGGCAAAGGAGATAGGCGGATTAATCTTCAGCCGGCAAGGCCCAGAAGAAAGGAGGGAAGCTGAACCTGTCCTGTTACTGAAGCTATCCAAAACACCAAGAAGTCCTGGCAGATTCTTGAGAATAGCCATTGCTGACTGCTGAGACTTTTCTTCCATTACTGATGCTGTCTAAGAGACACTCTAGAATTCTGTCAAAACTGAACATTTTATACAATAGTGACTGACTGGACTATTACTACAGACTTGTTTTGTTGAAAGATCAAGATTTTGGACTTGTCAATTAATGCGATAATGTGATTGGAATGATTTTTGTATAACCCCTTACCCACGTAATAAGACATTGCATGAATGGGATTTGATAAGAAAACATTTGCAAGGGTATAAGGGAAGCATTTCATTAGATGTGATTCAATAAAAGGATATTTTCTATATATTCAAGGGTGGTTTCAAAGCATTCCACTAGCTGAGGTATTTAAACAAATGGTGGTTGGCATAGAAAGAGGCTGGATCCCACATGCTTGGGTTCAAAGCATGTCACATAGCTTAAGTTATAGTCTGCCTGTGTTGCTTATTCATCATAGTTTTGATGCTCCCAGTATCATGTTGCTTCTATAGGAAGCTAAGAGATGAAAAGACACCATGTTGCCTCTGTGACATTATTAAATCTTAAGTGTAATGCAGAAAGGGGAAATGTGGGATACTAGTACTAAGGGAAATAGAACTGGGACTTAATCCCTGACTGGTACAGAGGGAATCTGGAAGGCCAGAGTTCCACCGTAGGAAGACTGCCACTCTGGTAGTTGGAGATATAGTCCAAGTACATTTTCCTGCAGTAGTCTGTCTTTTCCACAGTTTCTCCCTCTAAAGCTATGCTGCCTTAAAGTGAACAAATGGTTGATTCAATCTCCCTGTAGAAGTAGACTCTATTGGCTGCATCTCTTCCCACCGCAGCATCCAATCCCTCTCATACCTTCCTCCAACAGCAGATGGGCATAGGGGGACTTTATCCCCAGCGCCTGGATTCAAAATGTTTTCTATAAGCCTGGATTTTTGGCTATATTAATTGTATCATGAAGTTTTGCTTTGACAGATTTTAATGTATAGAAAATAACCATGTCACCCATGTAGCTCTTTTCAGTTTTATATATAAAATAGAAGGGGGAATTGTGGGAAACAGAAAGATTTCTCCCAAGTTGTCTCCCCAAAATATGTTAGACTTAGGACACTGCTTGCAGCTAATGGTAAAAGTTACTTCCCTTGAGGCAATCACCTGCCAAACTGCTGTCCCATCCCACCATGGGTGGGCCTGCTCCCTGCTTCTGAGGACAATGGGCTACTTCTCCCTGAGGCTTGCGACCATTAGCTTGGTTTTTGTAGGTGGGGTTTACACTCTACTGATAATGGTTCCTATGGAGAGCGAGAGACCAGATCAAACCGGCTCAGTGACATCAAGTTAGGGTGCCATCCTCAATCTAGGATCCGCCCATCTTGTCACATGGTTTACTCCCAATCCCTCCTCTACCCATTGCGTGTATACCCACCCCTAGATTGTCTCCCTCTCATTGCTGTATAACCTATAGTCCAACCCCTTCCTGTGACGTTTGTCTTTACCTGTAATTAATGGGCTTGCACTCCCCCTAAAGGTATATAGGCCTGGGATAGCAATAAAGATCTCTCTCTCAGCTCCTCCCTTGGCCTCTTGTCGGTTCCCCCTCTCCTATGCCATTCTCTCTCCCCTGTTACCTTTCCCCTTGTCTTTCTTCCCCTTCATCTCTCTCCACGTGGACCACCAAGTGAGGCTGAGGTGAGCATTGCTACCATGAAATGTGTCTAGCGCCATTTTTCTCTCTCTCTTCTATCTCTCATGCTCTCTATGACTTTACTATAATCTTTACTTATTATCGCTGTACAATTGTGCCTACTGGACCCGTGATGATGTGTTAGGGCAGGTACCCTGACATTGGCTTAAGGATGGAAAAAAAGTCAAGAATCACACACACACACATGCACAACACACTAATAAGAAAGGAAGGTAGGAAAACATCCAACACAAAAGGTATAAGATAACATCACAGAGTCCACAGATGGAGATAATAACCCTGAATATCAATGGCCTGAACTCAGGCATTAAAAGACTTAGGCTAGCAGACTGGCTTAGAAAGCACAACCCATCAATCTGCTGCCCACAAGAGACACATCTCAAGGCTACAGACAAAAATAGGCTGAGAATCAAAGGTTGGAGAAAGGCATACTAAGCAAAAATAACCCCCAAAAAAACCATTGACATGAAAAATTAAGAACCACATGATAATATCGATAGATGCAGAAAAAGCATTTGACAACATCCAACACCAATTCCTGTTTAAGACACTTGAGAAGATAGGAATGGAAGGAAAATTCTTCAAGACAATACAAGCTATATATGAAAAACCAACAGCCAACGTGGTAGTCAATGGAGAAAAGACTAACACAATCCCACTGAAAAAGGGGACCAGACAAGGATGCCCCTTGTCCCCACTCTTATTTAATATCATACTGGAGGTTTTAGCTAACAGCATATAGCAAAGAATAGATATCAAATGTATTCATCAGGGGAAGGAAGAGGTGAAACTATCATTATTTGCAGATGATATGATTTTATATGTGGAAATTCCCAAAAGTTCCACAAGGGGAGTACTGGGAGCAATAGAGGAGTTTAGCAGAGTGGCAGGATACATGATCAACAAACAGAAGTCCATCAGACTGCTATTCACATTGGATAAGACCACAGAAGAGGAGATAAAAATGTGCTACCCTTCACAATAGCCAAGCACAAATTGAAATATCTAGGGATATACCTGACTTAAAGAACAAAAGATCTATATGAGGAAAACTACAGAACACTATTACAAGAAACCAAGAGTGAACCCAACAAATTGAAGAACATCCTATGCTTGTGCATTGGAAGACTCAATATAGTAAAGATGTCAGTTCTGCCCAAGACACTATATAAGTTTAATGCAATCTCGACATAATTACCTTCATCTTTCTTCAAAGAATTGGAAAAACTGATTACCAACTTCATGTGTAGAGGGAAGAAGACCAGAATTAGCAGATAACTCCTCAATAAGAAGGACACGGTGGGAGGGTTTGCTTTAACTGACTTTAGCACATATTATACAGCCACAGTTGTCAAAACTGCATGGTATTGGTACAGTGGCAGATATTCAGACCAATGGAAAATAACTGAAAACCCAGAAGTAAAATCATCATCGTACAGACAACTGATCTTTGATAAGGGTCCAAAAAAGATCCAATGGGAAGCAGATGCCTTCTTTAACAAGTGGTGCTGGAAAAAATGGATATCTCCCTGCAGAAAAATGAAGTAAGACCCTTATCTCACTCCATGCACAAGAATAAATTCAAGGTGGATCACAGACCTTGAAGTTAAACCCCTAACTATTAGGGCCATCAATGAGGGAATTGAGACCAACTTGAGAACTTTGGCATAGGGAATACATAGGCTATCAGAAATAGGGAAGAACACAAACACAGAGGAGGCACAAATTGACAAATAGGATATACTGAAGGTAAAACACCTGTGTACATCGAAAGAATTCACCAAAAGCGTAATAAGAGAGTCTACAGACTGGGAGAGGATCTTTAGCAATGACACATCAGACAAAGGCCTTATTACTAAAATCTATAATACCCTATTAGCTTCCAAAAAGAAAAGAACTTGCCAACTGAGGAGGTGGGCAAAGGACCTGAACAGAAGTTTCACAGGGACAGAAATCCAAATGGCCAATAAACATACGAGAAAATGTTCCTGATCTTTAGAGAAATGCAAATTAAAACAACAATGAGATACCACCTAACACCTTTAAAGATAGCCCAATTCAAAGTCATAAAGCAACAAGTGTTGGAGGGGCTGCGGTGATTTGGGAACTCTCATCCACTGCTGATGGACCTGTAGGTATGTACAGCCACTATGGTAATCAATTTGGTGATTTCTAAAACAGATGGAAATTGAGCTACCATACGACCCAGCAATCCTCCTACTAGCATATACCCAGAAGAGGCAAGAAACAAACCACAGCCAGGCATCTGTGCTCCAATGTTCATTATGGCACACTTCACAACCGCAAGGAGTTGGAAACAGCCCAAATCCCCATCAACAGACAAATGGATTAAAAAACTGTGGTACATGCATACAATGGAGTACTTTGCATCGCTAAAAAGTAGTGATGAACACATGATACATATGGCCGCATGAGAAGAACTGGAGGAAAGTGAAATAAGGCAAGCACAAAAGGACAAGTATAACATGAGTCCACTGAGGTAAGTGTGTATATATAGAAAAAGAAAGAACAGAAAAGTAAATTCAAAAGGGGCACAATGTAAAAAAGTTACTGTATACAAACACTCCAGGGGTGAGGTCCAGGCATTGTGGCGGTGGTCAGACAAAATCCAGGGGGACACATGGTTGCCAAATAAAAGGAGGGAGTGGGGAAAGGGGAAAAAAAGAGAGAGATGTGTGGCGGGGGAATAGGGCAGTGATCCACCCAAGGGGAGGGTATTGTTTGCGTCTCCACAGGGAAAGAGGGACCAGATTTAAATCCAGTGTCCCAGGATGTGAATGCAGCATGCTGCCTTGGAGAGGGGAGCCGGGGGAGGGGCTCACAGGCTTGGCCCCAATACCAGCTATGAGGACAACTGCCCCTCCCCCCAGGAAAATTTACTTTAGAGGACAGCACTGAAGCTGCAGCTAGGGAAGAGGGAAAGGGGAGGAAGAGAGAATGGAGCACATCCTGGCCCACTAGGCCTCGAGGATGATATCCCTGCTCCGAACAGCCAATGCACAGAGTGGACCATATGGCTGATCCCACTATGAGACACATCCCTCGCTGACCCATGGCCCTATGGGGGACAAAACTGGAGACTCAGTGTCGGGATTGGCCCGGTCTGACCCAGCGACACCAAGGCAAAACACTAAAGGAATGAGGCAGAGCAACTGGGGGAGCAGAGCAGGGAGCTCCCAAGGGAGTGCAAAGGATAGACTTGGGGGCCAGAGCATGGTACCCCATAGAACTTGAATGGGGGAGATTCCTAGAGGTCAAAAATCAGACCTTAATCTATTTACAGGTTTTTCTTTAAAAAATTTATTTTCTTTTTCTTTTAATTGATTTATTCTTTTATGGGTAATTAGTTTTCTTTTTTGTTGTCATCATTGTGTTCTCCTTTGTCACTTTGTCTTGTTATGCCTTGTTTTTGGGGTGCATATTATTATCTCTACAGATCTGTCTAGATAAGATAGGCTGGATAAACAATCTGGAGGAGAAAACAACAGGACCAACGGTTCCAGGGGCACACGGGAGAGGGAGAGGCGTGCTTAAGGAGGTGGTGTTGGCCAACCCAGGGACAAGGGAGCAACAAGTGATCCAAAATTAGTGCAAGGAGGGTGTGAGAGGCCTAGTAAAGGCAACATAACCAAGAAAAATTACTGAAACCCAAATGAAGACTGAGCATGATAGTGGGACAAGAGGAAAGTAAAACTAAATAGAGGAAAGAACTAGAAGACAAAAGGTATTTATAGAGGTCTAAATATAGGCATATACATATGTAAATATATTTATATAGGATGGTGGGGAAATATATCTATGTGCATATATTTATAGGATTAGTATTATGGCAGCAGATGGACATTGGACCTCCACTCAAGTGTTTACTCAATGCGAGAACAGATTGTCCTATTAAATTGGCATTCCATGATGCATACCTTCCTGACACGATCGCTGAAGACAAATGTGTGCATAAGCAAATGTGGTGAAGAAAGCTAACAGTGCCTGGCTACCAAAAGATATAGCATCTGAGGTCTTAAAGGTTTGCAGGTAAACAAGCAGCCATCTAGCTCAGAAGCAACAAAGTCCACATGGAAGAAGCGCACCATCCTGTGTGACTACGAGGTGTAGAAGGGATCAGGTATCAGGCATCAAACAACAAAAAATCATTATCATTGTAAATGAGGGTGAGTGCAGAGTGGAGACCCAAAGCCCATCTGTAGGCAACTGGACATCCCCTTACTAAAGGGTCATGGGGAGGAGACTAGCCAGTCAGGTTGCAGGGTAGCAACGATGAAACATACAACTTCTTAAATGCTTCCTTTCCCCACTATCATGATCCCAATTCTTCCTTACAAATCTGGCTAGTCAAGAGGATGTACATTGGTACAGATAGGAACTGGAAGCACAAGGAATCCAGGACAGATGACTCCTTCAGGACCAGTGGTGAGAATGGCAATACTGGGAGGATGGAGGGAAGGTGGGGTAGAAAGGGGGAACCAATTACAAGGATCTACATATAACCTCCTTCCTAGGGGATGGACAACAGAAAAGTGGGTGAAGGGAGACGTTGGACAGTGTAAGATATGACAAAACTATAATAATTTATAAATTATCAAGGGTTCATGGCAGAGGGGGCATTGGCAGGGAGGGGGAAAAGTGAGGAGCTGAGATCAAGGACTCAAGTAGAAAGCAAATGTTTTGAGAATGATAATGGCAACAAATGTACAAAAGTGCTTGACACAATGGATGTATATATTGATTGTGATAAGAATTGCACGAGCCCCCAATAAAATGATTTTTTTTTAAATGGAGGTGTTACTGTATGTGTGATTTTAATGATTTTTTTGCTCTATTATGATGTATTAATTTGGTGGGCATGGCTCTGCTGTTGTGAATGAATGTTATTGCAAGATTTTCCTTATCACTAACCCCCATTTTTGGTGTTAATAGTGTTCATCATTTAAGAGTTTAATATATACAAGGAAACAATTCATGTATTGTGGCTCATAGCTGGCTTTTTCTCAACAGTTTTTTAAATTCTGTACAATTGGCCAAATTTATGACACTATCAATGTGTATTGGTTATGCTGCTAATCACAAGGTAAGTAGTTCAAAACCACCAGCCAGCTCCACGGAAGAAAGATGAGGCTTTACACTCCTCTGAAGATTTGTAAGCTCATAGATTCCCAGAGGCGGTTCAATCTTGCCCAACATTGTCACTAGGAGTCAGTATTGACTTGATGGCAATGAATACGATATCCCATGGGGATGATAATGTTGATTGATGCTAACACAAAATGACAAAGATATCTATAAGGCGAACCAGATACATATATAAAGCATAGATGAATGAATGGATTTGGGCCTGCACTTAATTCTAGTCCCAATCTTAGAACAACTAGTTCTTATGACATGGCTCTGCTTGATGTTCGCCCTCATGAGGAGGCCACTGAAGACATGTGTACTATATATTAAAGTGTGGTGAGGAAACTAGGTGGCTCCCAAATATCAGAAAGAATGGTGTCTGAGTTCTTAAAGGCTTGTTTTCAAATGAGCACTAAGTGAGGCATCAACTGAATCCACATGGGAAAAGCACACAAGCCTGTGTGATCCAAGGATTATAAATAACATACTCTTAATCTAAAGCAGGGAATGGTACCCGAGCTTAAATTGTAAACACCTGGTTTACAGAAGAATATGGCTGATAGCGGAAGCCCAAAATAAATGTGTAGGGTCCATATAGGGATTAAGCCTCAGGTGAATCCCTTTGATTATTGTTGAGGGATGTGACTAGCCCAAAGACAGAGATCATTATAAAGTTGATTATTTAAGACACAAGTAAAAATGTAATATCTTATCATCTGATCTTCCTTTTGACCTGCTTTAAAGCTGTTCCAATTTTTGTTTTTTCAAAGTGAAGGGCAAATACAAATGGATTAAGCACCTAGTGAATCCTCTCTGACTATGGACCAAGATTGTGACTAGTGTTACTATCCTGCCGAATCCATTGGAAAGTGGATTGTTGTAAATGCAGTGAGGTTAAAGTTTAATCTCCCTTATCATCAATTTAAATTTTCTCTGGTTTTAAATAATTTCATCTTTCTTTTCTCTTGAGATTTGTATCTATTTCACTTTTTTTTTTCTTTTTTTAAAAGGTTTGTTCTGTATAGTAAATCCAGGATGGGAAAATCTATATAGACACATTAACTGGATTAATGTTTCCTTGGGAGTATGGTAGAGAAGGTAGAGAGGTGTGGTGGTTTTATATTTCATGCCAATTTGAAGAGATATAAAAGTGTAGGGGTAGTATTTAACCTGTCAATCGTTCACAGCCTGATGGTGCCTCCTTGTGGGTGTGGTCTTCTTTTAAGGGGAGTGGTAGTAACCTTCTCTCTCCCTCTCTCTCTGCACTTACCTTCCTGCTGCTGAGATCTGCCCAGAGTCCTGTGATGATTCTGCCACCATTGGATACACACAACTTTTCACCCACCAGCCTGTGTTATTCCTGCGTTCTGCATCATTGCATGTGGTTGTGTGAGTCTGAAGAGGGACTTCCTGACTAGTAGCAGACTTATGGTCTTAAGTTGGACTGGGCTGGGATGCTTTCTTAATATATAATTATTTCTTGATATAAAGCTCTTTCTTTTTTTGGTTAAATCATTTTATTGGGGGGCTCATACAACTCTTATCACAATCCATCCATCCATCCATTGTGTCAAGCATATTTCTACATGTGTTTCCCTTATTAGTCTCAAAACATTTGCTTTCTACTTGAGCCTTTGGTATCACCTTCTCATTTTTCCCTTCCTCCCCACTCCCAGTTCCCCCATGAACCCTTGATAATTTATAAATTATTATTATTTTGTCATATCTTATACCATCTGACATCTCCCTTCACCCACTTCTCCACTGTCCATCCC
>NW_022104553.1:7547740-7561779 GCF_000313985.2 Echinops telfairi
TTCCTTTCTGTACCAGTGTACATCCTCCGGTCCAGCTGGATTTGTAAGGTAGAATTAGGATCATTATAGTGTGTGTGTGTGTGTGTGTGGGGGGAGAAGCATACAAGAACTAGAGGAATATTGTATGTTTCCTCATTGCTACACTGTGCACTGACTGGCTCATCTCCTCCCCGTGACCCTTCTGTAAGGGGATGTCCAATGAAGCTCTTTCTTACACATATATGAGGGTCACTGGATTTATAGTCAACTAGGCTTAACACAGGGGAAAATGGGGAGCTAATTACTATGAGTACAAGAATTAAGAAAATATTTAAAAACTGATTGGGGGATGGTTGTACAACTCTTGATGTGATTCTCAACTATTAAATTGTATGATACGTGAATTGCATGCCAATAGAGCTGTTGAAAAAATTTTTTTAAGTGTCAAAACCTATATCTTAATTTTACTTACTTACAAATAGAATTCCCAAGATAGTACAGAAGGATTTTAACTAGGATGTGGTTGCGGAGCCTTGATGTCGTAGTGCTTGTGACTTGGGTTGTGATGTAGGTCTGCCGTTTGAAAACACCATCTTCCCTGAGGGAGAAAGATGGGAAATTCTACTTCCATAAAGAATGAGAGTCTCAGAAACTGAGAACTACAGCCTCAGAAACCTGTCCTATAGTGTCTCTGTGATTAGCATAGACTACGTGGCAGTGAGTTTGGTTTTAGAGTTTGGTTGTTGTTGTTAGACGCAGTCATTTATAATTCATAGTGACCAGATGTGTAGAAAAACCAAATATTGTCCAGTCCCATGTCATCCACACAATTGTTGCAATGTTTGAGCCCACACTATTTGTAACTGACAAATAATATACGATTTCTTCAAAATATTTTGTATAATAGACTTAAAATGAGAAAATGCAATTTTCTTGATTCATTGGTAAGAAAATTGAGTACAGATTTTTAAAATATGAATGAATTAATTTTAGTTTAAATTAAATTTTAATTTAGTTTTAAGTAAAATTTTTATTTTTCTAGGTGGAAATTTGGCTGGAAACTCACATATTAGGGCAAAGTATAACTGGAAAATCAATCCATCCTAGCAATAATAAAAGAGTTGTGGAGACACAGAATGCTCAGGCAGTACCATTCTAACTAACATACTTCTAGAAATTTCTGTACAGGGGATTCAAGTGAGCAATTACAATTTTGATCTTCAGAATCTTTATCACTCAAATGGTTTTAATTCCAATGCCACCTAGGGTACACATAGATGTCATAGCATATAGTAACTGAGGAATATATTGATATGTTCCTATATACAAGAAAAAAACTCTAAAATATCCCATTCAGGAGTAGAGACAAACCTTCTCCTCTTCGCATGTTCACCCCTGCTGATCCATGCACACTGCATTATTGAGTTGTAATAGAAAAGCAAAGGGGCCCTGGCAGCACAGCGGGTATCCCTAGATTCCTAACTGAAATGTCAACAGTTCAAGCCCAGCAAATACTTTGTTGGAGAAAGATATGGAGTTTAGTAATGATTACAGCCTTGGAAACCCTATGGACAGTTTTATGCTGTCCTTTAGGATCACTGTGTTTTGTAATCAACTTATTGGAGGTGGGTTTTTTAATTTTGTTTTGTTTAGTTATAGGCAGGCATAGAGCTGTGCTCCTAAGTATTGTTTTGCTGTAAAGAAATTACTTTTTGGTAGAGATTAGGGAGTGCCTGGATCAACAGAAAGAGATAATGTAATGCAATCCCTATCATAAGTGTTATTAAAAAATAATAGCAAGAGATGGATGTCACCAAAAAGAAAAATACCTATAAGGTGGCAAGTCTGAGTAAAAACAAATGATATATATTTGGATATTATCTCTATAAGGAGGAACTACAGCTTGACATAGTAGAGTATGCGCATGAAAAACAGATTGTGTAGCTTGTAGATAGCAACTTTTCTTTCTTTTTTTTTTCGATAAAGGAAGAAACAATATGGGATAAATAGAGTGGTAATTCAAAGTTCTGTAACTAACTGGGTATCAACACAGATTTCCCAAGGGATAGAAGAGAGAAAAAGACCAAGAAATCACACCGTGAGAGATGAAATGAGCATTTACAGAAAGAGGAGATGCAAGAGCTCAGGGAAGACTGTCATAACACACACATTGCATAATGCATGATGGATCAGTTCTATTATTTAACTTTTCAAAAGATGTAGCAGTCCAGAGATATGCTAACCATCATAGTCAGCATTAATTTACAGTGGGAGAAATAATTAGAATCTCACTTTTTCTGAGGAATGGAGTGAAAATGTAAACAATGCTTCCCTCCAGGCAAGTGCTTTATCAAGTTGACAGGTGCATTTGAATTTCCATGGGTGGGGGATCTAATAGGTTATTTATGTGTCATTTTAATAGAAAGACCCAACCGTCAAGATGGACAGCAGACTTTATCAGTACTGCTGTTTGCAACTAATCCTCCAATTTAGGACCCCATGAAAATACCTGCAACAAAACCTGTCCATTTTTCTTTTACGCTCCATTATGGGAAAATCAATACGGGTGCTTTTCATCGCAAATCTCTGGCACGGCGGGAGCCAGAGCCCCCGAATCTGAAAGAACCTGACAGTGCAGCACTCTCTTGCCAGAGCCCATTGCTTAGAGCTTCATTCGAGTACATTCTGCCACCCAGATTGGCCCGGGACCTCATCTAGAGTCCAGCATATGCTGCCCAAGGAGGCTAGATCTGCTGATTTTAGGGTCAACAACATCTGAAGTCAATTTAAGAGGCAAGAACAAGAGGAAGTTCACTTTTAACTTGAAAGACTTCATTGTTAGCTTTTTTAAAAAAAAGGCATTCAGGCATTGAATAAATAACTGATACATTTACCAAGTAATAATTCATCAAGCAACCAAAAGCAGCCAGTATCTTCAAAGATCAAAATTGACTAGTTTCCAGGAAAATGATATTTCTTTATCCCGTGAAACATTTCCCTTTGGGTTTCAGTGAAAAGCCTATGTTCAGTGAGAAATCTACCTCCCATCATAAATACAGAAATATCATCGAGTTCATAGTAGATTTAAAAACTACATGAGACTAATTATCAAAAGGCTGAAAATTCAACACTTCCCCTATGGAAGTGTCTTGAAGGCAGAGAATTTATTGGATTATTGTTTGCTTCCCTCCAAATGAAAAAAAAATTACATATCTTCCTAATCATTTTAAGATAAAAACCCTGTTGCTGAGCTGTCAATCACAAGGCATAGCAAGTCTGTAGGATGGAGGAGGGGTTCCAAAACTGACATTTCCATGAAATCAGATGGCCACACTTTTCTCCTATGGAGTGGCTGTCCATTAGCACCACCAACCTTTTGATTAATAGCCGAGTGCTTAACCTCTGCTCCACCAGGTTTCATTATTACTTAAGATTAGATCAATGGACATTGAGCAGAACAAAGTTCCACACATTCATTTTTGTACTCTATGTCTTAGCAGAAGCTAAAGACTACAAAGAAACACTGAAAATATCATTATTAGATATCAAGATTTTAACCAACCCCTATTTAGAACAATTGAATATACTGGGTGATGTTCTGTAGTAGATCTTGGAGATTGGCTCATTCAATATATACTACAAACCCTCAGGATGTGCCTTCTAAGACAATAGTTAAAGTTAACCAAAGACATTTTTTTTAAATCATTTTATTGGGGGCTCATACAACTCTTATCACAATCCATACATACATCCATTGTGTCAAGCACATTTGTACATTTGTTTCCCTCATCATTCTCAAAACATTTGCTTTCTACTTGAGTCCTTGGTATCAGCTCCTCATTTCCCCCCTCCCTCCCTGCTTCCCCTCTCCCGTCCCTCATGAACTCTTGTTAATTTATAAATTATTATTATTTTGTCATATCTTACACTCTCCGGCACCCACTTCTCCGCTGTCTGTCCCCCAGGGAGGAGGTTATATGTAGATCCTTGTAATATGTTTACCCTTTCTACCCCATCCTCCCTCTACCCTCCTGGTATCACCACTGGTCCTGAAGGGATCATCTGTCCTGGATTCCCTGTGCTTCCAGTTCCTATCTGTACCAGTGTACATCCTCTGGTCTAGCCGGATTTGTAAGGTAGAATTGGGATCTTGATAGTGGGGGTGGGGGTGGAGGAAGCATTTAAGAACTAAAAGAAAGTTGTATGTTTCATCGTTGCTACATCACACCCTGACTGGCTCGCAAAGACATTTCTTGGATCGCCTTTCAACCACGAGTTTTCTTTCTATGTAAACAAGTCAGGAGGATTCTGTTTCTATATTAGAACCCTGATCAATAAGAAATTCAGAATTCCTCAAGGTTTTTAATCAATTAAATGATGTACTACAATTTTCATTTTGTAATCGCAATTTTGTGAGTCATCTTGATTTGACAGTTGGTATTTTATAAACTATAAGGTCTTATTATCTTCTACTATCGTCTAACTTAATAATTTCTTTTACTTTAATGACTTTCTAAAAACTAAGCAATTATAATTTTATAAGCTCTAGTTTCAATAATGTGGTATACTTACACATATAACACATAATCTGAGATAATTAAATCAGGTAAATATCATCATAAATAATATGATATAATTTAATATCATGCATTTTCTCAGTTAAGTAATACGTACTTAGCATATTCAGGCATATTCACAATAAGTCTTATAAATGACAGTATTTATAAAAACAAAAATATTCTTCTCAGTGAAACTTATTATTTGCACAATGTTTTATATTGAGGCAAAACAAGCAAATTTATGTCTTAAAAAAGAAGAGACACACTACATATATAAGACTTGTCTGTGTTGATGCTCAGAGTAGTGATTCAGAACAAGGCCTCTTAGGACTTGTTGGATCACCAGTGAAAATAGAAGAGCTATGTCAAAGGGCCACATGGGTATTTATCAGTGGACTATTTTATTTACTTCAATTCTATGAACTATTTGTTTCCAACAGTTCCTCAGGTGATAAAACTTATTCATTTGGAGGCAGATAAAATTTCCGATATAAATAAACTCATGGAGAAGTGATGCTCATACTGAAATTTTTAGAAATGTAGAACTGTCTCTTATCACACGGATACACATCTTTCCTGAAGGATTATACATCTACTTCTAAACCCTACAAAACAATTGGGCAATTAATTATAACTTGGATTTTGTGCTCTGTGATTGTTTTATGCATTTAATTTTTGTCTTACACTCCTGGCTAGTAACCTCCTTTACTACATACTTTATGTCTTTATATCCTCCAAGGTCTTTACTGCAATGCTAGCCCAGCAGTGGCTCGATACATGCCAGGTTTGCTGTCAAAGATATCTGGCACTTTCAATGATTTTTAAAGATTCACGCAGGTTAGTAATTCTGAGATGTCCTATTAGTAGTATTTTAGTTTCATTGTCCCCTTGCAATGACCTTGAAAGGCTCCTTCTCTAAGATGCCAAAATTGCACCTTGGAAACAGCTTTCAGCAACATTAACAGTGTGATCAATGTAACCTTGAAGAATTCTTGGCGACTGCAAGGACATTTGGAAAGGGAACAGGGGGAAATAAAGGGATAGAGCCTTTATTGATTAGTAGCAGATCATATCGGGATTTGCATCCATTTTTCAATCATGATTATTCAATGGGGATTATTCAATCATTGCTATATCATGAAAAACCCTATTTTGGATTTTATAAATAGCTTTAATCCCTGCCTTTTCTGTCATGTGAGCAATCAATATTTGCTGGGCCCTAGTGATACAATTATTTATGGGTGGCTGCTGTATTTTATTCTTATAAGTTATTGGAAAGCATACATTCTTAAGACATGTATAAGTTTATTTAATATCATGAAGCACAACATAGCAACAAAGACCCTAAACTCAAACTAGGATAATCAAGACTTGAATGCCATTTCAGTCACATTCTTTAATCTACCTGAACTTCAATTACCTCGCAAGGAAAAGGAGAATTATAGTCTGTTTTGCATGGTTGATACCAACAGGAAGAGCTGAAAAATCATTGTCTGTGTTTGCATTGTTATTATGAGCAATAATATAAAACAATGACCAATTATGTGAGAAGCTATAGAACAATACATAATAAGCATTTTAACAAATCAAACTAAAACCAAACTCACTGCTTCTGAGTCAATCTGACTCAAGTGAGCATCCAATTAAATAACTGTAGGGTTCCAAAGATATGAACATTGTCTGCATATCATTTACGTTGAAATTTTGCTCGCAAAAGAATTTGTGGTAAATATAACAGAATGAAATTCATAATATGATTTTTATGAAAGTAGACACCCATCAAAACATGAATCTGAGAATAAATGCACCACATTTGTATAGAATTGATGTGGAGTTGCCCTGCCCTTAAGACTATCCCTTCCATGTAAATCACTACTACACTTGTATATTCCAAAGCCAAGTGTCTCTAATGAGTTCAGTTGTATATTTGTAGTAACATGCTTAATTCAGGTTTCTATCTCATGAAGGCTCTTTGTCTTGGGCCATATTATACATCCAACTATTACCAATATGGTCTTCCAACACCAGGGACTACCTAGTCTCTGTTGCTGTTTCATTCCATGCACAGATAAATAAAGAACACTTTGAAGTGTATTTCTTTTTACACTAAACTAATCACAGTCTGGTCTAGAAAGAGGAGTGGTTATATTAAAATTTGACTTTAAGTAATTTTTTTCCCTGATATGTGACCATCACCACACAGCCACAATTTTGTCATAGTGGCTTTTTTGTTACTGGGATGCTGAAAGCTAGACCACCACTAGTTCAAATACCAACAGGGTGATTCATGCTGGACAGGATTTTTAGCATAACTTCCTGACTAGGAAAAAATGTTCTGGAAAACTACCCTGCAGGAGGAGAAAATGAAAATCATATCAGTTGCAACAGAACATTGTGGGACTCCCTGGCTTTGGTCCTGCCAACAGATGGGACCAATCATTGTAAGAGGCTATCATATTTAGGGTGAGGGAGACCATCCATGAGATGGAATGACCCAATAGTTATAGTCTGAGACTCCAACTTGCCAGCAGTCAAACATGACACAGGATCAAAGATCATGTATTTTATAAGTAAAGTCATCATGAGTCCAACACAATCCCACAGCGGCTAACAACGATAATGACAGCATATGAGTAACAACTTGGTCACTTCGTAAGTAGATGCTTTCTTCTATTTCTTACTGCACTTGTACCACTCTAAGGGATTTTTGGAATTTATGTCCATATATTTATGTTGATATTGTATTTCATCTAATGCGTGGTAGATTTCCTAAAGATACTACACCTCATCATGTCTTCTAGTTTTTAAAAACTCTTATCAACAAATACACAATGGTAAATAAGCTGATTATTTATTGACTCCTAGTTTCCTTAACAAAATTGCAGGAAAGTAAGCACTTGAACATATAAATATCAAGTGTGCTTTTTTTTTAAGAAAGTTACATTATAAGTGGTTTACTTCAAGTATGAAATTGACCATAATTGACAAAGCATTTTAGAAATAGAAAGATCTTGCTCATTTTCATTTCTTTAAAATTTTACAAAAAAACATCAGTTTAAAATGTCAAAGAAGAAAATAAAGGAAATACTTATAGCTTTATTTAGGAACAAAGGAAAACAGAAAGCAAAACAAAGAGACATTGGGCAAGACTAACTTACTGCATAAGACTGGTTAAAGAGGCTGCAGATATATTAGCGGGCTTCAGGTTTTAAGACTTTACTAAATACAACATGAAATTATAAACGTCATGATAATCTTTTATGATTTCTTTAAACACAGCATCTTCCCCCCATTAATAGATGCTGTGTTTGAAACGGTACCCCAAGACACTGAAGTGAGAATTGCAAGAAACTGCATTGAAAGTTGAATATTATTATTGTTAACTTAATGTAGATATCCATATTCATGATAAAAATGAAACTAAAGGGGATTTTCAAAACACAGAAAAGTTTCATTCCCAAATCTGTCTGTAAGTCAAATTTTTAGGTACAGTGGAACAGTTAGATTGAGTTTGTATCTATTCTCAACTGATCAAGGTTTTGATTTAGTATAGAGAGTATTTGAAAAGTATTGCCTCAGGTTCAATTCATACAGGCATGGAGTTATTATAAACAAAATGTGTTCAAACGTGTCCTAGGAATCAGTGGACAGCTACAGACATTCCCCTAAATAGTCTCCATGGCATGTCTTCCAAAAAAGTTTCAGTCAAAACAATGGCTTTCAAGGGGATCCACTGGGCTAGTTACATCCAAGGCAAAGAGGTCAGCTGAAAGTTGTGTTTGGGGCAATCCAAAGAGCTCCTTTTAATATACTTTCTGGAAGTACATAGGAGAATCATCAGTGCCTATTAGGGCAAAGCAGACACAGGGGTAACAGAAGGTACTAGGTTCTGACACTGACCCCCACAGAACTCCACGAGAATGCCAGAAGTCATGGATAGCTTTGCAGGGAGAAGAAGAGAACTTTTGTGGCCAGAGGGCATTCACCCCAGAAAAGTGCCATTTCCAACGCTCGGAGCGTTTCCTCTCAATATAGGAAGATATCGCTGCAAAGACCCTTGCACATCTATTGTAACACACTTGCAACTGAAAGACGAGAATTTTTTAGAGAAAAACATCGTCACCCCAAAGAAACCAAGGGAAAAGCAAGAAGACAATCTCAATAATCAAGGAAGAAAAATCATTAAAATATTAGAAAGGTGTCCCCACAGGAGCTCTGCAAAAGCATTTTACTATATTCCCCCATTGCTCTTGACTTGATTCTGACTCCGTGTAAGCCTATGAACTTAGCTTAATGCCATCCAGTTGATGATGAGCCTATTGGCCAGAGAAGGTCTGACTCTGTGGGTTTCTGAGACAGTAACCCTTTACCAGTGTAGAAAGCCTCATTTTCCTCCCTCGGATTGTTAATGATTTCAAACTGCTGACCTTGTAGATAGAAGACCAACATGCAATCCACTATGTCAGCAGAACACCTCAGTGAGCCTGTCACTCACTGCCATTGAGTAGATTCCAACTCATAGAGAGACCACCGCATAGGCAAGAGTAAAATGGCCCCAGAGGGTTTCAGAGGGTCTAAATCTTCATGGAAGCAAACTAACTCACCTTTCTACTGTGGATCAACTGGTAGATTAAAACCACCAAACTTCTGGTTAGCAGGCCAAAGTTTAATCCATTGGCACACTATTAGGTTTTCAAATATGAAATTATTTTCATACAATTTAAATATGTGCAGTTTGACAAAAAGTATTTTTTATGAAACAAACAATCATAAAATCCAAATCAGGACTACTTAAACCAGAATGTAGATAACATTATTTTAGAAATTTTCTCAAACTCATCTATAACTATATGATTTTTAAAAATCGTTAGTAATGATTAGGAAAATATTTTTAAGTACACTAAATAAATTAAGTCTTTCAACCAATCAGTATTTCTCTTCAAAACACAAAATTAACCGGTTATAAGGATCTACCTATAACCTCCTCCCTGGGGGATGGACAACAGAAAAGTGGGCGAAGGGAGACATTGGACGGTGTAAGATATGGCAAAATAATAATAATTTATGAATTATGAAGGGTTCATGAGGGAGAGGGGAGCAGGGAGGAAAGGGGAAAATGAGGAGCTGATATTAAGGGCTCACATAGAAAGCCGATGTTTTGAGAATGACGATGGCAATAAATGTACAAGTGTGCTTGACACAATGGATGGATATATGGATTGTGATAAGAATTGTATGAACCCCCAATAAAACGATTTTTTCAAAAGCACAAAATTATTTCAGCAGTGGCAAATGTTGTCACATATTGTATCTGTAAGTTGCGAAGGAAACATGCTTTAAGATCTCAACTAAAGCTTAAAGGTATTTAATGATACATTGCTGCATTTTAAAAAGCCAAAGAGAAAAAGACATCTATGTAGCTCAAATATTAATATTGACCCAAGAGACAGCATAATTCCTAGTAGCAAACCATAACAGGCATTCCATTTACATTTAAAAAAATAAGCCAATATGTTCCTAAAATTATGGACAACTTCAGTTGAAGATAAGGCATCTAATCATTGGAGAATAAAGGCAATGGTTCCTTTGCTATTCCAGAAAATAAAGAGAATAAAAAGGGGTAGGAGGATGGTGGACAGGCACACTTCATAGGGGTAGTCAGAAAAAAAAATCAGACATGAGATTAATATCTTACTAAAATTAGAACTTTTCTACTTGAGGAAACAGCAATTAAAATTTTAATATGGAAAAATATTTTATTTAAAGGAAATTAAAAATAACTACAAAGCATCTTAAAATGTATCCATTCTTAAAGAATAGTCTAAAATGTTCCAGAGATACGAAAAAGAAAATGGTAATTATAAAATTAATATGAAATGATTAGAATATGGAATGCCAAGCTATAAATATTTTTAGAATGATTCAAACTCTTACATAGGATTATTGACAAGCCCCACTCACAAACTAATTTATACATGCAGTTCCTGTTTGCATAGGTCTATAGAGTGGAATTCAGTTAATCATGAAAAGTAAGATTAATCTACTGTAATTTCAGTTAATTTCCTAATGACGTTAATTTTTCTAACATTGACAGAATGGTCCTAAGGCACATATGAAAGAATCAATACATAAGTATTTATGCTGAGTTTTATATTGGAGAAAAACCAGGATAAAATTGCATAATTAGATATGACAATTATTGAGAAGTGATTAAAATATTATACTATACCAGAAAATATAATAAATTAAAAATAATATATAGATACCAAATAGACCCTAGTATGCATAAAGTTTTAATATATAACAGAAACTTGATAGAGATTTAGAGATATGATAGACTCTTCATTGACTTCTCATGATGCCACACACCAAAATATATGACCAAATACATCAAATTTTAAGGACTTACTGTGTTGTTGTTGTTGTTGTCAAAACTAGCAATATACTTAAAATATTTAATTTGGGGATAGGAAAAGAACTAAAAGAATTACCACAAGAGCAATGAGAGAATCAAAATCTTAAATCATTGCAAATTAAACTTCATTATAAAATCATAATCGATCTTAAAAGACTAGTGACCAATTACAAACATATTTGTATCAAAAATAATAAGAGTGACAAATGTAATATAGCTGCATTCTATTATGAGTGGCACAAATAATTGAGCATTGCACTACCAACCATAGGCTGGAAGGTTCTAACCCGTGTAGAAACAACTTGGAATGAAGTCCTGGTGATCTGCTTTAGAAAGCTCAGAGTCCTTGCAATGCTCATCTAGATCCTAACTTCATTCTTTAAAGACATGGAAAACGAATTACTAACTTTATATGGGAAGAGATCCTGGATAAGCAAAGAACTTCTTAAAAAGAAGAACAAGGTAGGAGACCTCTCATTTCCTGACTTCAAAACCTATTACACAGCCACAACAGTCACAACAGGCTCACGCGGATACAATACACTGATGAACAGAATGAAATAGAGAACTCAGAAATAAATTCATCCAACTACAGACAACTGATCTCAACATAAGACCAAAACAGAACATTAAAAGGGAAAGAATTAGTCTCTATAATGGCACTGAAAAGTTAGCTCTCTATCTTCAAAGAAACAAGAACCATATCTCAACCCATGTATAAAACATACTAAGGGAAGATGAAAGGCATTAGGGACAAACGTAAGGGCCCTATTGCAGGACAGAGTCACACTATCAACCACAATGTGCACACAGGAGAAGAAAAAAAGAGATCTGTAGCCTACTAAAAATAAGATACTTATTTGCATCCAAAGAATTCATCCAAAGCATCAAAAAGAGATCGGTGGGGAAAATGTTTGGAAAACTACACAATAGACAAGATACTAATCTCTACAATCTATAGAAAACTGCAATGCCACAATATAAAAGGTGAATACTCTAATTCAAAATATGGAAAGGGTAGGAAAAGACAGTCCCTGAAAGATAATATCCAAATGACAAATCTATGAAAATGACTCCCAATCCTTAGCCATTTGGGAGATGCAAATAAGAGCAACGATGAGATACTACTTTGCACTGCCAATGACAGCCAAGTTCCAAATTGTAGAAGAGAAAGATTCTGGAGAAGATGTGAAGAGAGTGGAACGCTCAAACACTCTGGTCGACCTCTCCATGTGCACAACCTTTGTGGAATGTGATATAGCGCCACATGGAAACTGAAATTCCACATAGCCCAGCAATCCCTCTATTGGGTGTCCAAAAACAAACCAAACGCACAGGCAACTCATAGTGACCCTACAGGACAGGGTGGAAATGTCCCTGTGACTTTCCATCACTGTACCTCTTTATAGGAGTCGATAGCGCTGTCATTCTTGCATGGCGTGACTGGTGGTTTTGAACTGTTGACCTTTGCAGTTAGCAGCCCAATACTAACCACTATGCAATCAGGGCTTCTGCTAGGTATATGCATAAAATGGAATACAACACATCACTAAAACCCTGATGACACCACGTGGCAAGGATGGGACTGGTGATTTCATGTTTAATGAAATTAGTCAATCACAAATGGACAAATATTGTATGAGAAAACTGTTATAAAGAAAATAATCAAGACAAAGATTATCATACCCAAAGGAACAATAGAGGCTACCAAGGGGGCAAAGGCATGGGGGAGAAGATGAATCAGCAGGTTAGAGGGCTGACTGATATTAACTTGCTGAGTTCTTTCCACAAGAAGGAAGAGAGAAATCAAAGGATGGGGGTTGGGAAAACCATTGGAGGCTTTGATTAGTATTTTATACTGTTCAATACAAAACAATTATTATCTGAAATGTAAACCGCTGCCTAATTCACAATATTGAACATTCTAAAGAGAGAGGGAGAGACCAAAAAAAGAAAGAAAGAAAGAAAAGAAAACCCAATGAAGTGTAATTCTACTCTTTAAAACAATGGGTGGCCATGAATTGGAATAGGCTTGCCCACTGATTTCAGTGTACCTTTATAATCTATAGTCAGCTCTAACAAATGATACCTTTATAATCTATAGTCAGCTCTAACAAATGATAAAGGGAATTGCACAATACATGATAGGCAAATATCTTAACATAATTCATTGACACAAGGAAATTATGGTTTAAATATGCTGAAAACTTCAGATTCATTAGTAATCAAAAGAAATATAACTCAAGATAAGGAAGCTGTATTTCAAACCAGCAAAAAAACATTTTTTGAATAGGAGACTATTCACTGTCCATGATGCTGAGCTAAAATGGAAACTTTCACTGGTATCAGTGAAAATGGTGACACTCTAGATAAGAGTTGGATAAGATATTTTTGAAAAACGTTTTTATCAACTTGGTAATGATGCTTCTAAAAAATTGACCTCAGAATATTAGCATATATGTGGACCAAGATTTTGGTACAACATTTTCATCATTTATTACTCATAACAGCACAAAGTCTAAATTAATTAAATATTAAATAAGAGTAAAAAACTCAATATTGATAGTTTTATACAATGGATATTGTATGTCAATAACCTTTTCAATGAAAAAATATACATATCAAAGGAAGACAAAGCCAATAAAAAACCAAAAACAAAATAACAGCAACAAAAAGAAAGCCAATGACAAAAAAAAAAGCTGATAAATAGTTCAAGGTCTGTTTTTGACCTTTAGGACTGTTTTCCAGTTGAGTCTGATGGAATGCCACACTCTGTCCCCAAAGTCTATTTTTAGTATTCCCTGGGACTTCATTGCTTTGCTCCCCTTACTACTCTGTTGCCTGCCCTTAGTGTTTTGCCCCAGTGTGATGGGATCAGATCAGACACAATTCCCACACTGTGTCTCCAGTGTTGCCCCCCATAGCACTATGGTTCAGTGAGGGACATCATGTCTGGTTTCCAGGGCCAGTCCTATGGCCCTCTCTGTGAATTGTCTGCTCTGAGTAGGAATATGGTCCTCAGGGCTTAGTAGGCCAGGAAGTGTTCCACTCACTCTCCTTCCCTCTTTGTTTCTCCTGTGTGCTCT
>NW_022104553.1:7561879-7563786 GCF_000313985.2 Echinops telfairi
CTGGGGCGGGGGTGTTGTCCACATAGTTGAGATTGGGGCCTATTGGTTTTGTCTTCCATTGTTATTTTGCTTGGCTTTGCTTGTTTTTTTGTGTGTGCTTATTAATGTCTCTACATGTTTAACTAGATAAGATAGGCAGGATAAACAATTCGGAGAAGTAAACAATGGGACCAACAGTTCCAGGAGGACACAGAAGAAGGGGAGGTGGGCGTAAAGGAAGGGGGAAGGGACCAACCAACCCAGGGACAAGCGAACAACAAGTGAACTAAAATTAATGGAGAGAAGGGTGTAGGAGGCTTAGTGAGGCTTAATCAAGGGCAATGTAACAGGAATTACTGAACCCAATGAAGGCCAAACATGATAGTGATACAAGTGGAAAGCAAAAGGAAACAGAGGACAGAACCAGTGGTAAAGGGCATTTATAGAGGTCTAAATAAAGGCATGTAGATATGTAAATATATTTATATATAACAATAGGGAATATAGATCTATGTACTTATATTTATATGTTAAGTATTAAGATAGCAGATGGACATTGGGCCGTGACTCAAGTACTCCCTCAACAAAAGAACACTTTGTTCTAACAATCCGGTATTCTGTGATGCTCACCTTTCCAACATGATCTCTGAAGACAAAATGTGTACATAAGCAAATGTGGTGAAGAAAACTGATGGTGCCCAGCTAGCAAAAGCTATAGTATGTAGGGCAGTGGTATGATCATAATGTAGATATGTAGGATGTATTTTACATTGTTACAAGTTGAACATAATTAAAGCATAGTGATTAATCACACAACAACATGTAATTAAATATTGTGAAACATTTATTTATAATTACAAATAAATGAAATGTTTGTCTTGAAGCATGGTGTAGTATGGGTAACAGTCTTAATACAACAACAGTAAACTCCATTGCTACATTTTGTGACAATATGCATAAAAAACCAACATCAGTGTGAAGGTTGAGATAGCTTCTTTCTCACCAGATCAGAAATTCTCAGGACAGTCTTTGCCAGAGCACAACAAAGATCATCTTCCACAGCAAATCTACTTTTGTATTTAGACTTGATCACCAACAAGCTAAAAAAACCTATCTCACAAAGAGATATGTTGTTGGAAATGGAAGAAGAAGGCACAACACAGTATCAGACAAAAACAGGATATGACTTGATCCAGAATTTTGTAACTGGCTTGTTAAGAAATCAGTTCTCAATGCATCGCTGTTAATAAGTTCAATGAACTCTTCTTGTGCTGTTGCAGGAAGTGCAAATGAGGTGTCAGGTAAGATTTGGAAAGTATAAAATTTCGCCTGCAAGCATGTGTAAGTGTTCTTTCACAGAAATTATCATCATAATCCTTTTGTTCTGACTCAATGTCATGTTCCTCAAAGAAAGCAGATAAGGTAGGCAACATGTAAATTTTATTTTCATCCAATTTTTTTGCCAACGCTGAAGTGTGATTTAGAATGAGTGGATCTTTTCAGACAAATCGACGCATGTAGTATTTGGTCCTTGCAGTGATAAATTTAACTCATTCAAGATGGCAACCAAGTAATAAGCTATTTTCTGCAGTTCACTTTTACCACTGAAAAATATTTTGAACTTGCTTTTGGATTAAAACACGTTTTGAGTTCATCACGAAGCTCAAAAATGCTTGTAGGCAAACAAGCGGCCATCTAGCTCAGAAACAACAAAGTCCACAGAGAAGAAGCACACCAGCCTGTGTGAACACGAGGTGTTGAAGGGAACAGGCAGCAGACACCAAAGAGCAAAAACCATCATTGTGTGACCACCTACCCCACATAAACGCTGAAGACGAATGTGTGCATAAGTAAGTGCGGTGAAGAAGGCTGATGGTGCCTGGTTTTCGAGACCTATAGCGTCTGGGGACTTAAAGGCTTGAAAGTAA
>NW_022104553.1:7564598-7605100 GCF_000313985.2 Echinops telfairi
AAAAAAAAAAAGAGCTGTAAGAACTCCCAATAAAAAGATTAAAAAAATTTTTTTTTCCTCTCAACAACCATGTCATTTCAGTGTGAAATAGCAGAGCATTATTTGGCGCATCCAATTCGTTGCACAGTAGCGAAAACAGTGGACAGTTTAAAGTGCTTGCCTTTAGAAAATTGAAAGAATTTATGACGCTTTTCATTACTTCTTGTAACTCTTGTCACAGCATCTTCATTGCTAATATTTGGCCGAGGAATCATACGAGTTCCCCTGACTTTTGGTGACTCATTCAGTAGCAAACGTTGAAATCCAGATCAACATCCCAGCAGAGCTGGAGCACCATCTGTGCAAACACCACAAACCTTTTCCCAAGAGATCTTATGCTCTTTCAGAAACGAACCAATTGTGTCAAATACATCACGTGCAGTAGTTGTCGTTTCAAGAGGTTTGCAAAAAAGAAACTCATCTTTAAAGTCACCATTATTAATATACCTCACGTAAACCAGTAACTGTGAACAGTTTGAAGCGTCTGTAGATTCATCAAGCTGGATGCTAAATATTGGAAGTGGGGCAGATTCAATTTCCTGGATTACCTGATCAAGAATATCAGCAGACATGTCATCTATTCTTCTGCGGACAGTGTTCTTAGATAAGCACTCAATTTCATAAGAAATTCATCTCCGATCATAACTCGAACAATGTCTTTGGCCGCTGGCAACAGTAAATCTCAGCAATGGTGTGAGGTTTCTTAGCTCTGGCGATTCTAAGTGCCACCAAATATGAAGCTTCAACTGCTGCTACGCTTTGTTTGTGGTACTTGCCACCAGTGTCAAGTCTGATGTTCTTGAGTCCATCGGCTTTGTTTCTAAAATAGTTGGTATCCTTTCTGGCAAAGCTCAGAACCTTGCTATCAAAATGGTGTTTTAGTTTGTTCAGCTTCATAGATTCAGCTGATAGAACTTCACAACAAATAACACATTGCAGTTGCTGCTGTAATTATTGAGGCAAAACCATACTGTAAAAAATCCTCACTGTATTTTTTTTTCTTAACGTTCTTCTCTACATGATCAATTGTCATGGGATGGTTTGCTAATGAAACTAATATATAACAATAGCTTTAATAATGCAAAAGCTGATATGTGCAATAGTTCAGTTAATGCAGTTCATTAAAGTTTCCTATGATTTACCATTCATTGGGGTTTATTTTACTACTTTTTTGGTGTATATTATTATCTCTGCAGGTCTATGAAGATAAGATAGGCAGGATAAACAATCTGGAGGAGAAAACAATGGGACTGACGGTTCCAGAGGACATGGGAGAGGGGGAGGCAGGGGAAAGGTATAAACAAACCCACGGGAACAACAAGTGATCCAAAATCGATAGCCAGGAGGGTGTAGGAGACCTGGTAGGGCTTGATCAAGGGCAATGTAACCGAGAGGAATTACTGAAATCCAAATGAAGATTGAACATAATAGTGGGACAAGACGAAAGTAAAAGGAAATTGAGGAAAGAACTAGGAGACAAAGGACATTCATAGAGATCTAAATACAGGCATGTACATATGTAAATATATTTATATATGACCATGGGGAAATAGAACTATGTGCATATATTTATAGGTTTAGTATTAAGGTAGCAGATGGATATTGGGCCTCCACTCAAGTACTCCCTCAATGCAAGAACATTTTGTTTTATTCAACTGGCATTACATGATGCTCACCTTCCCAACACAATCGCTGAAGACAAAGCGGGAGCATAAGCTAATGTGGTGAAGAATGCTGATAGTGCCTGGCTATCAAAAGATATAGTGTCTGGGGTCTTAAAGGCTTGAAGAGTATCAAGCGGCCATCAAGCTGAGAAGCAACAAAGCCCACAGGAAAGCAGCACACCGGCCTGTGTGAACATGAGGTGTGGATGGGATCAGGTATCAGGCATCAAAGAACAAAAAAATCATATCATTGTGAATGAGGGAGTGTGTGGAGTGGATACCCTAAATCCATCTGTAGGCAACTGGATATCCCCTTACAGAAAGGCCGCAGGGAGGAGATAAACCAGTCAGGGTGCAGTATAGCACTGATAAAATACAACTTTCCTCTAGTTCTTTAATGCCTCCACCCCCGCAATATCATGATCCCAATTCTACCTTACAAATCCGGCTAGACCAGAGAATGGACACTGGTACAGATAGGAACTGGAAACACAGGGAATCCAGGACAGATAAACTTCTCAGGACCAATAAGGAGGGTAGAAGGGGAAGGTGCGGTAGAAAGGAGGTGAAGGGGAAGGTGGGGTAGAAAGGGGGAACAGATCACAAGGATCTACATATTACTACCACCCTGTGGGACGGACAACAGAAAAGTGGGTGAAGGGAGACATTGGACAGTGTAAGACATGACTAAATAACAATAATTTATAAATTATCAAGGGTTTGTGAAGGAGGAGGGGCAGGGACGGAGGGGAAAATATGAGGAGTTGATACCAAGGGCTCTCAGGTAGAAAGCAAATGTTTTGAGAATGATGATGGCAACAAATGTATAAATGTGTTGGACACAATGGATATATGTATGGATTGTGATAAGAGTTGAATGAGCCCCCAATAAAATTATTTTAAAAATGAAAAAAAAAACAAGGGGGAAGTATTCACATCCATCACAGCTGAATATAAAAAGTCCCATCAGCAGCCAGATTAAGTTCCTATGGTACAATTATTTTTTTTTGCAGTAGTTGATGATTTTACAGTACATGATTTTACATTTACCCAGTAATTATGATTCATGAAGTGTTGTTTTACCTCCAACACTGCTGCTTTCAACACAGCAGCTGCTTTCTACATAGTAGCTGCTCTCTACACGTGTGACTGACCCACATAAGTACATTATGGTGACAACCCTGCCACATACACCTGTATTTGTATGGGGTAATATGTGATAGGGTTGGTACAAAGATGTCATCACGCCGGGTACTTGTATGTGGACATATCTGCAGGTGGGCAAACCCACATGGAGATGGATAGAGGAGCAGTGTCTAGGTTCCTAAGATCATCTGTAGTTCAACTCCCAAAAGGGTTGCGACCCACAAGTTAAGAACTGCTGGTATAGGGTCTTGAAGATAAACAAATGGCCATCTAGCTGAGAAGCGACAGAGTACACGTGGAAGAAGGACACCAGCCTGTGTGATCATAAAGTGCCGATGGGATCAGGTATCAGGCTTCTGAGACTCTGAACAAAATCATACCAGTGTGAATTGGGGGCGAGGAGGAGGGCGCGGAGTGGAGACCCAAAGCCCATCTGTAGACAGTTGGACATCCCCTTACAGAAGGGTCACAAGGACGAGATGAGCCAGTCAGGGTGCAGTATAGCACCGATAAAACACACAACTTTCCTCTAGTTCAGTGTTCTCAACTTGTGTGTCACAGGCCCTTTGGGGGTCAAACAACGCTTTGACAGGGGTTGTCCAATTCATAACAGTAGCAAAATTACAGTTATGAAGTAGCAATGGAAATAATTTTATGGTTGGGCGTCACCACAACACGAGGAACTGTGTTAAAGGGTTGCGGCATTAGGAAGGTGGAGAACCACTGCTCTAGTTCTTGAATGCTTCCCTCCCCCCACTGTCATGACCTCAATTCTACCTTACAAATCTGAATGGACCAGAACATGTACACTGCTACAGATAAGAGCCCTCAACACAGGGAATCCAGGACAGATAAACCCCTCAGGACCAATAATAAGAATAGAGATACGACAAAGATAAGGGGAAGGTGAGCGGACAAAGGGGGAATTGATGCAAAGGATTGACATATAACCCCCTCCCAGGGGGCTGAACAATAGAAAAGTGGGTGAAGGGAGACAGAGGACGATGCAAGATATGAAAATAATAATCTATACTTTATCAAGGGTTCATGAGGGAGGGAGGAGGGAGGAGGGAGGAAGGGAAAAATGAGGAGCTGATAGCAAGGGCTCAAGTAGAAAGAAAAGGCTTTGAAAATGATGATGATGACATGTGCAAATATGCTTGACACATGGGATGAATGTATGGATTATGATAAGAGCGGGTAAGAGCCCCCCCACAATAAAAGTATTTAATAAATAATAAAAAAGAAAAATATACATATCATAAACATTCCCAGAATTCATTACAATAAATTAGGAATTAATCATGCAAATTTAAATAGAAGGCAATGTATTTTCTTTCTTTTTTTTTTAATCAATTCATTGGGGCTCGTACAATTCATCACAATACATAGATCAATTGTATAAAACACATCTATACATTTGTTGCCCTCATTATTCCCAAAATTCGCTTGCCTCTTGGGTTCCCGGAATCAGCTTTTTTTTTTTTTTGACAATGCATTTTCTATGACTTTTAGTAGTGCTACAAAATGCTTTAAGCACATCAAGACACTTAAAGACTGATGAAACTTAGGTAAGATTTTGGATAGCTTTTATTTTCTGTTGTTTTTATTTTTCTGTTTCCATTGTTTTGCTAGGACGGGCAGGTATTCCATTTGAATATACATAGAAATTCAATAAAGGTCACTCAAAAATATTTCTCTCAAGAAACTAAGGTTCTCATGTTGTGGCACTTAAGCCAAATAATGCAAGGGACAAATAGTCCAATGAAGAAAGAAATCCTATTTCTTTAAATTCAAGGTCTGTGTTGGGGCTGCCACTGGGAGGCTGTGCTGAATTTCCCCCATTAAGTTGTTTCCCAAGGAGAAACCACCCTATCGAGCACTCATTGCAGCATTTCTTTCGATTTTTAATTTCAAAACATTTCACTTGGCAGAGGCAAACCAGGGAGTCCTGTCAGTGACTGCTGGTATTTGGCAAGCCTCGTAGAAACACAGGAAGGAATCAAGTACCAGAGCAAGCCAACACACTTTGTAATCAGTTTCTAGCAGTGGAAAAGCCAGGATTTATAAGGGCTTCACACCCCTACATACCAGTCAAGTGACACTCTCGAGTGTAACTGTGAGGTTTTATGGTCGTATTATCGCTCACAGAACAGAGACGAAGCAGCCCAGGAGTTGGGGAAGAAGTACATAACGCTTTCACACACACTAAACTCAATTGCAATATTGTTCAGTGCTCCTGGTGCTTCCTTATGAATTATTGTAAATCTCTATTGTTTTGAAAATTAGTGGATTGTGAGAAAAATGGAAGCTTTGATGACACTTGAGTACAACAGATTGATACATGGTGGCCTGGTCTAATATCAACACCCCCCCTAAAACAAATCACTGCTATCGAGTTGATTCTAATTCATAGGGACCTTACACAGTGTTTCTGTGGCTGTCTTTATTACCGCAGACAACTTTAACTTTCTAGGAAAGGCTTGTATGAACTACTGACTCTACTAGCAGTTCACCTGTTACCCAGCACTACCACCAAGACTTCTTGGTCTAGCATCCATGCACCTTACATTGGCCTTCATTTCAGGGAAAAGACCTGTAGAAAATGAATCTGTCGAAAATGAATTTCTTTTCTTTTCCTCCTTGCATCTGGTACAAACTAATTTAAAAAAAAAGGAAAGAAGGAAGAGGGTAGAGAAAAAGGAAAGTACAAGAATATTCTACAGCATTAGGCCTATAATTCAAAAGTAGCTCTAACACATTTCTAATTTATATGACCAAATGCATGCTATGTAAGATAACACATGCAGCTTTTGAACTTGACGGAGTTACACGAACAATGTCTTCATACCTCTCGACAATTTTTTGTTATATTGTGCATTGTATCTACAGCTGTGCTTTGTTGGGCGGCCATAAAGATCATTCATTTGTGTAATCTCAGGGCAAAAAAGCACCCCAAAGAGCAGCAATGGGACTGGGAAAATGATCCATCTTCATTTATACATTTAAAATTTTTCTTACTGTGAGAGCCTGGTGAGGTGGATATCTTCTTGTGGAAACCACCGAGCACCAGCTGCCTCTTCTCAGTCCAACAAACATCAGTACAAACAATAACATTAAGGATTCATAATCGCACATGGAAATTCACACATGATCCTCACGAAATTCTCCCTTTTACATTTCCTAGACTTATTAATATACGGGATAAAGAGCCACGTGAGCTCTAGCTTCCACAGTGTGTGTAATGAATATCATATCCCTGCTGTTCAGTTTGGAAACTTTTGTCCCAGATTCCTCAAGTGCTACTGGAGATAAACAGAATGTGAATGTCTGCCTCTCGCAGCTTGCCTAAGCACAATTAGTTCATCTCCTCTCTCTTAGAATGCACCCCCAAATCACCTAACTCAAATACACCTCAATTCTATGAAATCGTGTATCAACGAAGTCTGTGTTGTGTCCCTGGATTGTGGTAAATACCTTCACTATTTGAAAACTATGCCTGGGTGAACTGATGCTGTCATTAGCTACATCACAATGAAGACCTCTTACTGGCTCCTTTTCTTTATAGGCCTTTCAATCATTCATTATCCGTAAGACACTAGCCTCTCTGAGAACTCTCAGCTTACTATCTGTAGTCTCTGCCGCAAAGCCGAGCCTTATGTGGACTTAGTATGAGACAGAAAAAACAGCTATTCATTGAGGAAGCATTTCAGAAACCTTGTACCTATTAAGATTTCATGACCGTCAATAATTCCAAGGTATTGGCATATTGTTTGTGCATTTTTTAATTTTCAAGAAAACTAAACATTTACATTGAAAAAGCTTGGCAGACAGGTTGACCTCCTAGAGAAATGTTCACGGAATAAAGCAATTAATTTGTGAAGGTTTGTTTTATGACTCCGTACATGGTCTTTTGTAGTGCGCTTGAGAATAATTTTGTTGAGCTGAGCATACTGTAAATCTGCATTGCTATATTTGTGACCTATTGTTATTATTCTTAAGTGCCATAGAGTCAACCCTTCCACATAGTGACCCTATACCCAGTAGAGCAAAAGACTGCTGAGCACTATGCCATCCGTGCAATTGCTGTTTGAACCTATTGTTGTAGTCAGTGTATCGATCCATCTCAAGGGGCTTCCTCGTTTTGACTGACCCTCTACTTTACCACGTATGATGTCTTTTCCTCTTTTCCAGGAACTAATCTCTCCTATCTGTGGAAAAGAAGAAAAGACATCACACTCTCCAAAAGTGACTATAGATACAAGTAAAATTAAATATTAACAAATTTACTCTTTTCTTCTTTTGTCATGATACTGCCTCTTGGTCCACTTTTGAGGAATTTGGTTTTCTTGACATTGAGTTGTAATTGATATTGAAGGCTGCAGTCTTTGCCCTTCATTAGACAGTGCCTCGAGTCCTTCTCCCTTGAAGCAAGCAGGTTGTGTCAGGTGCATAGAACAGCTTGTTAATGAGCCTTCTTCTAATCCGGATGCTCCATTCTTCTCTGTGTCAGTGCAGCTTCCTCGAGCTCTTTGCTCATTATACAGATTGAATAAGTCTGGTAAAATGATAGGACCCTGACATATGTTTTCCTACTTTTAAACCATGCAGTAACCCTTCTGTGCAAACAGTTCCTTCTTGGTCTATGTACATGAACATGCTAGAATTCCATTCTTCACAACATTATCCGTAGTTCGTTATGATCCACACAGTTGAACTTACGTTCACAAAACATAAGTAAAAGGGGGGAACCAATTACAAGAATCTAAGTATAGCCTCCTCCCTGGGGGATGGACAGCAGAGAAGAGGGCAGAGGGAGACGTCGGACAGTGTAACTTATGACAAAACTATAATAATTTATGAATTATGAAGAGTTCAGGAGGGAGGGGGGAGGGGGGAGGAAGGGGGAAATGAGCAAATGATATTGAGGGCTAAAGTAGAGGGCAAATGTGAGATTGATGAGGGCAACAGGTGTACATATGTGCTTGACTCAATGGATGTATATATGGACTGTGATAATAATTGTACGAGCCCTCGATAAAATAATTTTTTTTAAAGAATGAGGGTAACAAATGTAAAAATGTGTTTTATACAATTGATGTACGTATGGATTGTGATGAGTTGTATGAGCCCCCAATAAAATGACTTAAAAAAAAAACATTCAACCAAAAAAAAAAAAGAACTAGAAAAAAAAATAAGTAATCACCTCTCTGGTATTCTCATCTTTCAACCAAGAACTAGCTGACACTTACTATGACAATCCTTGTTCCAAATCCTCTTCTGAAGCCAGCTTGACTTTCCGACAGCTCCCTGTCTATGCACTGCTGCAACTGACCTTGAACTTTATTCAGCAAAGTTTTCTTGCATGTGATATTATGATAGCATCCCATAATTTCTGCATTTTGGTGGGTCAACCTTTCTTTGGATTGGGCACAGATAGTGATAGCTTCCAGTAGATTGGCATGTGACTGACTTCTGAGTTTCTTGGCAGAGATTTGTGAGTGCTTCTAGTGGCATGTAAGTTTTTTGAAAAATTATGATAACTTTGAATTATACTCTACTATGACTACTATAGGAGTCTCTGAATGGCATACATGGTTAAGTATTTGACTACTGGCGGAAAGTTTGGCAGTTGGAAATCAAGCAGGAGCCTTAGAAGGGAGGCATGCTCAAGGAGGTCTGTCACCTTGTCTCTGGTTCCCGCTAGGGCCTTGGCGTCCAAACATTAAACAGACAAGCAGAAAAAAAAAAAAAAAAAGAAGGGAGGCATGATGGTAATCCGCTCGAAAAGATCTTAACACAGGAGTTCTCCTCTACAGGCGTGGGGTTTCCATGAGTTAGAATGAACTCGCGGGCAACTCTTAACAGTAAATACGCTAATGTAGTCACTCAAGAGCGGCGTTTCTCAACCTGTGGGTCGCGACCCCTGATTCATGACTGTAGCAAAATGATAGTGATGAAGTAGCAACGAAAATAATGTATGGTTGTGGGGTCACCGCCACATGAGGACCTGTATGAAAGGGTCGCGGCACGAGGAAGGTCGAGAACCACTGCTCCAGGTGACTATGTGTATATCTGTGTGTATATCTGTTTGTATATCTTCGCCATTGTGTTGCTTTAATTGATCGATGTCAATTTACATACAATAGGTTTCTTATCAATAACAGGTTCATCGTTATGTTTTTAATTTGCAATTTAAATATTACTGTCTAATGAATTGGTGTGTTAGATCATGTATATGGAATGTAATAACAGATTGAATTTGACTTAGGTTCACCATTTTATTTATTTTTCCATTTTAACTTATATTTTTTTCTTATGACCCCCCTTTTCCCTGCCATCAGAAAAATTTGAATATTTTAGTGTTCCATTTTCCTCTATGTATTGGATTTTTGGATAGTAATTTGTTTAATATTCACTCTAGAGATTACATTATACACACTATGTTTTCATAGTATGTAATTTAATCAGTCATTGAATCAGTCACATGCATTTTATGAAACTTTACAGCAGGAAGAAATGTATGTTTAATGTTTCCAGATACTTAACATTTCAGTAGTTCTTCCATCATTTCTAAAATTCCAAGTTTCCTGGCGATATCATTTCCATATACTCAGACAGTTGTTGCTGTCTCATGTTGAGTGTAAGTCATGGCAACCCACGTGTGGACAGTAGACGTACTCTAGGTTTTCTATGCTTATGGGTCTCAGAAGCAGGATCATCAAGCCTGCCGTCTAAGACTCCTTTGGGGTTTTCCAACTCCCAATCTTTTGGCCTGGAATTGAAGAGTTTCCTTTAGTATTCTCTCTCTCTCTCTCTTTTAATACCTAAACTCCTATTTTTCTTCATATGAAGATATTATTTACCCTTCATTACTGAAGTATATTTTCATCAGAGAGAGAATTCTGAATTGACAATTCTTTCTTCTTACCTCTTTGCCACTATCTTCTTTAACTCCATAATTTTGGCTAAGTGATCGCTTATATGTAATATGTGCTTTTTCTCTGGCTGCTAGTAAGGGTTTTTCTCTGTTTGCAATTTTAACACTTAATTGTGATTTTAAATATAGTTAAGTCTGAGTTTATTTAGTTTAAGACTTGTGGATCTTTATGAATCTTAGATTTGTGTTGTAACAAATTGAGGAAGTTTTGCCCATTAGTCCAGTAGTTCTTTAAATATTTTCCTGCACAAATTTTTTTCTTTCTGGAATTTCAATGACACAACTGTTAAAGTTTTATTGTTGTCCATGAGAATGTGTTCATTTTTTAGAGTACTTTTTCTCTATGTCTTGCAGATTAAAATGACAATTTCCATTGAGCTGTTTTAATGACTCCCTTTGACATCTCCACTCTGTTATGGAGCCTGCAGAAAGAATTGTTATTCCAGTTATTGTGGGTTCTTGTTTTTGTTTTTTCTACTGGTTCTTCTTAACAATTTATTTTTGCTGAAAACTCTGCTTTTGTTGCTTCTTTTCAAGGTTCACCCCTCTCTCATGGAAAATGATCAATATAGTAGATTTAGACACCCAACATTTGAGTCATCTCAGAGCTAGTTTTTTTTGTGGTGGGTTTTTTCCCTCCATAAGGATTGGTCAGATTTTACCACTTCTTCACATATTGAGTAATTTCGTATTGGATCCTTGACTTTTTATTAGCTCCAGAAATAGAATTTTGTTTTAGAAAGCAATCAATACAGCTAGAGTCAGACTGAACATTCCGTCTTATTTTTAGTGATATTCCCAATGTCAGCTCAATTTTCCGGGACTTTCTTATGCTGTTCAGATCTCCTACATAGAGAAGACCATTCAGAGTATTAATTTCAATTTAGGCTTATATTATAATTCATTTCTCTAAGTCTTTGCTATGGTTCTTCTGAACTGTTTCTCACATGGAAGTCTTGTTGTTGAGCCTTGAATTTTGTTAATTAATACATGGAAGTCTTTATCACCCTGACCACCATCATTACACAGACACACAAAATAAACCCCTTCATACAACAAGGATCTTTTTTTCAGGTTTCTCTATGCAGAAAATAGGTACAGAATTGTTGGAAATAAAAATAAACAGAAATTAATCTTATCACAATAAATATACATGGTTCTATAAATCTAACCATACAATATGTGGCACATTACTTTCCGTTGCTTAACACATTTCAACAAAGTTAATGTTTTAAAACAGCACCCAATTTTCACCTCCCCGTTTCCATGAGCCATAGGTAGCTGCTAGAGGTGTCAGCCTGGTTCTTACCAGGGGCCCTGTGCCAGGGAGGAAACTTCACACTCCTCTGGCTGTTGGAAACCATAATTTCTTCAAGTTGTAAGACTAAAGTTCATGTTTTGTCACTGGTTGTTAGTCAAGGGCAATTCTCAATTCCTGAATTCCTCATCACATGGCTCCTCTTTAAAGCAATTCGCATGACCTTCAATACCAATAGAGGATCTCTTTCACTATGAATCTCTGCTCCAAGGAATCCCCGTTTGGACCTTCTTTTGAAGTCCAACCCAGCAAGGTATATCCTATTCAGGATACGCCTTCTTTTTATTCATTAAAAGTCATCTGATTCGGTATCTTATTTAGATGTGCAAACTTGCTTCACCTTCGCCATATAACACACAAGTATGCAACATTATCATACAGAATTATTTTCCACATTCACAGGGATGCATTTATTCAGGATACATACACCAGGGATGGGTATCTTGAACATACTTTTTAAATGCTACTTAACATATTTTACATATAAGGTTGTTTTTTCATATAAGCTTTTTACTTAGCATGATGCTTTGATATATATTTTTGTTATAGTAGATGTTAGCAGTTCACTTCTTTTTGTTGATAATTTTTAAAACTTTATAACTATACCACATTTTGTTTATTCATTGTTCAGTAAATGATCATCTTTTTAGGCTATTGTGAATAACACAGATACATACATGTTTTAATTTGATTGGGTAAATACATAGCTATGTATCTCCTGGATCATGTGATAAATTTATAGAAAACATGTGTAGCCAAGAGTTCAATACTTGGACACATCTACCTGGTTTCATGTCCCAACTCGGTTACTTACTGATTGTGTGATCTTGAGCAAGTTATCTAACTTCCCTGTGCTTCATCTTTTTGATCTATTAACTGTTTCATAAGCAGTATTACTGTGAGAAGTCAAAAATAATCAATATGAAACATTTGTACAGAACTTGACAGATTCTCATTTTTTAGCTGCCACTAAAATCAGTTCTACCACAGAAAAATCTCATAGAAATTAATGAATATTCATTTATTTACCCACAAGTTGAAGACCTTATTTTGTAGAATAACCTGCATTATACATAGGGCGTTGGATATTTAAATCGTGTGTAACAATACTTCAGATTTCTTTTCTATATTTTTTTAGCAGTTGGCCTATTTTAGAATAATGCTACAATTAATGCCTCTGAGAAGCTCTGTTAAATAATTGAAACTTGTAAAGATTCCTTAATAAACATCAGCTATTTTTTCTAAGCAATAGAGTACACAAATAATGAGAATATAGAAGCATTCCATTCCCCTATTATGAGACAAAGTTGACACGTGTATACTTTTATTTCCACATGTGACTTTTATTATGCTGACCTGTCACATCAAATAAACACTAGGAAGTTTTTTTATTTTGTTTTGATTTTTAAACTATAGGCCGGTGGTCTGTCTGGGATAAACTTTATGTGTGAGGGAAAAATAAAATTTTATTTGCTGCCTGCAGACTAAATAATTCTTTTAAGGAAGAAAGTTTATTGATGTTGTAAGCAACATGATGCCTCCTAGGATAAGGGATTATTACGTGGGCTACGAAGCCGTCCCACACCCCTTCCTTTTCTGCACATTCTCTCATCAAAAGCCTGTGATCAAAGGTTCATTAGCAGACAAGTTTCTGATTGTAAGCAAAATAAATTTATATTTTAAAACGACCAAAAAATAAAAAAACCTAACAGGCTCAAGATGTCACATTAACCAGGAGCGTCTCCCACCTCTTATTTTCCATCCTTCAATTAGCATATTAAATCTTTGTTGATGTTGTTATTATGTTTAAAAATAATTCAAACTATTGTTCTTTAATAAAATTCAATTACAAGTTTAAAAAAAAAAAAGAAGCGTATCCCTTAAGTAAGACCCTGACTTATGGTGACCCAATGCACAGAGCAAAACATTGCCCATTCCTGCTGCATTCCTGTGATGGCTTGGGGATCACACCATTGCAATCTACAGTGTTTTCACTGGTTTTCAAAAAAGATCACCAGGCTGTTCTTCCTTAGTGTGTCTCAGACTGGGAGCTCCACTAAAGACCAGTGTACTGCTAATAGGCAGTCTCCAAGAACAGACCGTGATGACTGTGCATGAGACGCTAAAACCAAGGTAAACTCACTGCTGCCGAGTCGATTTCTACTCATGGCAACCTTCTGGGACAGGGTAAAACTACCCTGGTAGTTTGCTGAGACTGTAACTCTTTATGGGAGTAGAAAGCCTCACCTTTCTCCCACAGAGCAGCTTGTGGTTTGGAACGGTTACCTATCTGGTTAGTAGCTCAATTGTTCTCTAATCAAACCTAAATCTCCCCTACAGAAAGTGAAAATTCGACCACTGGACCACCAATGCCCCCCTAGTAATCCATCACCATTCCTTTAATTTATTCCCTTGCTAAACTATGACCCAACAATATAGCACAACATACTTTTATTGTCTTATAATATAAATAATAGCTATTAGATAGAAAGGATAATTGCTTAAGCAATAGTTCTGTGTTACCCAGCTTATCGTGAGTTCATTCTAACCCCCTCCCCCAAAATGCTTCAGTTTTTCTGACATTCATATTATTCATCCAATCAGTTACCATTACTTTGCCAATCTCCTGGGACAAGAAAAAATGTGTCGCTCAGACTAGGAAAAAAGAAACAAAACTCAATTAAGAGCCTAGCTGGCCAGCAGCAAGGGCACTAGATGACCATTCTTAATAGTATGGGTTGTGCACCATTTCCTCTGTCCAGAAGCAGATTGGAAGTAAGGAAGCAGGAAAGTAGAAATTTTCTTAGACTATGTGGCCCTGTTAGAGTACAAGACCCAAGCTGTGTCTCTAACGTGATGTTAAGAAGGCAAATTCTTGGAGTCATAAACTGAGTCGTAAGTTGGAAACTTACAATTGGTTCTCTCAATATTTAAAAAATATTTAACAAAGTTTTTTTGAGGTTAGGGCTAATTGGACTATGCTAAAATATCCAAGAAGAGGTGAACTTATCCATAGTTCACTGAGAGTGTGCAATGTGCGGGTGACAATGCAGAATGTAGCTGGCAATTGCAATTCAGGAGAGAACCTCAGAAAGATAGGGCACCAAGTTAGACACTTTGGGTTCAAATAATTCAATCAGTCTCCATATCTTGAAATTACCTCCTCAATGGTACAAATGAAAATACTGGATTTTTTAAAAACAAACATCAGAAACCATTTATATTATATCAGCCCTACCTAATGTGGCCCAAACTACTCTTATACCCAGCTGACTCATTGCCACATTATTAAGTGGCTTATCTTGAGGTCTATTTTTTAAATGTGTGTATATTCCTATAAAACTATATGATTATTGCAATTGGAGCTATAATCTCAAATTTTCCATATTCTTTCAAGGACTATCACATACTGTGCTGTGTATACATATAGACATCCATCCATCTATACACATACATAATGAGGGAGTACCCCAAAATACCCAGAATTTGTTTTTTTCAAAGCTATGTATTTGTATAATTCTTTCATAAAGCAATCGTATTACTTTCAAAGCACTCTCCACTATACTTAATATAGTTGTCCAATCTGCAATTCCAATTTTGGAAACATTTTTCAAACTCATCTGTTTGGATGGCTGACAGCACCTCCCTCATTTTTTTCTTCACCTCTTCTGTGTCATCAAATCACTGTCCTTTCATTTATGCATTTGTGGAAACAAAATAAAAGTCTCATGGAAACCAAATAAATCACATGGAGCGAAGTCAGGTGACTAAGGTGCCAGGGGCAAGAGAGGCTTGCTGGGTTTTGTCAAAAACTGGCACACTGAGATGGCTGAGTGAGCAGGTGCATTGTTGTGGTGGCCAAACCAGTTCCCCATCTGCCACAAATGCGGCCTTTTTGATCACACATACTGTCACAGAACCTTTTCAGAACCTTTAAAAAGAAAGCTTGATTAACAATCTGACCTGGTGGAACGAACTCCAAATGTACTATCCCCCTTACATCAAAAAAAAACAAAGGAGCATCTGTTTTTGCAGGGTACCTTCTTGTATATTAGGGGGTTTCAGAGAGTTTCAATGAGTTCATGGAAATGTCATCTTTTAATTCCATATTTCCACCAACGTTTGAAGTCTCTACATGTATACATCTATGCTAGTGAGGCAAAAGGTATTACTATTATTCCAGTTCATTCATCCATGGATTTATTCCAAATGAAACATGTTTGATTCTGTCTCCATGATTGGAAGCTAGCTAGAGACAAGTCCTCTCGGTAATCCACTTACATGTCTGATTCTCCTAAGAGTGGCTTCACAAAGAAGGACCAATCAGAAGAATGGCTTCCAAGGGTCTCCCGAACCAGTTAAGGTCCAGAGAGGTCCTCGAAGGGGACTCTGGATTTGTATTAATCCCAAAAGTACAATCTTGTTATATCCTTTTCAAATGAGTCAGGATTATAATAAAGTCTTATACTTGAGACATTTTAAGAAAAGGTAAAACTATAATATTGAGGAAAAGGTCACAAAGTGGCACTGAGTAATATTTTCCCCATGAAACAAAGCAACTGCTCATTTTTCAAAGGTGGTGCAGGGACAGTGAATTATTTAAAATGGTTGATCCGACAGAGAGCATGAATTAAGATAATACAGGTAGCAAATGTTACTCTAATGGATTTTGTTGGGAAACCTTACTCCATCCACTCTCTGTCCACAATCTTGCCCCTTTATTCTATTTTTTTGTTCCACAAAGAAGAAAAGGAAGACGTAAATGAGCACTCTCGGGGTCTTGGGGATGTTGAAGCTATCATTCTGATGTGGTATACATAGAGGAGCATGGAATTCTTTGGGGATAGTTTAGAAGGTGGAATCACTACCTTCCTAAGTGTAATCGACCTAGATGGAAGACTTGTAGAGAAACAATACCTTCACATATTGATAGTTTTGTTTAACAACTAGTATTTTTACTTACTCCTGTGTGTGCACGTTTGTGTGTGTGTTTTCACAAACACCCAGTGTCCCTGAGTTGATTCTGAATCGCACAGACCCATGGAGCAGAGTAGAACTGGTCCTTAGAGATTCCAAGACTACATATCTTTATGTGAGCCAAAAACATCATTTTTCTCTCATGAAGCAGGGGGTAAAGTTGGACTACTGGTCTTGAACACACTATGCCACCAAGACTCCTGTATACGTGAATGTATAAGAACGTTTTAAAAGGTAGATCATAAAAAAGATGTTTAAATTAGAGTATAACCAAATAAGCTCTGATTTTGGTCCTTGTTTCTCTTGTAAATTGTACCTGAATGTTATAATATGTATTATCAAAATCAAATAGCTTTGGAGAAGAAAAATAGAAAACAATGTGCTCAAAAGGGAGTTTTGTCTCAGACAAAGCTTCCCCTCTCCCAAGTAACTATGTCCAAGTTTCAACTGGAATATTGATAGTTGCATCTCCCACAAAGTTAAGAAAACAAAAATTAAAACGATAAACCAAGATAGAGACTCCTTGTTTTTCTAATGAGTCCGTTCCATTCAGGAGACTCTCAGGGAAGCAACCCGTGACTCCAAATTGGATAAATTTCAGTCCTCACAAAAAGGAAGCCATGTTTGCCACGGGGCTTCCTTTCTTAAACTGAACAGTGATGCTTCAAAGCAAGAAGAATATGATGCAAGGATGGTTGTTTCACATACAAAAATTGAATTTTCTTTAGCATCACAACTTCCCAAATTCCAGCCTTCTGAAATCCCTGGTGTTCTTTCACTTAACCTACGCACTGCTTCAAACACTGTTGTTTATCAAGCAATAATGACAATAACAAGTCTATAAACCTGAACTTAGCAGCAGGGGTTTGGGGCCCCTAGGTCATCAAACCTGTGGCTAATGTGGTGATTTATGTCTGCAGACTCAAGGAAACCATAGAAAAAGAGGGCGAGAATCAGGAACCACACCTGTGTGTGTATATACATGTGTAATATTTGTTTGGTTTAAATAGATTTTTAAAAATTATTTTATTGGGGGCTCGTACAATTCTCATCACAATCCATCCATCCATTGTGCTTAAATAGATTTTTTTAAAAGGTGAACTCACTATTAGCAAGTCAACTCGGACTCATAGAGACCCTGCACGGCTTATAAAGTTGTGAATTATTATAGAAGCAGGCCTGCCACATCTTTCTCTCACCAAGCAACTGATGGATTCAAACTACTGATCATTCAGTTAGAAGCCAAGCACTTAAGCAACCATAGCATATATTTGCTACTCCTATCCATCTGTCCGTTCACTGGACTCTGGTGCCCTGTGTATTACAAATACCAACAGGGTCACCAAAGGTGAACAGGTTTCACCAGAACCTCCAAAATCAGACAAGGAAAATGGCCTGGCAATCTACTTCCAAAAATTCATTGATGGAAAACCTATGGACCGCAATAAAACATTGTCTGATATAATGCTACAAGAGGAGTCTCATTTATGGTAAAGCATTCACGATATGTACTTGCCAGAACAATGTACATATCATGGACAAGTACCAAGTAGCAAGTATCACTAACAAGCCACAAGCCAGGAAACGTTTGGTTTGTTGTATTCATGCATCAGAGCTGACACCATGGCAACCAGTAACAACATATATGCTTGGGGTCACGGAAAGACAGCAGTAAAGGGATCAGAAGCTTTAAGAGCGAGAAGAAATCCATTTAGCTATGGCAAAATGGCCAGGTCACGTCCATAAAACTGCTAAAACTAGTTAGGGTGGCAACTCCATATTTTCTATGTACTTCAGAGAGATTAGGGATGATGTTCTGTTTGGAAGGAGGCAAAGGCAACTGTTCTAAATCTGCAACCTGTTTTTATTCAGGGTACACATTTCTTGAGGTGACTGAAGGTGAGAAACAAAAGTTGGCTGTGGAATGGGTATGCACTTGCTCCTAACTTAAACGTTCCTGATTCAAACTCTCCAGCCATTCTGCGCAAGAAAGAGTGGTTTCCTTTCATAATATTGCTACCCTGGAAACCCTATGGGGAAGTTCTGTCATCTCATTGAGAGTCACTATGATTTGGAATCTCCTCAAGGCAACAGGGTGAGCTGGTTTTAGCTTCTCTGTTACTAGTGATTTACACAGAGGGGAAGTGGTTGACTTACTCAGTGGATCCTATACACGGTTGCTATTAGGTGCCATGGTGTGAGCTCCAACCCATCGCTACCTTACAACAGAATGACACACTGCGTGGTCCTATGTCATTTTCACAATGGGTCCTGTTCCTGAGCCCATTAATGTAGCCACTACATCAATCCATCTCTTCTTTTACGGTCCCCCTCCACTTTACCAAACATGATATCCTTCTCCAGGGACTGGTCTCTCTTGACAATATGTCCAAAGTATTTAAGATGAAGTCTTGCCATCTTTATCTCTAAGGGGCACTCTGTCCTTACAGCTTCCAATATAGATCAGTTTGTTCTTTCAGCAGTTCATGGTACTTTCAATATTCTGCTCAGGGCCATAATTCAAATGCATAGATTGTTCTTTATACAAGGTCCAACTTTCACATGCATCTGATCCAATGGAGAATACCATGACTTGAGTCTGGCGCACTTAGTCCTGAAAGTAACTCCCTTGCTCTTCACTACTCTAAAGAGTTCTTGTGCGGCAGATTTACCTGATGTAATACATCTTTTTAATCTCTTGACTGCTGCTTCCATGACCATTGATTGTGGATCTAAGTAAGATAAGATCCTTGACGTCAGACTTTTCTCCATTTATTACGATGTTACCTAGTGATCTAGTACGATGATTTTGGTCCTCCATACATTGGGTTGTACTCCAAACTGAAGGCTGCAATCCTTGATGTTCATCAGCCAGTGCTTGAAGTCTCTCCTCACTCTCAGCAATCAAGGTGGTGTTATATGCATACCTAAGATTGTTATTAAGCATATTCCAATCCTGATGCCACACTCCTCTTCATGCAATCCAGTTTCTCTGATTATTTTCTCAGCATACAGGTTGAACAAGCATGACAAGAGGATTCGACCCTGATACACACCTTTTCCGATTTTACACCATGCACTATTCATTTGTTATCATCCCACAACCGCCTCTTGATCCATGTACAGGTTCCACATGAGCACAGTGAAGTGGTCGGGAATTCCTGTTCAGTTTCTTACGGTCCACACAGTCAAATGCCTTTACATAGTCAATGAAACACAAATAAAACATCGTTCTGGTATTTTCTGCTCGAGCTAAGAGCCATCTGACATCAGTAATAATATCCCTTGTTCCACATCCTCTTCCGAATCCGGTCTGAACTCCTAGCAGTTCCCTCTCAAGGTGCTGCTGCAATAGTTGGAGGATCTTAAGTGAAATTTGACTTGGAGGCAATATCAATGATATCGTTCTATAGTTTGAGCATTCTGTTGGGCCGCCTTTCTTTGCAATGGGCACAAATATCACCTCTTCTAACCAGTTGGCCAGAGGGCTTTCTTTCAAATTTCCTGGCATAGAAGAGTGAGTGCTTCCAGTGCTTCTTGAGCTTTCTGAAACATTTCAATGGTTATTCCATCAATTCCTGGAGCTTTGTTTGTGGCGAATGCATTCAGTGCAGTTTGAATTTCTCCCATTGGCACCATCAGTTCTTCGTCATACCCTACCTCCTGAAAGGGAGAATGGTGACTAGTTCTCTCTGGCAGAGTGACTGTGTGTTCTTTTCATTTTCTCTTGATGAGACCTGCATTATTCAATCTTTTGCCTATGGAATCTTGAATTTTCTCTTCAGTTATTTCAGTTTCAAATATGCTGACCGTGTTCTTCCCTTTTGCTATTCTAATTCTCTGTTCTTGCACATTTCCTTACAATATTTGATTTTGTCTTCTTGAGCTGTCCTTTGAAATATCCTATTCAGCTCCTTGACTTTATCCTTTTTTCCACTTGCTTTAACTACTCTATGGATAAAAAAACAAGTTTTAGAATCTCCCCAGATATCCACTTTGATCTTTTCTTTCTTGTCTTTTAAATGACCTTTTGCTTTCTTCATGAGTAATGTTCTTGATTTCCTCCCAAAGCTCACCAGGCCTGCTTTCATTAGTGTTCCATGCATCAAATCTATTTTGAGCTGTTCTCAAAATTCAAGATTAATAGACTCAAGTTCATAGCTTGATGCTCATGGACCAGTTTTCATTTTCTTCAGCTTTACCTTGAACTTCATTCTGAATCATTCATGGTCTCTTCCACAGTTGGCCCCTGGTCTGGTTTTACCTGCGGATACTGAGCTTCTCCATCGTGTCTTCCCACAGATGTAGTCAGTTTGATGTCTGTGTATTACAGCTGGGTTATTCCATGTGTATAGTTGCCTTTGGTGTTTTTGAAAAAAGGTATTTTCTTTGAACAAGTCATTGGGTTTATATAATTGTATCATGCAATCTCCAGCTTCATTTCTATCACACAGTCCCTATTTTCCAACTACAGTTTCTTCCAATTTTTGCATTCCAGTCACCAATAACTATCAATGTATCCTGACCATAGATTTGATCAATTTCTGGCAGAAGTCATTGGTAGAACTCTTCAGGTTCTTCATCACTAACTTTTGTGATTGATGCACAAATTTGACTAATAGTTATTTTGACTGGATTTCCTTAAAGGCAGATAGATATAATACTATCACAAACAGGATTATACCTCATGAGGGATTTAGCATGATCCTTTCTGACAAAGATGTCATGCCATTCCTCTTGATTGTGTTCCTCCCAGCATAATAAATCGTATTTTTCTCTGATTCAGCTAACTAATGCCTAGGCTATCAATCTTCATGCATTCCATTTCACTTTTGACCACTTCCAATTTTCCTACATTCATACTTCCCACCTTCGAAGTGCCAATCATTAGATTTTGGCAGCTGGTTCTCTTTGCCTTGAACCATGATCTTCAGTAAATGAAGATCCAGAAGAGCACCCTAGGACCCGAGGGGCCCATCCTCCATCAGTATCTCAGACAAAATTCTGCTTCCTCTGTTTAGGCTTTCAGTATTTGATAATGCTTTGAAGCTATGCATAAGATTTTCAGTGGCTTGTTCCTGGGAAGTCAGAAATCAAGTCCATGTTCATGGTCTGTTCATCTGGCAGTTCCATGGACCCCTGTTCCCTTTGGGTGACCCTGCTGGTATTTAAAGTAGCTGTAAAATAGCTTCCAGAACCACAGCAACAAACAAGCCACCACAATATGACAAAGAGATAGACAAGCGGTGGATCCAATATACTAAATAGATATTATTCTGGAAATGGGATCTGTAGACCAAGAGCAACAACAAAAATACAGAATATGTGTAATGTTGGAATGTTACTCCTAAGTAAATCATATTGAGAGTGCTAATGAATTTGATATCAGTTAATTATTTGAGGTAGTTAGTTTATTGTGCCAATCTGGCCAATAAACACAAGGGGTTAATTGAAAGGCAGAGGGAAAAATGGCTCAGTGAGCTTCGCCTTCCTAGTTCTCTTGCTTTCTGATGGTCGAACCTTAGCCAGTTCCCTGCTTTAGCTGGCATGGCTCACTTCCTGCAAGACATCCCTGAGGAGAAGCCACATGGGCCTACCCCGACGCAGCCATGGGTGCTGGAGCAGCTGTGTGGAGACCCCTGCCAGCGCTGAGATGCTTACACATTCACTGACTCAGCTTTCTTCCTGCAGTCGGCATTATTGCATCTGTTTTGTGAGATGGAGGAGGACTTAGTGGATTGCTATTAGACATATAGGTTAAAGGGTTATTGTTGGACTTGGCTTGGGCAGCCCTGGGTTGGGATGTTTTCTTGATGCACACTGAACTTTTATATAAAACTCTCTCTTACACATGAGTTTCTGTGGATTTGTTTCTCTAATGTACCCAGACTAACACATTATTCTTGATGAATAATAGGTGAATGCATTATAATACTCTTAATCTCTTGACAAGAGATAGGCTATGTAAGCAAGCCACTTGGCCATAGACACTTGGATGAGTACCCGGAAGTTTGCTGGATGGACATAAATGTTCTTGGAGAAGGCAGAGGAAATGACAGGCAAACAGGGATGCAGTAGTTGCTGAATAGTGATTTAAAAACCAGCACCTTGAATATCATGAGCTTGTGGCAAGGTAACTGTTCAGTGTTGAGACCAAAACTTAAGTGGGTTGCTCCTTCAGGTCCAGCCGACACTTTGGAAAAGAGTTAGCCTATCTAGTGGTAAGTATTGCAGATGATTTCTTCCAGGTACAACCATTGAGAGGGTCAGAGTAATCTGTTAATTAGGTCAGTCTGTGCCATTGTCTATGCACAAGAAATGTCTGTGACCAGATCAAAATTACTCTACACTTTACATACAGCAGAAATAAATATTAATAGAAATTTGATATTTCAAATTAAACCTGGAGTGGCTATTTCCTATCAACCTGAACATATGACACATACATGAACGTTGGAAGTACTATTATCTTAAGAGTCAAGTGCCTTTCAGTCTTGATCATGATCAGTGTCATTGGGCTTCACCTGACTTTATGGTATTTAACAGTCTAGCATCTTATAAACTGACATGGGGCTCAAGAGAAACAAAAACAAAAATAATCTCTAATAAAGCTAAATTATTACTTTTTTGACTTTCATTATTAGACCTTTAGGTCAAAGACCTCTAGATTATATAGCTCTAAAATCCATTTTAAAATATATTAGAAAAAATAGACTTCCTTGGATTCTTTAGGGTTAAAAAATATAGTATTAGATAATACACTTCATATATAATTATAAATTCAGAGGATTCAGTAGCCTATGTAGTAGATTGACTTTTTAAAATGTATATCAGAGTAGCAATTTATATTTTTGTCTCTAAATAATCTTTCTAAGGCATCCAAAGAGCTTGTCAGGGAGGTGAATATTTTCTGAATATTGAGTCCTCGACCTCTAACCAAACAATAGAACCGCTGGAAATCATTTTATTTTTCTGTGAAGAAGCCACCCCTACAATGTTCAAGTAAGTATTGAATGAAGACTTAATAAATAAGAAATCCTCTTCTAGCACTAGAAGGAAAGCAAGTATCCTGCAGAAATTGGGGGAAGGGGGTGCTGAGGAAGCAAACTTAAGGAATTTTTCATTACTAAGGAATAAAAATGTCATTCGAGTAAAAACATCGAGTACAGTTAGAATATCATCAGTATAAAGTTATTCATTTATCTGGGCACAGGAAGAAGGAACATTTTTGTTGTAGTAATCAAGAGATCATAAAATCTCGTATAGTGGAGATATCTTGCCCGTGAATGCAAGGTATGGGAGAAGATGGGAGAAGATTGTAGAATAGGGAAATCCATGAAAGGAACATGACTTCAAGGGCCTAGAAAGAGATAACTTTAATGTATATTCAAGGAAAACAGATATAGGAGCATGTGGGAGAGCTGAAACCAACTCAGTATATGTTTGATCTGTCTCTAAATTCTTGGACAATAGGGTCCTAGAAGGGTGAGTTAGTTAATAGTGCCAACCTGGCCGATCATCACATGTGGGGCTAATTGAAAGGCGGAGGGATAAATGGGTGGTGAGCCTCACCTTTTGAGTTCTCCGGTCTCTTGCTTTGTGATGGTCGCACCAGGGTGCAGCTGCCTTAGCAGTTCCCTGCTTCAGCTTGCAAGATTGACTTCCTACAAGACATCCCCAAGGAGAGGCCACATGGACCTATCCCGATGCAGCCCTGGGTGCTGGAGCAGCCGTGTGGAGACCCCTGCTAGTGTTGAGATGCTTATTTGTTCACTGACTCAGCTTTCCTCCTGCAGTCGGCATCATTGCCTCTGTTCTGTGAGGTGGAGGACTTTGTGGACTGGTGTTGGGTTAATGGGTTAATGTTGGACTTGTGGGCTTGGGCAGCATTGGGTTGGGATGTTTTCATGATGCACACTTTCTTTACATAAAACTCTCTTATACATGAGTTGCTGTGGATTTGTTTCTCCAAAGTACCTAGACTAATACAATGGGGGTTGAAAATTGTATTTCCAGCAGCTTCAAATTCTATGAATTTTATTTTTGAGAGTTTTTGTCATTGTGATCTTTGGATAATGAGAAGGTTCTAATGATGATGGTTGCATATCACTGCACTGTACACTTTAAACAGCTAGACATTGTTGTTGTTGTTAAGTGTTGTTGAGTCAGCTCAGATTCAAAGCAACCCTAAATGACTGAAACAATGTCTGGTTCAGTATCACCCTCACAATTGTTCTTATGTTTTAGCCATTGCTGCAGCCACTGCATAATGTACCTTATTGAGGTTCATCTTTTTTAACTGACTCTCTACTTTACCAAGCATGATTTCCTTTTCCAGGTACTGGTCCCTTCTGATAACATGTCTACAGGCCATGAGATGAAGTCTTGCCATCCTTGCTTCTAGGGAGCATCCTGGCAATATTCTTCCATGGAAGATTTGGTGGTTCTTTTGTCAGTCCATTGTACTTTCAATATTTGTCAATATCATAATTCAAATATTTCATAGTATGTAAATTATATCCTTAAAAACCTGTCAGCTTTTTATATTTTTATAATTTTTAAGCAAATGTATTTGAAAATAATAAAATACAACTTTTAATCCTAAACTCAGCATTTGTTAGACCAAGGGCCTTTTGACCATTGTTAGACTCTGGAGTGTATTTTAAGAGAAGTCCAAAGAATTCTTTAAAATAAGTTGTAACTTAAACTTAAGGGCCCTACATCAGGCATACATATACTACCAAATATAATAAAGAAAAACACATATTAGAAGTCAAAACAGTTTACCACAACCTACTAAAACTAAGACCCAGATGTGCCTTAAAAGACTTCATCAAAAGACGATAAAGAGAACCCACAGACTTAGAAGTAATCTTAAGTAATGACACAATAGACAAGAAACTAATTACTCACATCTAAAGAATCCTACAACTCAGGAAGAAAAGAAAATCCAATTAAAAAGTGGGCCAAAGACAGGAACAAACAGTTCACCAAAAACAACCCTCAAATTGCTAAGAAACATAATAAAATGCTTATGATTGCTAGGCATATGGGGGATGCAAATCCAAACACTGAAAGATATCACCTTACACCCACAATGATATCCTAATTAAAACAAAACAAAACAGAAAATAAATACTATAGAGCAGTGGTTCTCAACCTGTGGGTCACGACCCCTTTGGGGCTCAAACAACCCTTTCACAGAGGTCGCCCAATTCGTAACAGTAGCAAAATTACAATTATGAAGTAGCAACAAAAATAATTTTATGGTTGGGGGGTCACCACAACATGAGGAACTGTATTAAAGGGTCACGACATTAGGAAGGTTGAGAACCACTGTTGTAGAGGGTGAGGAGAGAATGGACCTCTTATACACTTCTGGTGAGCTTGTAAATATGTACAAACCATTTTGGAAAGTGATAGGTTGTTACCTAAAACAATTTGAATTGGAAATCCAATATGACCCAGCAGTTACTGGGTATATACTCTGATGACGTAAGAGACACAGCATGAACAGAGGTATCCTCTCCACTGTCATTGCAGCACAATTCACAATGGTACAAGGCACTGGAAGCATACACAAATGTTCATTAGTAGAAGAATAGATAAAGAAACTCTGGTATATATACACAATGGAATAGTATGCATCCCTGAAAAGTATTGATGAAACCACAAAACACCTCCTGCCAAGGATGGATTTGAAAACTATAACGATTAGTGAAGACCGTCACAAAAGGACAAATATTGTACAAGACAGCTATAATAAGTATAAACACCAAGCCAAAGGAAGGCATCTGTTTTCATATCATACAATTGTCCAATCCGGTCTCCCAATTAACAAAATGGTGTTTCTGATTAATGCTCATGTTCTATCTATAATCCCCTTATTGGTACATCTTAATCACCACTTTGACAGAAGAGGCCTCACCCTAGCTGAGGTCAATTTCTCATGTTGGGGAGGAGAAGATCAATAAATTCCTAAAATATAGCATTGTTCTATGGTCACCCCTAATCAACAAACACTCCCACAAGGGTGCCCAATGGGCCTTAATAGAAAAATTCAAATCCAGAGGTGGGTAGAGGGATGTTGTTGGTCTTGGGGAAAGTGATTTCACTTCTTTGGGTAGGTAAATCAAGTGGGGCAACTGAACATTGGGAAAAACACTTAGAATTACTTATATAGATCCCTGAGGGGAGAATATGCCAGGTATTATGTTTTGTTTTGTCCTAGTTTCCATGCAACTCTTGTTGACCAAAGATGCATGCTATAGACAACCAGGATTTTATACTTTGTCCTTCAGAGGTGGAAACCATCCTTCATAGACCACAACACCAGAAGACTCCAATATGGAAGCCCAACTTAGAAAACCAGACTTTACCTTAAAGTCACCTCTAAATTTAAAAACCTGGACTATTCCCTTGAACTTCAGGCTAATATACCTTATGATGACTGCTATCCCAAGGTGATGGGTTCAGAGTTTATTGAACTTAAGTTTAGATCTTTTGCTTTGAGAGGGCAAAATGGTGACTTGGGATTATCAGATGATTGCTATTTCCATGCTCTCTCTGCTGTTTTATGACATGTCTTAGACTAGCAGCTATGGTTCTGCCTTTGTGCATGAGTGTTATTGAAAATGTTGCCCTAGCCCTCACTGTTTGCAAAAGTAGTATCCAGTCCCTTGAGTTTTTATCATCATGGGTCACTATTTCATGTATTTTTGGCCTAAAAACTATCCTATATATGTGACACCTCCCTCATATGTGTTAGCTAAGTCCACACAGAAGCACAGCAACCTAGATGATCCAAGGATTGTAAAAGACAAAATCCAAGACTGGAGAGTGGAACAGAATTAAAGATTTAATTCTGAGCCCCTAGTTTGCAAAAGGCTATGGATGACCGTAAAGGACCAAAATGCATTTGCAGGGTCCCCAGGTGGATTAAGCCCTCGGGGCATCCCCTGTGACCATTACCAGCCATGTGAATCGCCTTGCTATCAGACAGCGTGCATTGGATAGTAATGTAGGTGTTGGTGTTGTAGGTGTCCAGTCAGTTCTGACCCACAGGGATCCTTTGCGCAGCAGAACAAAGCAACACAAGTACTTGTGCCACCCTCACAAGTGTTATGTTTGAGCCCATTTTTGTAGCCACATCCTGTTGAGGGCAATGCTTCCTTTTTCCTGGCCCTCTGGTTAGATTCAAATTGAACACCAAATCATTTGTTCTTTGGGCCCATTTCATATTTGTTGTAGTTTTTATTATCTTCTGCTTTCTTTTCTGTTGAGATATTTCTGATTTATTTTGTTACTGGGTTTTTTTTCCTTCTTTTTAGAGGTTTTCCTTTATATGAAATCCAGGATGTTGTTATTGTTAGATGCCATTGATTTTGTTCCAACCCATAGCAACCTTCTGCACAACGGAATGAAACACAGCCCAATTCGGTGCCATTTTTACAATTGTTCTAATGTCCATTTCATCAAGAGTCTTCCTACTCCTCTCTTTTAGCAAGCGTGATATTCTTCTCCAGGGACTTGTCTCTACTGAGAAGTCCAGGTTTGTAAATCTCTTATAAACCAGAAACAGGATGAATAGTTTCTCGGTGTTATGGTATGGGAGGCTGTGGGATGATGGGAGGTAATATTAATTAGTAAATAAAACAGAAGAAATATTCTAAAATGGATTGTGGTAATGATTGCACAACATTTTTATAGGTTTAAACTATTGACTTGTATGATATGTGAATATGTCAATAAAGCTGTTTATATTTAATAACTAAATAGAGGTCTTCAATGATGCCTAGCATCTATTGGTGAAAGATGGAGGTTTAGAAATAATATTTCTAATTTTAAACATAGGATATATGGACAAAAAGACATTGACAATATGGACAATTTGGTTTAAAAATGATAGATTTCTTAATACATGATCTGTATTAAGGGCAATCTAGAAAGACCAATCCTTTAGATAATCAAGATTTATCTATAGACACAACATGACAACTATCACCACTACGCAAAAGGGAAGAGAAAACTCTCTACATCAAGAAATGCAAAACAAGGAAGGATCGAGTGACAGACTGTAGCAGGAAAATGAGAATTTTCCAACAGCTTGCCTGAGAAGAAGCCAAGAGACCAACCTGAACATCAGCAACTGAATGTCGATGGCGTAGTCTCTGGGAGCCTCACACAGTGGCTCTCGTTCTGCCAATTGTCCAGCAGGAGCGGTCACAGCAGTTTAGTTCTGTTTTAGGACCTAATGGAGGCATAAACCACAACTGCTGCTGTTGGCGCTTGACAATGAAAAGCAAACTGCATTTCTAATTGGAAAGAGGAACATGTTAGCCAAAGAGAAATAGCCACCAATCTCATCAGGAACAACAAAGTGTGACTGGGTTTGTCACCACATTAAGCAAGGCTGCTGACCCGTCAAGTCCACCGGGGCTCTGGGAATGTATTCAGAATGGTTACTAAGACACACTATGAACATGGTAACCAATGCATTCTTAAGATAGAGATACTTTTCAGGATATAGTTCACTTTTCTGAAGCTGGATAATGAGGCTGGCAGATTGTTAGTGCACAAACATCTGTTTGTGAGCAGAGCACCCTGGATCATTGTGTATGACACAGTGGTTTGTAAAGGATTTTACATTGTGCCTAATATCTATATTTTTTCTTTTTAAAGGACCATTTCACAGTTTTCTTTTTCTAATTATAAAAATAATAGACATTCAATATAGAAAAATATTTAATGTAGAGCATCTTACAGAGGATCACATAGAATTCCCATTATATTATATCAAAGGGAGATATCACCACTATGATAATTTAATGTATGTCATTCTAATCCCAAGTAGCAAGGAACAGAGTTCTATGTATAACTTGTATACCAAAATTTAAAATTGAGAACATGTTATTTATATACATCTTCTAAATATATAATTTTAAGAATATAAAATAGTCTAATGTATACATAATTTAACAAGTTTTCAATCATTTTACAATATTTTCTTTTCTCTTGTTTGACCTGTGATAAGAATCTTTTAAAATAAACTTTTGTCTGAATTTCTACAGCAAAAAATTCCCCCTTCAGATGAATTACTTGAAGTGAAATGATTGAGTCAAAACAGATGAGAATTCCTAGTGGTCCTAAGTACCAAATTACTCTCTCAAAGGATTTTAGTCATTTATATTCCACTAAACAATAGATGGCTGTCCATGTAAGAGGTATTTTTTCCTCCTCTGTATACTATTAGTCTTAGGACTCTTGTCATGGTACAATAAACTTTGGACTGTTCATTGCAAGGTCAACGGTTCAAATCCAGTGGATGCTCTGTGGAAAAAAGATGGGGCAGTCTGCTTCCATAAAGAATACAGCACTGTGAACCCTATGTAACAGTTTTACTCTGTCTTTGACAGCTGTTGTTGTTTTCAGGGGCTGCTGAGTCAGTTCTGACGTATAGAGATCCCATGTACACCAGAAGCTCTTGTGGCAGAGCGCATCACGAGTTGGGCTGTTAACCTCAGGGTTGGCACTTCAAAACTACCTGCTGCTCCACTGGAGAAAGATGAAGCTTTCTCTATCTATGAAGATGTGCGGTCTCCAGAACCCACAGGGAAGTTCTACTCGGTGCTATAGTGTTGTTATAAGTCGGCATTGACTTCTACCAGTCTACCATGAGTAGACTGTTCTAGCTCAGACAGAAGTCTGAGAACCTATAGTTGTGTAACGGACATATTAAGAGAAATATTAATGTGCAGGAAATTCGAAGGTAGGGCTGTGAAATGACCCCAATCTGGAAGAAAGTAAAGTCTGATAACTTGGCATGTGGCTGAAGAATAGAAACTGAATTTCATTTTAGAGAGCAGAGCAGGTAAGCTCCTAACTTCTATTTTTTCTTCAGTTATGCTTTTTCACGGATAAAGAATGGCTTGACTGAAGGTTGGTTTGGGGAAGTAGTAGAAATCAGGTAGAGTCTGCAACATCACCAAATGGTATTCTAGTATTGTGTGCTATGTCTTGTATTCCCTCATTTCTAATAAACCTTAATCCATACAAGTCAGGAAATCATCCTAAGCTAAGTTCAGTCACTTGACATTATCTATCTCTTGTCTGCTAATTTGGATTTAGCGCTAACTTTTGCCTACACCAGTTATTTTCTAGCCTTACTAAGCTTTACTATGTCCTCTAAAATACTATATTTCATGCTATCTCTCCCTTGCACACGCTTTCCTTCTGCTTGACGTAGCTGTTCTTTCGATGTAAGCTTGCTCTTAGACTGCTCTTTACCTTAAATCACACTTCAATCATCTTCTCTTTCATGAAGTCTTCAGTGATCCCTACAAATGAGTCCGTTTGTTCAAGATGCAACCATACCACTTATTCCAAAGAGTTACCATCTCAAGATGATGCACTACTGTACTGCACAGTACTGCAATACTGTCCTTGTCTCTTTATGTTTCCTATTGGGCTATGCAGAAAAAGATACTCCTCTTATTTCACTAACACCAAAGAGAAATGTCTAGTTCATAAAATATAATCAATATGAATAAATGAATGAAGTTACTTAATAGCTGTGTATCACAATTTTCTTATCTATAAAAATTATATCACCTATATTCGCTTTGAGATTAAATAAATCAATGTATAAATTTCCTGGTTTAATTCTGACCAATTATAATAGCCATACATTTCCCCCTTGTTTTTAACAAAACATTAGTTAAAGTCTAAGCACTTTTTATTGTCTCTTTGTCTAATATACTTAAAGGTAAGCATCAAATAATTGATGGTTCTTAACTATGATGATATTTAAACAATGCCAATTTATCCAGTGTTTCTGATTGTTAAAATGCAAAGCATTCCCTGTTAGAGAAAATTATAGATGGCTAAAATGAATACAATAGTAATAGGAGATACAATATTAGATGGAGTTGTGTTTCGCAAATTATATATGAACACTTGTATTTCTCAAATCATCGTAACATATGAAAAATTATTTGACTTTCATTGTACTTCCAGAGTCGACAAAGATCTTTATTTAATGCTTTACAATTAAGATTTATTCTCCACCACATAATTATTAAAAGATAAGTAGCCCCTGCATTATTAATAAGAATAAATAATAAGATGACAATTAAATGCCCATCACTAATGACTTATTCATATGTCAGTAGATGACTGTTTTATAATGAAAAGAAATTAGAATAAGATGTTAGGGAAATTCAGTAAATAATAAAATAGAAAGCTGGATATTGTGTCTTAGTTAATTAAACATATATGTGATTGTAAGTGAACGCTAAAGAAGAAACTCATCTACTGAGAACAGAAGTAGTTCAAAGCTAATAGGTAATGTGTTATCAACAAAACGCTCTCAAATCTCTTTGAGTTTAAGTTTGTTTACTCTGAGAAAAACTTGATTTCCTGTGTCTGAGGAAAGCAAGCTAATAAAAAAAGATGAAAAGGCTGCTATATAGTACTCTAGAAGAGGGATGCTAACAAATTAAGTGTTAATGAATCAAAAACACATGGATTACACTTCACTTCAAATAGAAATGATTTTAAATATAAGGGGAAAGTACTTAGCAAAATGTAATAGGACTTTGTTGGTCTTAAAAAGCATACATTTGAGGTTTCTTCAGAAAGCTTCCAGTTATTCCTTTCTGAAGTCATTATCTATCATTTTCAGTTTATAGAAGAGATCAATCTGTCTATAGCCAAATGACCTTTCAATAGCTTGACAATATTTTGACTACGTTATAAACAGACATTCAGAAGTGTGGAGATAAAATGATCAAGGGAAGCATGTGCGTTACTTAACCCAAAGCACAATTCCAACCGAGCATATTCTTCTGCTTCTGGTTTACCCTGATTTTAAAAAGACAACAAAACTTGACTGCCAGTGGTTATATGCATTAAGAAAATACTCTTCCTTTATAGCTTCTTAATTATAGTTTATATTTTTAAATTGTCTTCATTAGGCAAAATTGGAATCTGTTTAATGTCTGTGCTCTAATTATAGTTCATATTTAAAGAAGCAAGGAAAAATGGCTATCTTTGTGCTTTTGAAGAACTAGGAGATTCTTTGCTTTTTTTACTACAAGAAGGAAGCCCCAGCTGTCTCTGCTCCCCAGAAATTAAGGACACAGCCATTTCCACATCCTAACAAGAAGGCCCCAACTGCCCTCACTCCACAGCCAGGACATTCTGAGCTGTACCCACAGCTTGACAAGGAAGGCTCCAATCTTCCCCGATCTTCAGCAAGGCAGGCCACTGACATCTCTGTGACCCACCAAGGAAGGGCCAGCTGCCCCGATCTTTTTAAAATAAGGCCCTAATCATTCCTGTGACCTAACAAGGAAGTCACTGCCCATCCCCTCACCCTGATGAGACGAAGCCAACTAATTCCATATGAGACAGCAGTTCTTGCAACACTAACAGCTGTATCACCATGCCTTGGAAACAGGAGTCACACACACACACACACACACACCCCTAGAAAATAAAGCACAAGAAAAACTGAACAACACAAAAATACAATTGAATATTCTGAAGGAAAGGTCCTGAAACTATTAGCACTTTAATTCAGAAGAATGATCCTTAGGGACTTCCCATAGATAAAGGGAAATTTTGAGAGAAAGATATAAGTAATAGAAAAAGTAGAAATCTACATCAAATCAATTTTAAGAAGTTATATAATAAGTTTTCAGAATTAGATAACATGGTAAAAGAGCACAGTAATAGAATTGAAGAAATGGAAAGCTACCTCACTGAACACAACAGAAAGTGTTTCCCTGTACTACAAGCAACAAGAGAAATAATCAACCAAAAAAAAACAAATGAATCCAAATGATGTGAGATTTTATGAAAATATGAGACCTGTGTCTCACAGCGATCCCAGAGATGAAAGAAACAAGGTTCTACAGAAAAAACATCATAATAAATCACGGAAGAAATATTCCCTAACTTCCCTAATATCATAAAAAAGCAAACCCCAAACAGAATATATCCCCAACGAAAAGCATTGTGACATATTATAGTACAGGCAAGCAGAGAATCCTGATAGCAGCTACAGAAAAAAAGAGCTGTCACCTACAAACATAGGAAAACCAATGAGCTCAGATTTCCCATCAGAAATCATACAGGCAAGAAGACAATGGAACAACGTATATAAAACCCTGAAAGAAACAGCAAGTGCCAGAAGCACTCCTACATCCAGGAAAACTCCGAGAGAGAATTAAGCATGTTTCTATACAAGTAGAAATTAAAGAAATTTATAAAAATAAGATCAGCATTAAGTTAAAGGAATTTGTAAAACTACGGTCATCATTACAAAATACACCAAAGGGATCACTTTGGACAGAGAATCAACAACAGAGAACACACCTGAGAAGAACGTGCAAGACATCGATCAGAAATTAACACTGTAAACAGTATCCAAAACAGCACAGAAACATAGGAAGAACAAAGAAACCAACAAAATCATAATAGAGAGAGAGAAAGAAGAGAATCACACAGAGAAAACAAAGTAAAATCAAGACAAACCTGCACCAAACAAAATACTTGACCAATTGATCTCTGTGACATATACAAAGCATTCCACCCAACAGAAGTAAAATATACATTATTTTACAGTGCTTATGGACCATTATCTAGAATAAGCTATATATGAGGTCACAAAAAACTCACTACCATGGAGTTGGTGCTGACTAGAGAGACTGCAAGAACAAGATAGAACTGTCCCTGTGAATTTCCCAAACTAACTTTTTGTGGGATTAGAAAGCCCAGTTGTTCTACTAGGAAATGTAGAAAATTTGGAAGTTTTCATAAATGAAATGGAATGCATAAAGATCAACATCCTCGGCATTAGTGATCTGAAGTGAACTAGTAATGATCATTTTGAATCAGATCATCATATGGTTTATTGTGTTTAGAATGTCAAAATCAAGAGCAATGTCCTTGAAAAATGACATTTCAAGATATACCTTGAAGTACAATACCGTCTGTGATAGGATAATATTTATCTATTTACAAAGAAAGCCAGTCATTGCAACTAATACAGACTATGCTGAACACATTAGTCCAAACCAAGACTCCAGGAATTAATACTATACAAAAGAAAGGGGACCCAACTGTGTTGGGCCAGGTTGACTAGAGAAACAAATGCAGAAACATATATGCATAAGAAAGAGCATTATAACAAGAAGTAATTATATATCAGGAAAACATCCCAACTCAGTCCAACTCAACTCCTTAAGTCCAATACTAGTACATAAGTAGCTCTTCAGATAGATTCACACAACCACATACAATGATGCAGAATGCAAGAAGATCACAGGCCAGTGGGGGCAAAGTCTTGTGGATCCAATGGTGGTGGTTCTGGCAAGTCTCAGAATGACTCACCAGCAAGAAGGTGATGGCAGAGAGAGAGGGAGAAGTTCCCAAGGCCCTACTTATGAGAAGGGCATGCCCACAAGGAGTAACCATCATGCTGTGATTTGATTGACAGGCTAAACTCCACCCCTACATTTTTATAGATCTTCAAGTTGACATGAAGTTATGTAACGAACACACCAACAGAATGTGCAAATTATAGAACAATATCATAGTATGCAGGCAAGTAAACCTGTGCTGAAGATCATCCAACAATGGTTGCATCAGTAGACTGACAGACTATTGCCAGAAGTTCCAGCCAGATGCATAAAAGTACATGGAACAAAGGATAACATTACTGAAGTCAGTTGGATCTTGACTTAAAGCAGATAGAACCAGAAAGATATTTACTTGTGTTTTATTAATTATGCAAAGGCGTTCAGCTGTTTGGATCATAACGAGCTATGGATAGTCTTGGGAAGAATTCCGGAACACTTCCTTGTGTTCATGTGGAACTTATTCACGGATCAAGAAGCAATTTGACAAACAGAGCAAGGGAACATTGCATAGTTTAAAACCCTTTCTGGTATCCCTTTTTTGGTACAATAAAAAATCAGAGTTGTATCCTCTCACCATACCTATTCAATCTGTATGCTTATCAAACAATCAGAGAAGTTGGTTTATATAAAGAACTATGTGATATCAGGATTAGAGGGATATTCAGATAAAAAAAAACCTTGCTTACTAAAATGAGAAGCACTTGAAGCACTTGTTGATGAAGATCCAGAAGTCTAGGCTTTCGTATGGATTACAATTCAATGTAACGAAGAGCAAAAATCCTCACAACTAGGCAATAGATAGATAGCATCATGATTAATGGAGAAAATTTGAAATTGTCAACAATTTCACCTTGCTTGGATCCACCATCATTGCTCATGGAAACAGCAGTCAAGAGGTGAATGAGGCATCACATTGAGTAAATCTGTTGACCAACACGTCTTTAAAGTGTTGCAAAGCAAAGATGTTACATTAAGGACTAAGGTGCACCTGGCCCAAGTCATGGCATTTTGAATTGCTTCATATGATGTAACACTTGGACATTGAATAAGGAAGGAAAAAGCAGAATCAATATTTTTGAATTATGGAGCTAGAGAAGAGTATGGAAGGTACTGTGGTCTGCCAAAAGAACAAACACAAGTAGTATGGCCAGATTGCTCCTTAGAAGCAAGGACCAAAAAACTTCCTCTCAAATTGGAAGGTTATTAGAAGATACCAGTCCCCGACAAAAAGGACAGTGAAAAGAGAAGTGGAAAATGGAACGACCATTGCCAAGATGGCTTAAGACAGAGGGTACAACAATGAGCTCTCCTGTGAGAACAATTGTGAGGACAGCACAGGACAAAATGGTGTTTTGTTCTGTTATACATAGTATTGCTGATAGTTGGATCTGACTCACAGGCACTTATCAACAAACAACTACCATGTCTTCATTGAAAATGCCTTCTTTTAAAAATGTATATCATGACTTTAGAGATGGATCTTGCCAAAGGAAATACACAGGAATCAACTGGACTACACCTATGGGAAGAGACAATGGATAAGTCTGATATCATCAGATGAAACAAGGCCAACCGTCAACTTTGGACAGACCATCAATTACTTATATATGAATTCACGTTGAAGTTGAAGAAATTAAAAAGTCCACAGGACCTGAATTAGTCTGGGTAGAATAGAGAAACAAATCCACCGAAACTCATATGTATATAAGAGAGAGTTTTATACGAAGGGTAAGTGTACAGTAAGAAAACATCCCAACTCAGTGTTGTCCAAGCCTTTAAGTCCAACATTAGCCCATATGTGCAATACTAATCTACAAAGTCCTCCTCTATCTCACAAAACACATGCAATGATGCTGACTGCAGGAGGAAAGCTGAATCAGTGAGCGTGTAAGCATCACAGTGCTGGCAGGGGTCTCCACATGGCTGCTCCAGCACCCAAGGCTGTATCAGGGTAGGTCAATGTGGCTTCTCCTCAGGGATATCTTGCAGGAAGTGAGCCTTGCCAGCTGAAGCAGGGAACTGGCTAAGGCAGCTGTTCCCTGGTCTGACCATCAGAGAGCAAGAGACCCGGGAACTAGAAAGGTGAGGCTCACCAAGCCATTTCTTTCTCCACCCTTAAATTTATCTTAACTATCTCAATCCACCCCTTGCCAACTTGGCACCTGTATACAATTTTTTAGCCTAACAATTGCAGTTACGTAGCACCTACTCCTTAATCCTACGAATATATCACCCCACCGATGAAAGTTTGTAAGTCAACCATTTCATTCCTTTATTTGCCCCATTTTGGGTATCTAATTTCTATACTGCCCACATACATCAACCCAGTGCTCTGAGGAGACAATCATACTTTTCGACGTGAAGAACTTTCATTCCAGTTGGAACTTTGTGAAGTTCGCATCCATAAGCAAAGTCAAATCAGGACAGGCCATCCATGAAGTCAGCAACAATATGCCTCATTTGTCTCCTGTGTCATAGCAGGTGGTTTCAAACCGGCTGATCTTTTGGATCACAGCCAAATGAGCAACCACTAAGCCACCAGGAATAGCACATTATACTACTAAAACTCAACCAAGCAGCAGCCCTGCTGAGATAGTTAAGGTTTATTAAGACCCCAAATACCACCTGAGTAGATCCCACTTGAATTTTGAGGACATCTCAAGAACAGATTTGGCAAATTGGATACTAACGACAGACAACTTGATGAGCAATTGGATGAAGTAAAAAAACATACATAAAAAAAGCAAAAGGCAAAACAAAACTCACTGCCATAGACTCTATGCCAACTCATAGCAACTCTATAAGACAGGGAAAACTGCCCTTGTGAGTTTCTAAGACTGTTCTCTTTAAGGGAGTATAAATCCATATTGTACTCCTTCTGAGCAGCTGGTGGTTTTGAACTGCTGCCCTTGCAGATCGCAGCCCAACACATAACCACTATGCCACCAAGGCTCAGATAATAAGCAAATGGTCACTAAAGAGAAAAGATCACAGTGGAGGTCAGAGATTCTGAAATTTGCTCTTGAACCTAAATAGCTCAAGCAAATGGAAAAAAATAATGACATAAAGGGCCTGAACAGAAAATGTCAAAGGTCAAGTTGAAAAGACCAAGTAAAGTATTATAATGAAATGGTTGGTTAGAAAGTAAAAAAAGAAAAAGCACCAGCAGCATATATCAAGTTGATAAAATTGAAGAAAAATTCTAGCCATGCAATATTGAAAGATTCTATAGGCAAAATATGGAATAATGTAGGAAGAGGTAGCATATGATCAAACACTGATAGTACAGAAGAAAGAAGCCCAACTGCTGTAAAGGCATTAGTAAAAAAAGAAGGCTAAAACAAACTCACGGTCATCCAGTAGATTCAATTCATGACTACCATACAGGACAGAGAAGAACTGCCTCTTGTGGGTTTCCTAGGCTGTAATTTTATGAGAGTAGAAAGTCTCATCTTTCTCCTGCAGAGTGGCTGGTGGTTTCAAACAGCGGACCTTGTGGTTAGTGACCCAATGTATAACACACTATGCCACCAGGGTTCCGTACAAAAATAAAGGGTCTAGAAATTTGCAGACTATGAATTGATACAAGGGGGTACCCCCCTCACCCCCCAAAACTGGGAAGATGCCCCAGTAGGCTGAGTTTTCTTAGTATGCATTTTTCGCACTAGGTGAGCATCAAGCAATTCGTTCTGAGTTAGTGCACCCAGTGGCATTACCTGGGAAGGTTCTCTCTGGTAAGTGAATTTTTTCAGGAAAGCAGGTTTGCTCTAAGCTCATTTTTTTGGTGATGGCTGATTTAAGAGAGCAGAGTGCAGCTATGAAATTTTTTTCCTGCTCATGAAAAATGCCACAGAAACTGTTGTGATGTTGAACACAGCTTACAAGGATGGTGTTATGGGAAAAATTCAAGTATACGAGTGGTTTTCTCATTTCAAAAATGGTGAAATGTCACTTGATGATAAAACTCATTCTGGATGTCCATCAACTTCCCGAACAAATGAAAATGTCAACTCCTAGTGCATTTGGAAGTCGTTCCACCAGGTCAGACTGATAATCAAGCTTTCTATTTAGAGGTTCTGAAAAGATTGTGTGACCTATAAAAGCCTGACTTGTGGCACATGGGGACTGGTTTGGCCACCACCAAAACGCACCTGCTCATGCAGCCATCTCAGTGTGTCAGTTTTGGGCAAAAAAACAGTCTTTCTCTCTTGTCCCACACACCTTACTCACCTAACCTCACATTATGGGACTTACTTTTGTTTCCGAGAATGAAGAGGAACATGAAAGGACAGCAATATGACGACGCATAGAAAAGGTGAAGAAAAAAACATTAGGGAAGTGCCAGCCATCCAAACAGATGAGTTTGCAAAATGTTCCCAAGAATGGAATCACAGATTTGACAAATGTATTTGACAAATGTATAAAGGAGAGTACTTTGAAGGTGATTATGTTGTTTTGTAAAAAAAGAAAATACATCACTTTGAAAAAAATCTGGGTTTTTTTTTTTGACCCCCTTGTATGTTTCAAAAGCTGATGAAACATTGGATGAACTATGCCAAGAAATTTGAGAATGGAAGACAGCTACTTGGCCAATGAAATGAAGAGATTCTTATGTGTACCGCAACCCAAAGAAAGGTGAGAGAACAGAATGCAGAATTTATCAAACAATACTGTTAATATGACATGCAAGTAAATTTTTAATGAAGATCATTCAGCTATTGTTACAGAAGTATATTGACAGGGAGATGCCAGAAATTCAAATTGGATTCAGGACAGTGTGTGAAATGAAGTTGTGTTAATTACATAATTTCATGTCAACTTAAAGTGTAGGGATGATGTCTAGCCTATCAATCAGGTGCCTCCCTATGGGTGTGACCTTATCATAAGGAGGGTTCTGGGAACCTCCCCATCTCTCTCTGCTTCACTTACCAGTTGGTAAGCCATTCGGAGCCCTGCGGGAGCCCTGGAGATGCTTCGACCACTATTGGATTCACAAGACTTTTCATCCACCAGCCTGTAACCTTCCTGCATTTTACAACATTGCTTGTGGCTGCGTGCATCTGAAGAGTGATTTATGGACTAGTATTGGACTTTTGGACTTGACTTGTACTGGGCTGAGATGATTTCCTGATACATAATTACTTCTTGATATAAAACTCTCTTACACATATATGAGCACCACTGGATTTGATTCTCTAGTCAACCTGGCCTAACACAGAATTCATGAAGCACAGTGTCTTTGCTGACATCATATGGATCTTGGCTGAAAGTACAGAATACCAAAAATATGTTTGGGTATTTTATTGACTGTGAAAGGGCATTCAACCGTGTGGATCATAATAAACTATGGATAACAGTAAGGCAAAAGAAAAGTGGGGGTGAGTATTCAAGAACATTTAATTGTGTTCATGTGGAACCTGTACATATATTAGAATAGAATACGGGCATAATGAAGCATTTAAAACCAGGAAAGGTATGTGTCAGGATTGTATCCTTTCACCATATTTATTCAATCTGTGTTGAGCAATTAATCTGAGAATGCAGACCATATGAAGAAGAATGTAGCATCAGAATTGGAGTAAGGTTTATTAACAACCTATTAATACACTAATAATACAACCTTGCTTGCTCAAAGGGACATGGACTTAAAATGCTTACTGATAAAGCTCAAGACCTGCAATCTTCTGTGTGTATCACAGCTCAATGTAAATAAGACCAAAATCATCATAATTGGACCAATAGATAACAGCATAATAAATGGAGAAAAGATAAAAGTTGCCAAAGATTTTATCTTGCTTAGATCCACAATCAATGCTCATTGAATGCTTCAGTGCAGCCTGTAAATCAAGAAATCCACGGACACATTGCCCTGTGGCAAATCTGCTGCATAAGGAGTAGGCCACTGGAGATCCCCTTGCAGAGGGGTCTCGGGGAGGAGATGAGCCAGTCAGGGTGCGATGTAACAACGATGAGAAATACAACTTTCCTCTAGT
>NW_022104553.1:7605961-7658957 GCF_000313985.2 Echinops telfairi
CTCCCTCATGAGCCCTTGATAGTTTATAAATGGGTATTTTGTCATATCTTGCCCTGTCCGACGTCTCCCTTCACCCACTTTTCGGTATATGTTTATATGGTACATTATATTTGCGACAGAATTTCACAAAAGAATGACCTAAAGAAATTAAACAGTTGTTGCAGTCTTAAGTTTATAGAACTAGCTCATAAGTTGTTGGATGTCATCAAGTCGGATTCTTACTCATGTCAACCCCAAGGAAGCAGTGTGCTGCCTGGTCTTGCCTGATCCTCCATGATCAGTTGTGGATCAGAGACTGATATGGTTTCATTGACTGATTTTCAGATTACCAGACCTCTCTTCTTAGTCTACCTTCGTCAAAAATTGCTACCAAAATCTGGTCAACATTATAGCAACACATACGTTTTCTCTGATAGACAAGTGTTACCTGTCCGTAAAGGAGCCTTCATGGTGCAGTGGATTGTTGGGCTTCTAACCACAGGTATATTTGCTGTAATGTGAACCTGGGTCCTGTGCATGGAAAGTGCAAATTTTACCACAGAGCCACCAACTCCTCACATAAATAAATGTCAACTCATACCAAAAGGCAAGGGAACAGTGTTTGTTTCCATTTATCACTGCACACATGCATGGTAAGAATTGGGCAGTTTATTAACGAAGTACCTACATATTTCCATTATAATCATCTATTAACCGAACTCTCCTAACATACAAGAGTAGAAATATTCAGGAAATGGGAGAAAAGGGGAACCTATCACAAGAATGGATATATATTGACCCCCCCAAGGGAAGGGAGACAATGGACAGTGTAAGATGCGAAATAATAAGAACAGTATATAATTGATCTAGGATTTACAAGAGTGGGAGGGAGGGGAAAAATGAGCTTATACCAAGGGCTCCAGTAGAAAATGTTTTGGAAATGATGATGGAAACATATGTACAAATATGCTTGATACAATTGATGTGTGGAATGTTAAAAGAGCTATAAGAACTCCCAATAAAATGATTTTTAAAAGGAATAGAAACATTAACCTTCATTAATTGCATATAGTTCCTATAGAATCATGCAGAGAATCAGCATAGACATTTTAGTCATTATGCTGAACATTTGTGCTGCTTGATGAGATCTCAAAATTTACACTACACTGTCCCAGATGTGCAGCTTTGTCTAACCTTCCATCTCTAAGTCAAATCCTGTTATTTGATGAGCGACAATCACCCATTTTAAAGCGGTAGCTTCTCTAAGAAAACAAGGGTTTATGTCAGAGGTGTTATGTCATTGGCAATCACTGTCTTGAAGTTCTTATATGTTTTTCATAAATGAAACCTAGGATTGATGAAGCTATTGGTACAGCATGTTGAATAAAGGTTTGGTGGTGGTGGTGGGGGTACAGTGGGAGGGGTCGATAAAAGGGAGACAATATCAAGGAGTCCAGGAAGGAAAAGACTGTTGGAAACTGATGGTTCTAGCAATGTTACCATACTCATATCATGATTTAACTATTGAATGATATGTATTATATATATATATAAGTTGCAGTCGTGGAAACCTACAGGGGAAGTTCTTCTCTGCCATGTAGGGTTGCTGTGGGTCGGCATCAACTTGATGGCAGCGAGAGCCTTTGCCCTCACTGTGGGTAGAGTCTCTGACTGAGGCGAACTGTGACTGAAGGCCTTCCACTCAGAGGCACTTTGGAAGAATAGAATGGAGGCTTCCAAATCCAACCCAACCCGGCTGAGTCTTTGCAGCCCTGTAGGACAGAGAACTGCCTCTGTACGTTCTGAGACAGCAACTCTATTGGGAGTAGAAAATCCTGTCCTTGAGGGGGAAAAAAACCAAACAATTACCATGTGAATTAGTCTTTAACAAATAGTAAGGCACATTTAGGAATTAAATATCTAGGTATTGAAGCTTGGCTTCCCTATATGTTTAAAACCATTATATAAGTTTAGCCATAACCAATCAATCTATGTGCTTTGAAAGATCATTCTTTCTGCTGCTAACGAAGGTCCTACGGCAGAAATTTATTAAAGGTATACGTTTTCATGGGATAATAATTGGGTTGATGATATGAAATTCATAGGCTCATTATTTAATTGCAAGGGCAGATTATGAATACAGCTTCTAAAATGTATTTTAATGAAAAACACTATATCCTGACCTAATCATATCAACCTTATGTGATTAAATTAAGGATGCAAAAAATCATTAGGGTTGCAAAATATTAGTTCCCGCTCCATCAGGCTTTGAGCTGCCCCTTCATAGATAGATAGATAGATGGATAGATAGATAGATAGATAGATAGATAGATAGATAGATAGATAGATAGATAGATAGATAACGGGGTAAAAATGACAATATTTGCACATTTGCATGTAGGCAAATTAGTTTAACAGAAGGATGTCTTTTCTGACTACTGAAAGTGACCATTTTCTTATCAAAAAATAGCTAAGATATTTTGAAATTATCATCTGGCTGTCTTTGCCCAAATGACAAATTATATGTATGAACAGTATAAAAATTATAAAATGCAATAACCTTAAATTCTCATCATACTGTAAATGTGTTCAGTGCTTTTGCATTCATCAATGTAATAAAAGGAAATTAAGCATATTATAAAATGTCTCTTTATGTAGCAATTTTTAATCCAGAGCATAAAAATGATAAGTTTTTGGCTTAATAGCCAGCACTACATCAAAGATCTAGATCCAATTTTTAAAGCACAAGAATTCTAGACTACTTACTTGAACTGCTTTTATATTAAAATGTCTATTCTACCCTTAATGCGGCTTTTTATATTATAGATTATTGTTCTCAATTAAACTGGCATTCTAACTTGAAATTAGTACATCAATTATTCAACAGGGCTGCCTTGCTTCTCTATTGAAGTAAACCGAACAAGAAAACACACAAAAGACAGGTTCAGAATTACATATGCAAATTAATTTTAAGGATGCCTTTCTTCTCAGTATAAACACCCAGGGAATGAAAAGACATAACAAATAAATGAAGTATATGTCACTCATCCAAGTGAGAAGATGTTTGCATGTGGTTTACAAACAAAACTTAAATAGCAAGAAATAATAGGTGCTTCTACAGATGTTCATGGGATCATTGGTAGATCAGTGGTAGGACTCTCATCTTCCATGCAAGAGATTCAGGTTTGAGTCCTGGCTGATACACCTCATGCAGAGCCACCATCCATCCCTTGGTGAAGATGTTCTTGTTGCTATGGCGCTGCATAGATTTCAGGAGTACTTGTAAGCTAAGGTAATCTAGGAGGAAAGGCCTGGTCATATACTTTTGACACTTAACCAGTGAAAACCCTATGGATCACATCAAAAATAATGTAGCATAACTCCCAGCATAAAAGCAACATAAAAATCATAATGGTACAAAAAATGACAAATGGGCAATACTTCCTTATGTAAAATACTAAATTTGTTTTCTATTTTTAGGCACTATTGTTCAATTCAAATCTTTGTGTTTTAAAATCACTTTATTGGGGGGGGGTCATACAACGCTTATCACAATCCATACATATATGCATTGTGTCAAGCACATTTGTACATTTGCTGCCATCATCATTCTCAAAACATTTGCTTTCTACTTGAGCCCTTGGTATCAGCTCCTTATTTTCCCCCTCCCTCCACATTACCCCTGCCCTCATGAACCCTTGATAATTTATAAATTATCATTATTTTGCCATAACTTACACTGTCCAACGTCTCCCTTCACCCACCCTTCCATTGTCTGTCCCCCAGAGAGGAGATTATATGTAGATCCTTATAATTGGTTCTGCCTTTTTACCCCACCTTTGCTCCACCCTCCCGGTATTGCCACTCTCACCACTGGTCCTGAAGGGTTAATCGGTCCTGGAGTCCCTGTGTTTCCAGTTCCTATCTGTACTAGTGTACATCCTCTGGTCTATCCAGATTTGTAAGGTAGAATTGGGATAATGATATTGGTGCGGGGGTGGGGGTGGTGGAGGGAGGAAGCATTTAAGAACTAGAGGAAAGTTGTATGTTTCATAGTTGCTACCCTGCACGACTGGCTCAGCTCCTTCCCGCAACCCTTCTGTAAGGGGATGTCCAGCTGCCTACAGATGGGTCTTGGGTCCCCAATCTGCACTCCCCCCTCATTCACAATGATATGATTTTTTGTTCCTTGATACCTGATCCCTTTGACACCTCATGATCACACAAGCTGGTGTGCTTCTTCCATGTGGAATTTGTTGCTTCTGAGCTAGATGGACATTTGGTTACCTTCAAGCCTTTAAGACCCCAGAAGCTATATCCTTTGATAGCCAGGCACCATCAGCTTTCTTCACCACATTTGCCCATGCACCCATCTGTCCTCAGCAATCGTATTGGGAAGGTGAGCACACAATGATGTGATTTTTTCTCCTTTGATGCCTGTCAATTCAGATCTGTATGGCATTTATCTTTGGAATGTTTCCAAATTCCTAAGCTCTCATGTTGTAATATTTAATAATGAAATAATACACATGATGCCTACTCCTGACACTTTGTATTTTCCAGAAAGTGCTCCTTGCTGAATTTTTTGAATAATTTCAACAATGTTAGACTCATAAATTATGCTATTAGTCAAGAATTTTTGAAGAACAAGAAAAGAACAGAGGATAGATATGTGGTAAAGACAAACACATTTTATTTCAAGCCAAGGGCAATAGTCTTAAGAAGCTTGGTTGTAATGTATGAACCACCGAATAATAGAATTCAAGAGATATTGAGAATATAAGTAGCAAATCTGTGTGGAATATTTTTTAAAACTAATGTTTAATTTCTATCAGGTATGGAAAAAGAGGAAGCACATTATGTATATGAGCACATATATAGGGAAAACTAAATATAGTCAACCACACATGCATTCATTCTGCAATGTATTTAACCAATAGTAAACATTTACTATATCCTGGGAGCTAGTTGTTAGAGGTTGAAAACACAAATTTGGAGAAGCCACACTTTTATCCCACAAGGTCTTTATCTAAAACTGGAAGAAGAAATCATGAATAGGTACCTCTCAATGTGAGTGTTGCATACTAGAAAGAGGTTAAAAAGGTCATTTTTACAGGAAAGTAGTCTTCTGGGGGACAAAGTTGAGAAGTAGAATTAGAGTTGAGCTTGGAAGGATGGATATGCATTTCCCAGGTAGTAAGTGAAGAGTTGGGAACATGCCCTTTAAAAAGAGAGAATTGTATGCTTAGCAGAAATTATTAGTATGCTTACATGACCTGCTCATATTTTGATAAGAATCGTGCTGGGTGGGAAACAATGGGAGGGGATACAAGAAACATGGCTGGGAAGGTAGATAAGAATTCTATTCAAACAAATGGCAAATATGCAGCAATAAGGACTTTGATTTTTATTTTTCTGGCATTATGAAGTTATTGAAGATTTTCATAAGAAAGTGCAAGGAAAACTTTACATTTCAGAAATAACATGCTGACAAGCATGGACAATGGATTCATGGATATCTGAAAATGGGGGAACTGTAGCTTAAGGATGAAGGTAGAGAGCCACTTGGGGAAGTATGACTTTTTTTTTTTTTAGAATATTAGCAAATGGAATAGGAAAGAATTGGTCTTTAGGGAAAAGCAATCAGCAGAACTTAATGACCAAATAAATAGAACAAAGTTTAGGAGACAAAAAATAGTCCATTAAACAATACAATTTTTAGAGTTTTATTATTTAAAGTGAAAGACATGTTATGTTGTTGTTGTTGTGGGTTTTGCCAGGTTAGTTCCAACTCATAATGATCCTTGTACACAACAGAAGGAAGGAACCACCACCTAGTCCCTCAGCGCCAACGTTATTGAGATATAAATGCTCCGCTTTCAGACACAGATGAAATGCATGTGTTAAATTAACAATTATACATTGGGTGATCTAATAAGTTTTTCTTGGATTGCGGTGAGTTTCAGGTGTCTTTGAGACATTCATCTGGGGGTGTTAAGAATGCTGTTTGTTTGTATATGCTCAGACTTGAAAGAGTAGGCTCAAGGAACATTTATCTTTGAGATTATTAAGAAATATAGAAATATAAATGAAGAAAAGTCACTAAAGAATCCCAGTATAGGGATAAACATCTGTGGAAACTTGGAAGATATTGACGCAATATGCTGATAGAGGAAGTGGAGCTAATGAAGAAATCGGTGAAGGGAATTACCACAGGACAAGACAGAACGGAGCAGAATGTTTAACAAGTATATCCAAGGAGCACAGCAGAAATAGCTGTCTCTCACTCCTGTTCACTTGAGGTTACATCAAAAGGAAAGATCTCTTCACCTAGGAGAGTCTTGCCACTAGCTCTTTCTCCCCTCTTTTCTTCACCATTCTAAGGTACTTTTGTTCAATACACACTCCAATATACTCATGAATATTTCTCGAAGAAACTGATAATGTTGAACTATATCTTTAAGAATCTGGTCATGTTTTCTCATTTCCACAGATTGAAAAAACAAACAAACTCCTGTATAGGTGAGCTAAAAATTAGTACAATAGTTACAAGCAAACACACGAATAAAGAACTTCAAGCAATGTAAACGAATGTAACAATTTATTGTTATTCTAACAGAGCTTCTTTTGCATACTCATCAATAAATCTGCTTTGAACCAACTCACCTTCCTTCTCTCACCATTTATTCCTCTCCACTGCTCAGATCTCTTTACTATATTACTTAGCTCGTGGTTGGATATCTCCAGATCGTATGGTATAAAGAACTTGATTTCTTCACTATGGATGCGCTGAAATGTATCCAGTATTGGAGAATCACTGTGTACCCTAAGAACAAAAGTACCTTGTTTTTATTCAGAATCCTGTTTAGTTTCCTCCCCCAAATGCTAAATAATTTGTTTCTTAGTTTAGATAATTAAATCTAGAGTTGATTAGTTTCCCATGTTCATGATGGTCACCTTCACATCCACTATACTGTTATGAGACTAGTGTTGGACTCTTTACCTGAAGGCTGACAGATCAAGACACCAGCTGATTCCTGGTAAAGCGATGAAGCTATCTGTTCCGGTTAAGATTTACAGCTTTGAAACCCTAAGTAGGGTCTCAGTAGGTTAGGATTAACTTGATGGCAGTGGAGTTGGTGTTGTTCCAGCTTTTCCTTGATTCTACTTTTATATATGAATGCACCGAAGTCAAGTTAGCATTGCTGTGACTAAGTGGCAGAGGCAGAATTAAACCTCAGAGTTGACTAACTTCAAAGCTCATTTTATTCAAGCATGCTTATTCTTCAGTTAAAATAACTGATGAATTGTGTAACTTTACTTACTCACCTTCATCTTGATTTTTTCTGAAACATTAAACTAAATGTTTTAAAGCTTGCCTTCAAGTAAAATCTTTATATCTTGTTCCTCCAAAATTGTTTTATATTCACCATAGAAGGAAAATAAAAGCTAAATTTCTACCCATTCTAACTGATGGCCCCCCGCAGGCCATATGGTACCATCTTGAAATGCAGCTCCTGCTCTCATTGTGCTTTGAGACTCTAGGTCGGCCATTTGAATGATTTACTAGTTGCTTTGTTAAACAAGAACTAGTCTTTACCATCATTCTCTTAAGCTTGTTTAATGTAGCATTTATCTTTTTCCCTTTAATGGTGGTAAGATTTAACGTAGTTAAATTACTGTCAATTTACTGCCATAAACATTTTCTATATGAAGATTTTAAGTGCAAGATTATCAACAATGCAATTAACTTTGAATTAATTAGAAATCATAGTCCTGTTTCTGCTGGCTTATGTGCCTTTTGCCCAGAAAATGCCTATCTGTTTTTATATTTCCTTCATTCTGTGTAAAATACAATTCTGAAAACAGCCATGGCTGGATCTACAGATTGTAAACAATGTTTTGACAGAGAAAAATGTCATACTGGACTATGGAAATCAGCACAAGGATTAATTGTGTTTTTTTCTGCCATTCTGGATGGCATTATCCAGTGAACATGTTTTCAGCAATGTGCTGTTAATATGTTAACATACTATCCTATATTATTTTTAGCATGTTTTCCAATCCTATAAAGACCGATTGCATAAATAAGGAAAAATAGTCTGTGGATAGATAGAGAAATTATGTAATTTGTTTGATAATGTAATTAGTTAAACAGCATAGCTTTTATCTAAATTTGAGCATTTTATCCTTTTGGATATTTATATAATCTATACTGATCAAACAAGTTGTATTTTGTTTAATTTTTCACTTTCTGTTCCTCTTTAGAAAGCTAGAAATACCCATTAAATGTTAGGGGAACTCCTATAACACATAAGAAGCCATATCTCAGTGTCTCAATTTTGCAAATAAATTAGCTATTTGTGTAAGAGAGAGTAACAGACGATCCTGTTTATTCATCATTAGAATAGGTTAAAAATATCAAACATTTCATAGTAGTGAGAAGGTAATTACTTTCAAATGAGTCAACAAATAACATATACATATATGTGGGTGCGTATGTTATTTGTTGACTCATTTGAAAGTAATTATACACCATTCTTACCAATTTTCTACCATATCGGGTGAATGTGAGTGTGTGTAGAAATATCAGATAAAGCCATAAAAAACTGAAAACCATACTTGCTGAGAAAGGAAAAAGAGCAAAGCACACATGGAAAAATGTTGCCAATCAATGGATCTAAGAGAAGGATATGTAGTTTGCTTTATTCTTCTTATAACTTCTGTAAGTTTGACTTGTTCTTCAATAAAAAGCTATAATGGCATTCCTTTGAAAATACCTCAATTTAGGGACATGACAACAGATTTGGTTTTCTTTTATTAATATAACTGTGAAATGAATCTGGAAATTTTGTTTTTTAAAGTAGTTCATAAAAATGTAATTAAGACCCAAGTTTTCATGATTATCATGAGCAGAGTCATGTGATAGAATCATCGCTTAGGGAACATTGAAGTTCTGTTCAAGGTAGTGAAAAAATTGGGGAATGACTACTTTTGATGGCACATGCTAAATCCAAACCTTAATGAAAGTAACATGCAAAAAATATTGAAATGGCAAGTATTTTGTCATATGTATTTTTATCATAATAAAAAGTTTTAAATGTAATTTAACAAGAAACTGCATTGCACCTATCCATAAAGCCTTAGGCATTATTGTTTATAGAAATAGTTCACATATTGTGCCACAGGTTTTGATAATGGCCAATGAAACAAAGTAATTTACAAAGTCCTCTGCCCTGTGTCCTACATTTGCAGCAATTCAGTGCTTGGTGAGTGGCAGAAGCTATTACGTTTGGTTCACATCTGAATGTGGGTCATTTGCAGAAACTAGCATGTGACATTTCTTCTAAAGCTAAAAAGGACAAGTGTGAACGTTTAGGTAATATAATATTTTAAGTGTCATGGAAAGGATGGAATTTATAACTTTAGGAATCTCAAAAAGCAAAAATGCTTACCAATGTACATATATGCACACATATATGAGGCTAAGTCATAAAGTATTGCTATAAATATAATTTCTTTAAACAAAAATATCAAAATGTGAAGCTACTGTTTCTCAGTATGTCCCTCATCTAGGTCTATACCCTTTTGAAGGCTGTGTTTCTATCTCTAACTATTCCCTAGAGAGATTTTCCATCTTTGATTTACACCTAGACAAAATGGCAGTGGAGGTCTCCTGGAGGAACACAAATATTGTATCTTTAGACGGTCCTTTGAGTTTGGAGAAGAAAAAGAAGTTTAAGTTTGTAGCACCGATAGGGTAATGTTTCCCAATGAAGTTCTCCTAGGACAGTCATTGCTATCCTTAAAGACTGAGCAGGGACATTATCAAGATGGAATAAAATTTCTCAGTTCACTCTTCCTGTACCCAAAACTTCATCCCAAGTGTGACTATTGATAAAAACTATTAAGGGTTCTGCTTTGGAATCCTCAAAGTCCGACACCAGAACCTTCTAAGCTCACCTCTCTGCCTTGAATTTTAAGGATCCAGAAGTTTACCTGGGAACTTGTATGCAGTTTTCAACTGACCACTAGACATGTTTAAATACATTTTAGAACAAGCCCATGTATGTATAAATTGGGACCCTAGGAGCAATACTTTTTTTACTTACCTTTATATTATACATATATGTATACACATACATATGGAGAAGGGGAAACAAGTACAACTACTTATTTCTTGTTTCAAACAGCTACAAGTGACATTGGCCATGGATTTATTTGTCTAATACCCAATGTACTTCTGATATAATTTTTCAAACCTACTAGTATAATTACAGTAGCATGTTGAAGCTATAACTCTGAGCTGACAGTATATAAATACTCAAGCTTCGTTTGGCATCACCAGCGCACGCATGCAGAAATATATTCTTGTTTGCTTGTTTAAATGTTAAAATATGCATATAACTTAAAATAATAGTTGAGCATTTAAAATAAGGTGTATGATAACAAAGTAATACTACGTGTGGAAACAGCTTGCTTGTGTTCTAGAAACCCTTGGTTACTTAGTATTCTGTATAATAGCAATCAAAATAAGATATCTTTGCTTTCAAATGGCACTACATAAGGAAAATACAAAGGAGACAATAAAAAAAGAATACAGTGGGGAAAACATTTTTTAAAAAAAGAAAAAAATTCAGAAAACAAAAGTTTATGCACACAGTAGGAAGCAGTCAAGAATCATTCCTGTTCCCAATTCCTGAGATAGTCTATCGTTAATTATGTTGACATTTAGTCTGTTTCAGAGAAGCCTTAGTGGAATAATGCATCCTTGTTACCCTGAGAACTGCAAGGTCCGCAGTTCAAAACCACCAGCCATTCTGCTTGGGAGAAAGATGTGCTTTCTACTCCCATAAAGAACTACAGTCTCAGAAATTCACAGGGACCATTCTACCCTGTCCTATAGGGTTCCTATGAATTTCCGTTGATTCAATGGCAGTTAGTTGGTTTGAAAGTTTGAGTCAATTCCGATTCCTAACTACCCTACGTGCAACTGAATGAAATACTGCTTGGTCTTATGCGATCCCACAATAGTCTTTAGGTTGGAAGCCATTGTTACAACTACAGAGCCTAAAAGGTCTTTCTTAATGGCCTTTCTCTTTGCTACTTGACCAAATATGAGGTGCTTCCCCAAAGGCAGGTCTCTCACGACAGCATGTCCCAAGTGCCACAGATTAAATCTTCCTTTCTAAGATACATTCTGCCTGTACTTCTTTCAAGATATACTTCTATATTCTTTTGGCAGCCCATGTAACCTTCAATATTCTTCACGAATACTTACTTCAAATGCATCAATTCTTCTCTGATCTTCCTCATTCGTTGTCCAACTTTCTCGTGCATATGAGGTAACTGAAAATACTAGGGTTTGGGTCAGGTGCACCTTTGTCCTCAACGTGATATCTCCTTGTTCCTCATATACTTTAAATAGGCCTTGTGTAGCAGATATGCCTGGTGCAATACATCATTTGGTTTCTTGATTGCTACATCCCTGACTGTTAATTGTGGATCCAAGTAAAATAAAATCTTTAATAACGTCAGCCTTTTCTCTGTTTATCATGAAGCTGTGGGCCAAATTGTGAGCATTTTAGTTTTTCTTTATATTGAGTGATAATCCATATTGAAGGCTGTAACCCTTCAATATGGATGTTTATTATCAGGTACTTACAGTCTTCACTTTCAGGAAGCAAGGTTATGAGCTCAATTTAGTGTTCTGGAATATTCCTTTCAATGTTATCTATATTTTTGTTTTGTTTTTTCATCATTTTATTGGGAGCTCGTACAGATAATATAACAGTCCATTACTCCATTAGATCAAGCATCATTGTACAATTGCTGCCACCATCATTTTCAAAACATTTTCTTTCTTCTTGAACCCTTCAATTTCAGTTCCCCTTTACCCTCTCCTTCCCCCGCCCTACCCCAAAGGAACCCTTACTGCTGTATTCAATATTGTTATTATTATTTTGCCATATTTTATACCATCCAATGTATCCCATTCACCTAGAATTTTGCTACCTATTCTCCTCGAGTGGGGCTATACAGTCATCAATGCTATCGGCTTCCCCTTCCCCCACTTTTTCCCATACCCTTGAGGATTTGTACTCCCATTACTATTGCTGAAGGTATTAATATAATATAATATTAATATAATACTATTACTATTACTTGTTTTTGCGTCTTTCTCTTTTTGCTTTCCTCCTGCCCCACTATCATGTTTACCCATCATTCACCTTTCAGTAATTCCTCTCAGATACCTTTCTATTGAACAAGCATGCCCAGAAACACTACACCCTCCTCACTGCCAATTGTAGATCCCTTGCTATGACCCTGTCCCTGTCGTTATAGGCTCCTCCTCTACCCCCACTCCTCTCCCAATACCCAGCCCCCACCCGACCCCCGCCCCTGGAACCAGGTCCCATTCCTGTCTCCCTGGGATTGCTTATTCCGCCTGTCTTATATAAATCGACACCAAAAGGAAAAACAACCGCAAACAAAAAGATCATACAAATAGTTCCAAGTCTAACTTGGAACTGACCCAGAGGAGATGAGTTAAACATAACAGAGCAGGCCCTTTTCTTTCAAGGATCCGTATCCCAGGACCTGCTTACCTGACAGCACTTACCCTTTCAGTCCTCAGACTTTGCATCGTGCCTTCTACAACACTCCGTTGCTCTTCCTGCAGTCAAGGCTGGAGCGGTCTAATGTTTCACCCCCAAACCCCGTTACACCTTCAGCCTGTCAATGTGGCTCCACTGTGAGTATTCCCCAACCAGTTCAAAGGAGGTGCCAAGCGCTGCTCTCTCTGCCCTACCTCCCGAGTGAGACCTCAAGTACGATTCCTGAGGGATTTCCTGGCTTTGCTCCCATCGCAGGTCTGTGGCACTCCTCCCTTGGGTTGCCCCCATGTGGGGGAACCTGACCAGCCACCCTCCAGGAATTGGGTCTTCGGTGCTGTCCTCTGCAGTGCTGTTGTCTAGGGAGGGGACATCATGTCTCCAGCTGAGACAGCCATGCAGACCCTTCTGTGAACCAGCTGCTCCAAGCAGGAACATCGCCCTCCAGGCTTGGCGCACCAGAATGAGGTTTCTTCTCCCTCTCCTTTGGAGACATAAACAATACCCTCCCCTTGCGAGATTAGTGCCCTTCCCCCCATTGCCATCTTTTTTCCATCCCCCACCCTCTGTGGGCCTTAAAGGCATATGAGAGGGGGTGGGGTGGAGTGGAGATACCCTGTTTCCCCGAAAATAAGAGTGTCTTATATTAATTTTTGTTCCCAAAGATGCGCTAGGTCTTATTTTCAGGGGATGTCTTATTTTTCCATGAAGAAGAATATGGTACACATTATTGTTTATTGTTTTATTAAAAGAGACCTCGCACTTCCTGTCTGCTCCGGCTGCGCTGCGGCTAACAGTGAGCTGTGCTGCAGCTCCCGCCACTACGGTCCAGAGTCCAGAGTTACTGTAGCTTTGGGGGGCTTTATTTTGGGGGAGGCCTTATTTTGGGGGGATGTCTTACTTTCGGGGAAATAGGGTATCTTTCTACAGAGGTGCTATTTGCATCTATTTTGTTTATTTATGTATTTATTTTGATGAGGTATACATCATTGTGCTTCGTCTGGCTCTTGCCAGAGCATCTGGTCCTCAGCCCAGAAACTGTGCGATAGGTACATTTTCTCCTGTGCCCATTCTGTTGTTTGAATTTACCTCAGTGGATCATGTTGTACTTTTCCTTTTGTGTTTGAGCAGCTTTACTCAGCATAACATCCTCCAACTCTTTCCAGAAGAGGAGGTGCTTCATCCTATCATCAGTTTTTCAGGGATCCTAAGTACTCCATGGTGTGTATATACCAGAGTTTTAAATCCATTTGTCTACTGATGGGAATTTAGGCTGTGTCCAAGTCTTTGCGATTGTGAACTGAACGGCAATGAACATTGCAGTGCATATGTCTGGTCATGGCCTGTTTCTTATTTATTTCTTCCGGGTATATGCCCAGTAGTGGAATCTCTGCATAGTTAATTGGATTTCCATATGTTTTAGGTATTGCCAAATCACATTCCACAGTGGCTTGTATGTATCTACAAGACCACCAACAATGAATGAGAGTTCCTATCTCATCACAAGCCCTCCAACATTTGTTGCTTTCTGGGTTTTGTTTTGTTTTGTTTTGAATTGGGATATCCTTGTAGGTGCTAGGTGGTATCTCATGGTTGTTTTGATTTGCATTTCCTGGATGGCTAATAATCGAAAATATTTTCAGATATATATACATTGGCCATTCGGTTTTTGTCCTATATGAATCTTCTGTTCAAGTCTTTTGCCCATCTCCTTAGTGGACAATTTGATTTTTTCTTATTGAAAGGTTGCCAGGTTTGTAGATTTTAACAATAAAATCTTTGTCTGATAAGTTAATACTAAATATATTTTCCCAGTTTGTGAACTCTGATAAAGTCTTTTGATGCACACAATATTTTATGATAGACATTGTTCTCTGATAAAGTCTTTCGATGCACAGTGTTTTATCCTTAGTATGTGCCACATGTCTATTTTCTTTCCTCTGGGTGTGTATCTTTCATGATTGGTGATAGCCAATGTTTTCAATGTGCTAAGGTTCTTAGCTTTGTCCTAATTTTTCATTGATGATCTTTATAGTTTTGGGTTTTACCTCAAGGTCTGTGATCTACCATGAATTTCTCCTGTGTATGGGATGAGGTGAAGGTTTTGATTCATGCTTCTGCAAGTTGATTTCCAGTTTTTCCAGTACCATTTGTTTAAAAGGGCATCTGCTTCCCATGTGATTTTGGGGGGCTCTTAACAAAAATCAGTTGTATGCATTCTGCTGTTTTTATTTCTGAATTTTCTGTTCTTATTCATTGGTTCAAGTATCCATCATCATACAAGTACCATGCTGTTTTGACAACTGTGGCTTCACAATAAGTTTTAAAGTCAGGAAACCCAAACCCACCCACTTTATTCTTCTTGGGGAGTTCTTTGCCAATCCTGGGTCCCTTCGTGTTCCATAAAAAGTTGGGAGTCAGATTTTCCATTTCTTTGAAAAATGATGCTGATATTTGTATCAGGATGGCATTGAACCTTAGGTAGGACTGACATCTCTACCGATCCACAAGCATGGAATATTTTTCCATTTGTGTACGTCCCTTTTGGTTTCTCTTAATAATGTTCTTTAGTTTTCCTCATATAGATTCCTTTGTGTTTTTTTTTGGTTAGTATATTCCAAGATATTTCAATGTATGCTTAGTTATTTTGAAGGGTACTACCTTCTTGATCTCTTTTTCTGTAATCCCACCAGTTGCATATAGCAATCCAATTGACTTCTGCTTGTTGATCTTGTATCCTGTCACTCTACCATATTCTTCTATCACTTCCAGCACTCCTATTGTGGAGCCTTTGGGGTTCTCAATATATAAAATAATATCATCTGCAAATAATGATAATTTCACTTCTTCTTTCCCGAGACGTATACGTTTGTAATCCTTCAGTTGTCTCATATTCTTAGCTAAGACCTCCAGGATAATGTTGAATACAAGTGGGGAAAAGGGGCATCCATGTCTGGTTCCATTTTTCAGTGGGAATGTTTTAGTCTTTTCTCCATTGATTGTAACACTTGTTGGTTTTTCATATATAGTTTTAATTATGTTGAGGTAATTTCCTTCCAGTCTTATCTTCTTGAGTGTCTTATTAGGAATGGGTGTTGAATGTCATTGAATGTTTTTTTCTGAGACTATTGATATTATCATGTGGTTCTTGTGCTTCTCTACTCAATGTTTTGGATAATGTTGATGGATTTTCAAATGTTGAGCCATCCCTGCATCCTGGGTCATGATGAATTATTCTTTTGACATACTTTTGTATTCTACTGTCCAAGATTTTGTTAAGGATTTGCATCTATGCTTACTAGAGATTGTGATAGATAGATTTATTGTGCCAACGTGGCTACTAGGAATATGTGGGAATAATAAGTTTGCAGTTTCATTGCAGGGCAAAGAGCTAAATGGCTTGGTATGCCCCCCCGCCCCCATTTCTTGCTGTCTGGTGATAGGACCAGTCTTTGCTGTATCCCATAGATGTATCCCATAGACCAGCTAAGTTGTGGCTGCTTTAGCAAGTGCTCTGCCTCAACTTGTGAGCTACACTACCTGTGGGACAGCCAACACATGGATCGTGACACTAGAGCTTGAGGTTCCTTCGAGACCTGCTTCGCCACATTTATGCATCACTTGAGCTTGAGGCTGTTGGATCCTGTTATCTTGTTCCTTGAGTTCAATATCCCATCCGGGCCTGCTTTGCTAAGCTGCTTACTATTGGTGTCCCACCCTGCTCTTTGCTGCCTGTGGCTGGACTGCCAGCCTTACCCTAGGGAAGACTCAGCAGTCTACTTCCTTGACATTGGATTTACCCTTTCCCCCAAAATAAAACAGTGTCTTATATTAATTTTTGCTCCCAAAGGTGCGCTAGGTCTTATTTTCAGGGGGTGTCTTATTCTTCCATGAAGAAGAATAAAGTACACATTTATTGTTTATTGTTTTATCAAAAGAGACCTCGCACTTCCTGTATGCTCTGGCTGCACTGCGGCCAACAGTGAGCTGCGCGGCGGCGCCTGCTGCTACGGTCCAGAGTCCAGAGTTCGGGGGGCCTTATTTTTGGGGAGATCTTATTTTTGGGGGGATGCCTTATATTTCAGTGAGAGGCACAACTCTAAGTAGGTCTTATTTTCAGGGATGTCTCACTTTCGGGGAAACAAGGTAGCAGCCCTCGTGAGTTAATGGACTTCCAGTATATCAATTGTTCCACAAAAGTGAGCTGAACTGAGCCCTCTCTACTGCTGTGTGGACTAATGAGCTGTTATATTGCTTTGTGCTGTACATATCTATCCATATATTTACATGTAAAATCATAAATGTCCTTGTTTTGTTTCTCTAGAGAACCCTGTCTAAAACAGAGATATTGGCCTGTAATTCTCTATTCTTGTCAGATCCTTGACCAGTTTTAGTACCCTGTTTCCCTGAAAGTAAGACATCCCCCGAAAATAAGACCTACTTACAGTTTTGCCTCTCTCTGAAATATAAGGCATCCCCCCAAAAAGAAGACTTCCCCCCAAATAAGGGTTTGGATTGTTATGATGATGTTCCAGAAGATGATGACATGACATTACTCATAAATGAGGAAATGTACCATAGATTGTTATACATGGAAATAATGGTAGTAACAAGAAATTCTTGATACTGTAGGATTCACAATTTGTCCGGTTATGCTGGTTTGTGATGACAACTACTACCCTACTGTACACAGGTAATAAATTTCCTTTTTTGTTGTTCAACAATAAATGTGTACCGTATTCTTCTTCATGGAAAAATAAGACATCCCCTGAAAATAAGACCTAGAACATCTTTGGGAGCAAAAATGAATATAAGACACTGTCCTATTTTCGGGGAAACAGGGTACCAGTGTTATACTAGCTTTATAGTTTGTGTTTGGGAATTTACTGCTCTGGAAGGATTTGTGTAGAATTGGTGTCAGCTCTTCCCTGAATGCTTGATAGAATTCTCCTTTGAAGTCATCTGGGCCAAGGCAGTTTTTAGTTGGTGTTTCCTTGATAACGTTTTCTATTTCTTCTTTTGCTAGGGGTCTGTTCAAGTTCTTGATGTCTATATGACATAATCTGGAAAGAGTTTGTTTTTCCAGGTATTTTCCCATGTCTTTCAAGTTGTTGTATTCATTCGTACAGCCCTTCATAGTGCTGTGTAATTGGTTTTTAATTTCACTGGGGTCTGTTGTAATTTCCCGTTTCATCGCTCCACATGAATAATGACATCTGGTCCTTCCTTTCTTTTATTAGGTTTGCCAGGGGTTTTTCAATGCTGATGGTCCTTTCAAAGAAACACCTTTTTTTGAGTTAATTTTCTCCATAGTTCTTTTCTTGTTTCCCCACTCATTTATCTCCACCCTTATTTTTTATCATTTCTTTTCGTTTGCTATTAGAGGAATTATTCTGTTGACTTTGTTCTAACTGCTAAAGGTTTTGTGAGAGAGTACATCTCTCTTCCTTCTTCATGTGCTCATTTATTGCTATCAAGCATCCTCTGATAAACTGTCTTTGCTGTATCACATAAATTTTGATGTTGTATTCTCTTTCTGATTGGTTTCTAGAAATTTCTTAATTTCATCTCAAATTGAGTCCAATACCCAGTCTTTTTGAAAAAATAAGTTATTCATCCTCCAAGAATGTGCCTTTTTAAAAAATCTTTCTTTTTTGATTTTCAGCTTTATTGAATAGTGGTCAAAGAAGGAGGTCTGAGTTAATTTTGTATGTTTGAATTTGCTCAAACTTGATTTGTGTCCCAGCATGTAGTCTATTTTCTATATATTCCACGTGAACTTGAAAAGAATGTGAATTTTTCTGCAGTTGGTTGGATAGCTCTGACTAGGTCTATTACATTGAGTTGTCTAATTGTAGAGTTTAGTTCTGTAGCCTCCTTGTTGAGCTTCGTTCCCTCTGATATATCCTTCTCGGAGTGCAGTGTATTGAAGTCTCCTACTATGATTGTCTATCTCATTATTTCTTTTTTCATCTTTTGAAGAATTTGATTAACGTATTTTGTGGGTCTCTTGTTGGGTGTGTGTTTATTATGCTCACTAGCTCTTGGTCTACTGGTCCCTTAAGCATTATATAATGCTTATTCTTAACTCTTGCTATGTCTTGCACCTTGAAGTTGATTTTGCCAGAGATTAGAATTGCAACCCCTGCTTTTTGTAGATTGCCATTAGTTTGATAGACCTCCTGGCAACCTGAGATCCTCAACCTCGTTTTGTCTGTGAGCTTGCGATGTGTCTCTTGAAGACAGAAGATTGCTGGGTTTTGTTTCCTTATCTAGTCCACTAGTCTTTGCCTTTTGATAGGGGGATTCAAACCATTGACATTGAGAGTTTTTGCATCCATCTTTGGATTCTTTGCTGTCATCTCATACCTTTTGTGATAGACATTTTCCTCCCTCCCTCCTAAGCAGTGTATGTGCCAGGAAATTCATTTTTGCCTTCTTTTCATTGTTGGGTCAAAGACGTCTTGAGCATTTATTTCAATGCTCTGACTTCTGGATAGTGCTACACTATGCAGTGGTTGCATGTTTGTGCTCTGTGGAAGTTGGTCATCTTACCAAAATGAGTTAGAAAGTAATTTTGTAGTGCTGTTTTTTTAATTCATCTTTTTTTTTTTTTATGTATTCTTGAAAATTTTCCTGATCTTCGAAAGCCCTTACCTGTCTGTCCATTTTGATGGAGAGTTTGGCAGTATAGAGGATTCTTGGGTTTCCATGATTTCTACTTTAAATTTTGGAAGATGCTATTCCATTCTCTCCTCTTCCCTGTGGTTTCTGCTGCTACATCTGAACATATTCTTATCTAATTACCCTTATAGGTGAGTGTATTATTTTCTCTCTAGCTACTCTTATGATTTTCTCCTTTTGCTTAGAATTGAATAAATTGACTACTGTATGCCTTGGTGTGTTCATTTCGATCTTCAGTATAATTGGTATCCTCTCTGCTTCTTCGATGATTGCCTGATTCTCCTTCATTAAATTGGGGGATTTTATTCTAGGAATCCCCTTGTATTTCGTTGTTGATTTTTTTGGTATGTCTTGCTTTGGTAATTCAATTATTCAAATATTGTGTCTCTTCATAGCATCACTGATTGTTCTGAGATCTTAATCTTCGTTGATTATCTTGTTTGATTGTCTTTTACGTTTGTTGAATCATACTTGGCTATCTTCAAGGTTGCTCTAATGATTCTCCACCTCTTCCAGCCTGGTGATAAAGTCTTTTACCTTTTGTTTTGCTTCTGCTGCATTTACTCTTAACTCCTGTATTTTCCTTCAGTAGGCTGACTCTATTCGCTCTATTTTTTCATCCATTTTCTGTATTGAATCCCTCATACCTTATATGACTCTAAGCAGCGTTCTGAAGATTTCTTTCTGTGGTGGTTTAAACTCTGCTTCTTCTATACATCATTAGGTTCAGGTCCTCAGACATTGTTTTTTGTTTCTCTTGATTTCTCGCAGTGGCTGCTGATGTGGGTTGCTTGCGAGGTGTTTTGGTGGAGTTTGGTGCCATTTTTCTGGGAGTCCAGGAGCCCTGTGATTTGTTTATCAGGGGTAGTAGCAATGATTCTAAAGACTACCTGAAGTAAGCTGTGTTACATGTTTGAGCTGCATTTCTGTCTCATTGGGTGTGACTCTCTCCCTAGATAGCTGGAGTTGTCTATTTGAAGGGCAGTGTGGGTGGCTTTCTCAGACAGGGCGATTGCAGTCAACAAGGATGGTGCTGAGCATGCCACCGGCATGCAGTGTGGGCCAGTGTTCATGGGCCATGTGACTGGTAGAGAGGGAACTACTCAGGGGACCTGGGCACAGATCGTTCATAGGGGCCGGTTGAGAACAGCAGCTCCTGTCTTGTCGTGAGCAGCAAGGAAGGCACTTGGTTGGCTGAGGGAAGGGGGATCTCACTGATGTTTTGCTGCTTTCCCTGTGGGTGAGAAACTGGGTGGGAGGTCTAAATTGAGGTCTAAACTTAGAGGTTGGCCTCTAAGTTCCCTGAGTTTGCCTGCTTTAGAAGTGGGGCAGAGCTTCAGTCAGAGCCAGTTTTGGAATTTCAATGGATCAGGGAAAGGGGGGGCCTTAGTGCAATTGTGCTGCATTCCCAATAGGCAAGAATCTGGTTGAGGAGTCTAGATCACTCTTGCAGTGCCCTGTGTCTGATACCGGCTTCTAAGTTCCCTGAGTTTACTTGCTTCAGTCAGGGGGCAGAGCTCCCACCAGAATCAGAGAAGGAATTTCAGTGGCACAGTGAAAGGAAGATCTTAGGACAGTTCTGCTGCATTCTCTCTGGAGAATTCTGGGGAACAGAATGGGGAGTCTAAGCCAAACCCGACAGTACCAAGAATCCAGACCTTCTGTCTGCATTCCCCCACTTGACATCCTTAGCAGTTCTCTGATTCACATGAAGAGAGGTCTAGGTAAGGTATTTTACTTCGGTGCCTTCTTCCTAGAAGTCCTCTCTATATATTTATGACCACATAGTTAAATGTCTTGTAGGTATTCTCTGCTTTTAGCAAAAATCCATCTAATATCATCAATGCCATTTGCTTCTTGATGTGGGTTGAGTAGCTTCCTGTTTATGTACTGCTGCAAACTATTTTGGGTTTGAATGCAATATTAATTATATTGTTCTACAACTTCTACATTCTTTTGGGCCACTCTTCTTTGAAATGGGCAAATATATGAATCTTTTCCAGTCGGTTAGCTAGGTAGCTGTCTTTAAAATTTCTTGGCATAAACGAGGGAGTGCTTCTTCAGCTTTATAAAACATTTCAACAGGTAGTCCACCAATTCCTAGATGCTTATTTTTTGCTAACACCTTTAGTGCAACTTGGGCTTACTCATTCAATAACATTGTTTCTTATTTATATGATACTTTGCAAAATACTTTAATCTCAAACAGATATTATTTTGGTACATTGGCTCTGTGTGTTTCTTCCTTCTTATCAATGCTTCCTGCACAATTCTGTATTTTGCCTATAGAATCCTTCACTGTTTGAAATCCTAACACTAATTTCTACCCCCAAAGTTCATTTAACTTGAGATATGATGAACATTCTTTTCATTTTTAGCTTTCTAACTCCATCTTTGCACATGTAATTATACTTTATGAGTCAACATCAACTCCATGACAGTTGGATTTTGTTTTTTGTTTTGTTATTTTTTTGTCTTCTCAAGCTGTCCGTGAGCAATCAGGTTCTATCCCCTGACCCACTGTAAAGTGTAGCAAAACTCACTTCTTCTGATAAGGATCATAGACTGACCCACCTGTGGACAGTTCAGGGTCATTCAAAGTCAACTAGCACTAGGTCAAGATGCTGAGGCATTTCACTGCTTGTTTTTATGTTACCCACTTATGATATAATCCATTGACTATGTAATGCCTTTTGAAAGATGTGCAAGCCCCATTATATAAACCCATTGGAAAATGCATTCGCTCTCTTGGTCCTGACTTATGGACAAGGAGCCCCTGTGGCCCACTGTCTGTCTGTCTCTATTATTTTTGATAATCACAAAGTCACTCCTGAGGACCTGTTTGATGGTGGGGATCCCACATCACCCCACACACTTATTGAAGTTTACCTGTACAGTCACCATTTATGTTGTTGACAGGATATTTACAAGGAAAACGTCATTGATCTTATTGATCTTGCCGAATTCTATTATGTAATATCCAGCTTCTGTCTATCACCAAGATCATATTTTCCAACTATTCTGTTTCCCATTTTGCAGTCCAATCACCAATAATGATCAAGGCATCTTGATTGAATATTTGATCAATTTCAAATTGAAGAAGTTGGTAGAATTCTTCAATTTATTTATCTCTAGGTTTGGTTGTTAGTGGAGATGTGTTGTCTTAATTAATGTTCTCTATTTTACCTCTTTAAATTCTTATATCCAATACATTGGCTACGGAGAACTCGAAGAAACTATGATTATAGAGTTTATTAAGGAAGTTAACAAGTTGTGATGCCACTGAGAAATGCCCAGTGTTGAGTTGTTTATCAAGAGATGTTACAAATAATAACTAATAAATGGTTGAAGAGGCATACCACATCACTGTAAGCATCTACTTGAAGGTATTCAGCTCAAATCCCATGAGTCAGCAAACCCAGCTGTCTGAATGAAGTGCCCAGAGGCATCCCACTCCAGACAGCTTGAACCCAAAGGTACTCAGCTCCACTTTCAGGGGTCAGCATGTCCAACTTCTCCAATTAAATATCCAGAAGCACCTGACTCTGCAAGCCTGCTTCCTGCACAAAAGCATTCAGCTTTACGTGCTCCGTGGGCTGGGAAATACATCACACTCTTCCATGCCCTTGCTCCTAGGTCTTCTGTTGCTTCTTGGACTTTATAGTTGTCCTTTGGATACAGAAAGTTCACTGTGCAAGGACTCTGTGTCCAGAGGACACATTCCACTTCTGGATTTTTCTGGTAATGAGAGCCCTCTTCCTCCTCCTCCTTCTCAGAGGGTTCATTTTATAAGCATCAGGATGGCTTGCCAAGGAATCTTGTTCTTAATTACTAACAGGTGACTCTGATGAGTATTTCCCCCGCATTTTCTAATCTGATCCATAAAAAGAAAGCTTATTTGGTGGGAATTAGAGATTTTAGCTAGAATAGCTACATTAAATAATTCACTGCTCCTGTAGGTACATTCGGAGAACAGTTGTATTAACTGGACTTCCTTGTAGGCAGATAGCTATTGTCCTATATAGAAACCATTGTGATTTAAGATAGATCTTGACATGTTCTGTTATATGAGGAATGCAATGCCATTTCCCTTGAATTTTTCATTTCCAACATACTAAATGATATGATTTTCTGATTCAAAATGGCCAATACCAGTCCATTTCAGCTCACTCCTACTTAGGATAATGTGTTTATGTGTCTCATTTCATTTTTGAAAACTTCCCTTTCTTTTTTTGGATTCACACTTTGTATCTTTTACTTTCTGATGATTAATAACTGTTTCCAGGGCTTTCTTCTCATTTTCAGTCATGCTCCACCAGCAATGAAGGTCCTTACAGCTCTACTCTATTCATGTCCTTGTGGTCAACTCTATTGAGAAGCTAACTCTTACTTAGTTGCATTTTGAATGCCTTCACACTTGAGGAGCCCATTTTCCAGCAACATATAGGAAAGGTCTGCTGCTATTTATAAGAGTTTTAATGACTAATCGCTTAGAAGAATACTTTCTTGTTTGTTTGATTTTAGCATGGAAGGTCCACTAAAGACCGTTCATCTTGAGCGACCCTGCTGGTATTTAAAATACAATAGCTTCAGGCATCACAGCAAAATACCAGCCGTCACAGAATGACAAACTGACATGCAATTTATCTACAAAGTATAGCATCCTTTAATATATTTATGAAATGCAAACTCATTAAAAATGAACTCGCTGGATTCAGACTCAGAAAGACCTATTAGGACAGTGGAGAACTGCCCATGTGAGTTTCTGAGGCTGTTAGTTTTGACAGCAGTTGACAGTCTCTTCTTTCTTCCTCAGAGTAGCTGGTGCGTTGGAATTACTGACTTTCTGATTAGCAGCCCAACCTGTAACAAACTACACTTTCAGGGCTCTAGTTACGAAGCACCTCTCAAACTCACTACCATTGAGTCAATTCCAACAGAGACCTGATGGGACACAGTAGGACTGCCTTTGTGGGTTTCTGAAACTATAAGTCTTTATAGAAGGAGAAAGCTTTGTATCACTCAATATTTATAAGCTCATGTTTTTAAGGAAATAGTCAATTTCTTCATTCAGAATATGCTTCCTCAGTCAATGCCTACTAATTGCCAACTACGTTGAATATGATGATAAATGAAACCAGTAGAGGAGAAGATAGGTGAGAAATCATAAAGGAAGATCCTAGGATGTGAGAAAGGATCATATATGAGGCCTGAGACAGAAATTCAGTGACATGGCTTCCCCATGGCACACTGATGCTGGGGAAGAGAGAGTATTCTTGCAGTATGATGCAAGGAATACAGAGACCAGATCAAGAGAACGATTATTGAAACAATGATGTAAGCCATTATATGAATTCAAGGCCAGAAGTAGTGTCACCTTTTTTTGTTATTATTATAAATCATTCTGGTCATAGTGAGGAAAATAAGATGAATCGGAGAAGAGAATCTATAAGAAAACTAGTCAGAGGCTAATGTATCATAAGTCAGGAAAGATACAAGAAACTACTGAACTTAAGGGTAGAACTAGGAACAAATTCATAAGATAGCATCACCACAGCTTAGTGGTGGTGGATTTTGATGAAGAAGAAAGAGTGAAGGGCAAGTCTCAACTTCCTTCCTCCATCACTTCTCTCTTGTCCTCTCTCTCATTCCCTCTACTTCCTTCATCCTTTTGCTTTTCTTCTGGCCCCAGGTAGGTAAATTTGGCATCCACTAATATAGGTAATGTTCTGTATTATGTTTGGTAAAGTGGAGGGTCAGTGAAAAAGAAAAAGACAAGAGATAAATTGTCGCCATGGTTATAACAAAGGCCTCAAACATAACAAGAGTTATGAGGATTGAGCAGGGTCAGACTGTGTTTCACTCGGTTTTACTTCAGGGCTACTATGAGTTACAACTCAATAGACAACACTTAATAACAGAAGTTTAGATAAACCTGAATGAAGAAGTGATTTCAAGGAAAGAAGAATATATTCTTTTCTCAAAATGTCAATTTTGACAACCTCCTGAAAAAACGCATGTGAAATTTTGGAAGTTCTAAATTTAACTAAATTGATGTTTATCTTGAAAGGATTAAATTTTAGAACAGATCTAAGTTAAGTTCAAAATGAGTAAGATAGTATTTAGATCAGTATATTTATTCCCATGGAGCTGATCTCAATGCTTACTCTCCTATTGGCAATAGAAGCTATTAATAATATTAACATTAGTATTTGGATTTATTTTATTAATACAATAATGACCACATATTTTATATTATTAAATCACTTTCAAAATATAATTAAGTTCAAATTTTTTTTAAGGTTACCAGGAAGGAGGAAATCACAGGTATTGGAAATATTCTTATAATACAAATGTATATGCTTAAGTCTCTTCCTTAGAATTTCAAGGCTAATCTTAGCCACATTATAAAGTGAAGGAAAACAGAGTCAGTGATAACCCTGCTGTCTAAAGATGCACATATAATAAGTGACAGAGTCACGGTTCAAGCCAATGCTACCTAGCTTCAGGAAGGTTATCTTATTATTACAGCACAGTTCTTGTCCAAGGAACAATTAACCAAAGTAAGAAATTGAAGCAAGTACATTAATATGTAATGTTAAAGAATATGATGTGAAATAATATTCCTGCTTTTGGAGTGATAAAATCTTCATTTAACTATTAGCATAGTCATTAGCTGATACTGTACCCATAAGCAAACAAAGAAGGGGGAAGGGGGAGGGAAAGAAAGGGAGAGGGCCAAAGTGAGGTGATGGCATGGGGGGAGCAGGGTACTATCCTACCCAGGGAGAGAGTAGTAGTTATGTATCCACAGAATTAGGAGTGTGCATACAGACCCCATCGCATCGCACCAAACCATGAGAGAAATGTAACCACATGGAGGAATGCATGAATAGATCGGGCTACAGGGCCTGCCCCAGCCAGAGCCAAATTGACCTTTTCCCTAGAAATATGTGCCACAGAGGACAACCCTAAACCTGCAGGTTGGGGAAAGGGGCCAAAATGCCACACCCACATCGAAGCAAACCTAGAAGGAAAAAGATAAAGGGAGAGTCAGCCTGGACCCCATAATGGCACACCAAACCAGGGGATGATGTCCCTACACAGAGCTACTAAGGCACAGAAGGACTATAGGGCCAACAGCAGGTCGTGGCATGTTGTCCCCTTACTAGAGCACATGTGAAGAGGACCATATTGGAGACACAACAGGGAGGTAATGTGTCTGAATCCCCCCGCAGCAGGACAAACCAAGTAGGGAGCATAACAGTGAACAACTGGAGCAAAGCCAAGCCCTGAAGTCCCTAAGGATCCCCCCAAAATAGACTTCAGGCTAGGTGGGGGGATACCCCCCCCCCCAGGACCAGGGGGGAGATACTCATAAAGGTCAGTGGACCGACCTGAATTTATGTATGTTTTCTCTCACTTTTTTTTTCCTTTTCTTGTTTCAATCTTTTGTTTTCTTATTGTATGGTCCCTGTCATTGTTTGTTTTCCTACTTATGTAGGACAGGCATGGGAAGCAAGTTCAAGGAGAAAGCAATGGGACTGGTGGTCCAGAAGGGTCTTGGGGAAAGATGGTGGCGGGGGTAGATTGGGGGCGGGGGGGGGGTGTTGAACAAACAACGCCATAGACAGGGGAGCAACTAGGGAATTAAAATCAACAGCAATGAGGATGTAGAGATCCTGGGAGTACTGGAGCAACAGCAATCTAGCTGAGAGAATTACTAAGATGCAGAAGTAGGGCGAGCATGATGGTGGGGCAGAAGGAAGGCAAAAGGAAACAGAGGAAGGATCTAGGAGCAAAGCTATGGAGAGAGGTATAAGCATAGGTGTGTACATATGTAAATACAGTAATCCATAAAAATAGAGAGCTTGACTTTTCTACACATATTTGTATGGCAATATGCTGAGGTAGTGGATGGATTTCTGGCCTCTGTTCATAGCCTCCCTCAATACAAGAACACTTTGTTCTACCAAACTTGCATTCTGTGATGCTCACCCTCCTAGCACAATAACTGAAGACAAAATGGGTGTGTAAGCAAATGTGGAGAAAAAGGTGGATGGTGCCTGGCTATTAAAAGATCTAGCATCTAGGGTCTTAAAGGCTTGATGTTAAACAAGCAGTCATCCAGCAGTGAAACAACAAGCCCACATGGAATAACCACACCAACCGGTGTGATCATAAGGTGCCATCAGGGCCCGGTAACAGTCATCAGAAGACCCCTAACAAACAAACACACAAACAAACAAACAAAGAGTGTTGAGAATGAGGGGGTTCAGAGCAGAGACCTAAAGGCCATCTGTAGACAATGGAATATTCCCCCACAGCAGAGTCACAGGGCAGAGATGAGTCAACCAGGGTGCAGTAAAGCACGGATGGAACACACAATATTCCTCTGGTTCCTTGAGGCTTCCTCACATCACCCCACCCTCATCATGACCCCAGTGCTGCTTTTCACTCTGGATTAGACTGGAGCATGTGCACAGGTACAGATAAGAGATAAAAGCTCATGACACATGGAATCTAGAAACAGGAATGGGAATAGTGAGACCAAAGGGTAGGGGGATGTGGGGGTGGAGAAGAGGGGAGTAAGGAGGGATTGATCTCAATGATTGACACATAACCACACACTCCTCCAGGGTGAAGAACAACAGAAACCATGAGGGAAGGGACACAGCAGTCAGTATGAGATATGAAAATAATAATAATTTATAATCCAACAAGGGGTCACCAGGGTTGGGGGGCAGGGAGGGAAAAAGGAGGAGCTGATACCAAGGGCTCGCTAGAAAGGAAACGACCAGAAAAGAATGATGGCAACGTATGTACAGATCTGCCTGATACAATTGATGTACGGATTGTAATAAGGGTTGTAAGACCCCGCAATAAAATGATCTTTTAATAATAAATAAACTTGCTAAAACAACTTCTTCATTTATGAAAAGAAGATGGTATTAAAAGTTCTTAAATCAAAGGATCGCTCTGAATGTTAACCAAAATTATCTATTGTATTCAAACTAGGGTTTGGCACATAGTAAATGCTCCACAAAAGCAGAAAATGCTATCAGGTGACTAAAACTGCCCTAGGTACCAAAACCAGTTAAGTACTGTACTGAACATACTGTGGCTGAAAGATGGCCAATCCAAACACACCCAAAGGTGTCTCCAAAGAGCCTTGGTAATGTACATCCATCAAACCACAACCTGGAAAATCTAAGATGTAGTCCCACTAGATGGGAACTAAAGGAAAATGTTAATGCTTTCTGTCAAAATGTAAGTACAGCAAGTGCAGTCTCTAGTTTTCCAATTCACATGGCATTTTTTTTATGGAACTTTTAAAAAATTATATCTGGAGATTCTGAGACTACTATGATAGCTAATGATATATTGCATTGATTAAGGTCAGGATTCTGTCTTCTCTAATCACCGCAAAGCTCAGCTTGATTAACCCTTTATATTGTCTTATAAATGTGTTGACTTGTCTTATACTTGTCAAATTAATTTGAATTCAGAGACCCTATTGGAAACCATAGGGTGTTTCAGCTGCTGTCTTAGACTTCCAACTCGAAGAGACCTATAGGACTCCGCAACTACAACAACAAACATCAAACTTACTGCTATTGAGTCATTGAGTCATTACTGACTCATAGCGAGCGCCTGTGGATTTCTGACTGTTTACAGGAGTACCAAGACCAGTCTTTCTCTTGTGGAGTGGCTGCAACCATGTGGACTACAGCCCAATGCATAACCACTACACCACCAGGGCTCCTAGAGGACCCCAGAGGGTTTTCAAAACCGTAATCTTAGATGTCCAGAGCAAGATGGCTAACGCAACACACACACAATTGGATCCCTTTACAACAACCAGGGTGGAATTGACACACAAGGAAGACCAGGCAGCTAGCCATTGCAGAAAATAACGTGCAAGGTAGCTAAAGCAATATCTCTATGTCCCCGAATCTGCAGAGTAACGGGAGAAAGGGACAGGCCTGGTGTGGTGCTGAGGGTTCCCTCTGGTTCCTGGCCAACTTAGGCCCTCCAACAAGCAGAGCCCCAGCAGGCACACTGAGCCACATAAGCAACTAGACTCAGCTCCCAGCCCAAGGATCTCTCTGTGCTCTGCCAGCAATCAGAGCCTGGCGAACAGAGTGGGGCAATTACATAAGTCTACTGTCAACTTGAGCGAAGGGGTTTTGTCCAGCCTGTCAAACAGGTCATAGCCAATGAGGTCTTTGAGGGCCCATGGCCTTCTCCTGAGGATTCTGGGAACTCCCGTCTTCCTCACAGAAGGCGGGGCACTCACTCTCCCTGTGAGACATTGCTCTCTTTCGCTGCCCATCCACTTGACTAAGCATGACGTCGTTGTGTAGGGTCTGAGTTTTCCTGAGAGCATGTCCAAATCATGTAAGATGAAGTCTTCTCTACCTTTATATAAGATGAAGCCTCATCTACCTTGCCTCTAAGGAGTATTCTGGCTGTACTCCTTCCAAGACAGAGTTGTTTGTCCTTTTAGCAACCCATGGGACTTCCAATATTATTTGCTAGCACCGCAATTTAAACATGTCAATGCTTCTTCTGTCTTCCTTATTCAATATCTAACAGGACTCAACATATATCTTTCAGAAATAAGGTCTAATGGATTTACTGGATTCATAGCAGTGAATCCCATTGGTTACATTCAGCCTGTTTATAGGAGCTGAAACACTGAAGAATCCAGGTCTTAAAGGTCTTATGTATAAGCATGTTATAACGTGTGTGGTCTATTATTACCTATGGGGGAGAGAGGGCCTGTTAGACCACATTGACTCGAGAAACAGATGCAGTGACACACATATATGCATAAGAAGGAGCTTTAAATCAAGGAGGATTTATATATCAAGAAAGTGTCCCAGTCCAGTCCAACTCGAGGCCATAAATTCAGTATTAATCCATAAGTTCCTCTGCACACTGATGCAGCCATATGCAGTGATGCAGCATGCAGGATGATCACAGGCCAGTGGATGCAAATTGGTGGGAACATGGCAGGGCTCTTGCAGCTCTTAGGCTCTTCAGCAAGCAGCAAGGTGAGGGTGGACAGACCAGTTTCCAGTGCCTCACACTCTTATACGACCACCGAGGAGTCATCAGATGACGACTGGATTGACAGGTTTGAGTCCACCCTTACACTTTGGCGCATCTTCAAGTTGACATAAAACTACCTAACAATGACGGGGCTCAGGATCTAGGAGATAATATCCAGGGTAAACATGATTTCTTTGTATATTAGTTTAGAAATTTCTTAAATGGCCAGTCATTTTTGTCCTGACTAAGAAACACCATAAAGGAGATTGATTCAGAAAGTGGAAACTCCTAGATGATCTTATATTTACATTCTCTAGACAATGAGCATGATGGTAATGTTCTCATCAAAACCTGTCATTAAATTATGTTCATCTAAATTCATTTTCTTAGTAAATGATATCAGCCAAATGTATAAGGCTATATGTCACTATTAAATCTATGATTAAGAATATGTTATCATTCCCCAAACTAATTAACTTGACTGACTAGTTTTTCAGATTTGCATACAACTTCCAGAATATAAAAGTTCAGACAAACATAACGGACATCTAAGTTGTGATTCCATATTCTCTGTATATTATAAAGAAATGTATAAACTGTGTGTAAAGCATCCAAACTATTCTTAAAGAATTTAAGGTTAAAATCAGTATAAAATCAGTGGTGGCTTTACATGGAACAATTATGACTGATGCGGTAGGGCAATATATCGAAGCAAATACTTCTGAAAGGAACATGGATAGTCCCACTTATTAGAATTTGGTAAAAATATACATTTTTGAAGTATCTAGAAAAGAAAGAGGGAGTCCCACTATGGTGTAAACAATTTTTTGCAATCAACTGCTAACTGGAAGTTTGGAAGTTTTAGAAGAAAAGTCTACCAATCCACTTCCCCAAAGTTCCCACTGAAAACTTATGGAGTAGAGTTTTATTCTGACACACCTTGGGTTATGTGAGTAGGAATTGTCTTGATGGCCATGAGTTATTGGAAGAAGGAAAAGAGCCTTGTCTAATGACACAGCATTCTAAAAACATAAAATGAGCAATTAAAATTAATTAAGATAAGACCCAGTAGTGGAAAATGCTAACATGCAATAGCTTAAGATAATATCAATTAAAAAAAAAACAGTAAAATAAAAGACAGAAGGATCTTTTAGATATTGATAACGTGTTCATCAAATTAATTTAACATAGTTTACAGAGTTTTCTATGAGAAAAACTAAACTTATAAAAATAGAAACAAATGGTAGTAAAACTTCTGCATGGAGGATCACAATTAAATACAAGCAATATTGGCAAATGAATAATATATGTTTTAAATATCTATTTTTAAAACTAGGAAAAATACATTTAAAATACTATAGCAGGTAGAGAAAGCATCTGTTAAAATATGGCAGAGGTTTTATAGTGTTAATATATATGTCATATAATCAAAAATAAAAACAAATATTCAGTAGAAGGAATGATAAGAAAATATTTAAATTATGCTTCATGAAAGAAGTACAAATGAGTCATAAGTCTATGAAAGGATATTTAGTGACAAGTATACAAAGTTATACGCATCAGGAAAAAATTAGTTTCTATGCATTCTATTGAATTAAAACAGTTTAGCATATTTGATACATATAGTGAACATGGTGCTAAAAACCCCTCAAACATTTTATGTTGCAGCTATACATTTTACACAAAAATTATATAAAGATGACTCCTTCAGGACCAGTGGTGAGAGGGGCGATGCCAGGAGGGTGAAGGGAATGTGGGGTAAAAAGGGGGAACCAATTACAAGAATTTAAGTATTGCCTCCTCCCTGGGGCATGGACTGCAGAGAAGAGGGCAGAGGGAAACATCGGACAGGGTAACTTATGACAAAACTATAGTAACTTATGATCTATGAAGGGTTCATGAGGGAAGGGGGAGGGGGAGGGAGGGGGAAATGAGCAACTGATATTAGGGGCTAGAGTGGGAGGCAATTGTTTTGAGAATGATGAGGGCGACAAATGTGCATAAATGCTTGACACAATGGACAGATGGATGGATTGTGATGAGAATTGTACGAGCCCCCAATAAAATAATTTTTAAAAATGTTTGATAGCAGATAATAAGTATCTTAAAAGTAGTAAGTATCTATGGACTCTGATCCATAAGAACAATCTAAAGTTCAGACAAGACCGTGTCTTAAGATGATCATTAGAATTATTTATAAGAAGCACAAAAATTATGAACAATGCATTATGAAGCATAAAAGAAATATTTAAATATTTAATCGTATTTATGTAGTATAAAATGTTGTACATGCATTAAATGTTTGTGATGTTAGTACAGACTATGAAGGTATTTTTCATATAATATTAAGTTTAAAATCAACATATGAAGTTGTATTTACAGTATAATTACATCTGTTCTGTAAAAATACATGTATATGGGAAAAGATTGAAACAAATGTACCAGAATAGTTATGATTTTTTTATGATACCAAGTGTTTGTAATTCATTTTTATAATTTTCTGTAGTTTCTATTTTTCCTAATAAGATCTTTTTTCGGTGTAAGGAAACACATATTTAAAAGATTAAATGCTTTTTAAAAGCTATGAAATCAAATCCAAATGCCTACTTGCAGCTTAATAAGAACCTCTTTACATAGAGGCAAGATATTGGAATTTCATTTAACTCTCTTCCAAGAGCTTTGGAGAGTGAGAATTTTGCTAAGCAAAAACCTGCAGCAAGATTCACTAAACCAAACCCCACAGATCCATTCTAGCATTTGTAATGTCTGTCTTTATAATATGAAGCTACAGGACCCAGAGCTAGACAGCTGTATATCTCAGACAAAGAATGCGAATATTTGCCTGATTTTAAGTGTGAGGAGCTGTAATGATGTGGGGAAAATGATACATAGTATTAACTGATAATTGTTAAATTGTTCAAAAGTCTGAACTGGATGTTATACTATTTTGTTTCTTTAATTTCGATGGGAGATTTTGATAATTTTAAAAGACTAGAGTAGTATTCATTTAGAACCTCCTATGAGATCTAAATATATGTCATCTTTACTGTGTTACAAGAGAATATGAGTAAAATCTAGCAGCTGACTTTCCTTGCTTCTAATCACAGAAATTTGTGGCAAGCAAAAACTGAATAATCAGCTGAGCATTTCTCACTGGCATTACAACTTGTTAACTTTGTAATAAATCTTTGAATCAAGAATCTTGCCTTTGAGTTCTGTTTAGCCATTGCAATAGACATTAGAACCCAAAGAAGAACATTAATGATGACATCAAACTGTCCACGTTCTTTTAAGATATTTTCCATTTGCAATAGCAAAGACATCTTTACTGAAGGCAAATGTACTCGTTACCTAGTTCTTCGAAAGCAGTGGTTCTCAACCTTTCTAATGCTGGGACCCTTTAATACAGTTCCTCATGTTGTGGTGACCCGTCCCCCCCCCCCACCATAAAACTATTTTAGTTGCTACTTCATAACTGTCATTTTGCTACTGTTATGAATCAGGGGACCCCTGTGAAAAGGCTGTTCGACCCCCAAAGGGGTCGCGACCCACAGATTGAGAACCACTGCTCTAAAGGCTTACCCTCACTGTATTCCCTGTCTGGGAATAGTACAGCCCTTCACCTATTGGCCAAACTTTAAAATATAAAACTATACCAAATATCTTCTTTTATTTCACATTCAACATCCAACTAGTCACCAAGTTATTTTCTTTTCACTTACATAATGCTTAAATATGCTGCCAACATTCCATTTCCTGCACTGTTTCCTAAGCCAAGCCTCTTGATACGCCTTGCCTAGGATATTAAAATTTTTTTCTAACTAAATTTTTCCACTTTCATTTTGGTATCTGGGATATTTTTAATTCAACTTCTCTTCTACTGCCAGAGAGAACTTCTTAAAGTTAGTCATTTAAAAACTTTCTGTTCTATCACTTTATTGTTATAATAACTCCAACCTCCTGACCATGGTAATTAAGTCCCTTATCTTATCTCAGACAATATTTCTACCCTCCTCTCAGCCAATTTTCCTGTCCTCATATCCCAAACTCCAGCCATTGCAAACTACTTTTAGTTTGCCAAGTATATACTATTGTCTCAGGACTATATGTTTTATACATCTTCTTCTATTTGCTTAGGAATCCATCTCTCCTTCTGTCTCCTTCTTTCTAGGTAAATCATGTTATCCTTGATAAATTACAGCATTTCCACTGAAGTCCTTGACTTTTGCCTCTTCTGTCTTTCTCCACACCTGTCTTGGTCCTGTCTTAATACCCCATTCAGCTCCATGTTGTCCACTTTGTAGGTTATTTTATAAGAAATAAAAATAAACCCAGGAAAACAGAATTACAACTGTGTTGCTATTAATTCTACTTCATGGAAAGTGCAAGCATTTTAGAGTAGAATGAGTCCATATGGCTTTGTTGACTCCTGTGATATGAACTATCAAACACTCTGTTCGTAGTCATGCACAAAGTAGTTGTTCTACTTGTATCTTTCTTCACAAATATAGCGACATGTATTTGTTTGCCAAATTTAATACTTAGCAGGCCCCATGTTACTACTATATACAGGATCAAAGCTAAAGATGTTTTCATTTATTGGTATTTTGGGCAGATGTGAGAAGAGTTGGAAGTAAGCAAGTCAGAAGAAAGAGAAGCAGATAATTTTAGATGTTACATATTAAATGATCTAAAATACTAATATCAGTATCTAAAATGGCAATATAAATATACCTGCTGCCTGAAAATTAAAAATAAATAAATAATTCACAGCCAAATTAGCTATCTCTGCTATGAAAGGAACGTTTCTTCAAAACGCAAATAATTTCTTGGCTGGTCCTCATGGCCAGTATTACACACATGAAAGAAATGTCCACCCTAGGGATTTAGAGATGGTTACTCATCTTTAATCAAAGTCTCATAATTTAAGTATATAAGAAAAATACTGGAGACTGGATAATACGTTGCAAAATGAAATAACTGAAGCATATTACCTGAGACAATATATATACAAAATCAAAGAAGAAATGGTGAAGAGGAGGATGTAGACCAGCACTGTGATCATGACACCAGCAATTCCTGGTTGCCCGGTTCTTACAAATGTCCAGTAGAGTTTTGCTGCATCAGCTACAGAAGTCTCCCCATTATGTGTAAGCCGCTGACAAGATAAATTCAGAGGAAAACAAATTGATAATAATAAGAGCTGAAACACCAACTTAAATTCATTTCAAAATACAAAGTTTAAATGATGCTTTAAAATAATTTTGTTTTCGAGCTAGATACTGAAGATCGCTAGTTTTTTGAGGTAGTTAGTTTATTGTACTAACCTGGCAGATAAACACATGTGGGGTAAATTGAAGGGCGGAGGGATAAATGGCTCAGTGAATCTCGCCTTTCTAGTTCTCAGGTCTCTTGCTTTGTGATGGCCCAACCAGGGTGCAGCTGCCTTAGCCAGTTCCCTGCTTCAGCTGGCAAGGCTCACTTCCTGCAACACATCCCCAAGGAGAAGCCACATGTACCTACCCTGATTCAGCCCTGGGTGCTGGAGCAGCGTGTGGAAACCCCTGCCAACGCTGAGAGGCTTACACATTTACTGATTCAGCGTTTTTCCTGCAGTCGGTGTCATAGTGTGTGTTTTGTGAGATGGAGGAGGACTTCGTCGATCAGTGGTGGACATATGGGTTAATGGGTTCATGTTTTAATGTTGGACTTGCGGGCTCGGGCAGCACTGGGTTGGGATGTTTTCTTGATGTGCACTTAACCTTTATATAAAACTCTCTCTTATACACGAGTTTCTGTGGATTTGTTTCCAGACTAACACATTTTTCAACTTACAAAAGAAAATAAAACTTTTTTGCATAGTTGTGGTACCAGCCATTTTTGTTTGCTTGTTTCTCATTCCTCTATAAACTCCACAGACCTTTTGAATCCACGATATTACTGACATGTCTTATTTTTCTCCTTATAACTTTTGAATATAAAGAATACAGGATATGAGAAAGCTGAAGACGGTCATGAAAATGTTCCATTCTTGAGGAAGCAAATTTTTAAGAAACTCACTTTCACTGTGCACAAAATAGATATCTTATTTTAGGAACTTACAACAAGGCGATTAGGCTATTAGACATGGGCTGGTAAGCCAGCATTTGTAGTAGGTCAGTCTTAAAATAAATCCTCATATGAGGTGAGCAAAAGCATATCCCATGTTGGATTAGCAATAAATACACTGCAATGCTATCTTTAAAAATGCATATAATTGCGAAGGACATAAAATATAGTCATATGCTATCTTTGACCTTTGGGCTTATTAAAAAAATGCATGTCTTTTAATTATGACTCTCCTCAAGCGGATGCAATATGTGATAGAAATGTGAAATAAGGGATCTTTTCTCTAATGGAAAAGATAGGGGAGAAGGTCTGTACTTTTTAAGCTAACAATTACGGTATATAAACTTGGAGTGCTAAAAGCACTTTAACAATAAGCTATTCTAAATCACTTATATCAAGATGAAAACAGAACCTAAAGAGGTGGATGTGTGTTTTCTCTACACCAAAATAGTCTGTATCTCAACAACGGTTTCTTTCACCAAAGCACGATCTTGTTAAAAACAATTTTATCTTCTATACTTTTTAAATGGTCTGCCTATAATACGAGTGTCTGTCATGAGGACTTTAGAAACATATTTATAAGGCTATTATATATTTCTTCTACTCCAACTCTCACTTTTCTAATCTTTCTTAAATATGGAGAAATAGACACAGGATTCATTGATGAAGGGAGACGTTGGGCAGTGTAAGATATGACAAAATAATAATAATTGATAAATTATCAAGGGTTCATGAGGGAGAGGGAAGCGGGGAGGGAGGGAAACAAAATGAGGAGCTGATGCCAAGGACTCGAGCAGAAAGCAAATGTTTTGAGAATGATGATGGAATCAAATATACAAATGTGCTTGACACAATGGCTGTATGTATGGATCATGATAAGGGTTGTATGAGCCCCCAGTAAAATGATTTTAAAAAATGATACATAGTTGATGCTGACATCAGGGATGTGAGAGGTCTTGGTCATTTTCTACCCATGTGTGTTAAATATCTGCTATGTGTCAGACTTCAAAGATAAAAGCATGAATAAAATAAACAGAAAGGCATACTCTCATGGATCTTATATTAAGTAGAGGGGAGGGCAAACCCTTCAGCAAATAATGAAATCATATGGATAGTCAATCAGATGGTGATATTGTGACGATAATGTAAAACATGAAAATGCTATCAATGGGAAGAATAAATCGTGTAGTCAGACTTTGTGTAAAGTCTTAAAGAATGTGAAGGAATAAGGTAGACACCTATTAAATAGCCTTCATCACACATTCTTATCCTGTTTGTGTATATATTTGATTCCCAATTTGATGTTAAACTCTTGGTTGGACCATGATGGCAATGGCTTTCCCTCTCTCTGTTTGTTTGTTTTCATTCACAGAGTTTAGCTCCCTCACTTCATTATAACCCTCAACGTTATTCTTTTATTTTTGTATGTATGATACCTTCGAATTTTCAAAGTTTATTTACATAGAAAAATTTCCAATCCAACATAGAATATACTTTTCCTTGTCCAACACTTATGTAATATAGAGTTAACAAATGACAAGACTGGGGCCTGAATCTAGTTCTTTCAAATTCCAAGTGGGTGTTCTTTCTACCACCCTACAGTTGCTTTTAATGGATTCTTTAGCACTATTTTCTGACTAGGGGATGCTTGAATTCTATTTCTGCTTAATCTTGATCTCTTGCTTGTTATTTTTATTTCACCATCTACATTGAGAACTTACGGTATTCCTATGTAAATAATGTGTGCATTATACAGCTTTTATAAGCCATGCAACCCCTGTAGTAGTTTTGTACGCACACTGGGTGGGTTACATATAAAACACGCAGTATTTATGCTGAATCTTTCACATCCTTTATCAAGAGTATACATAGTAAAGAAATGTGCATTGATTGTTGAAAACATTTCCTTGAAAGTTACCTCCTCTATTTTTTTATCCAAGCTTAGGCAGAGGGAGTTTTTATAAACTCAATGAAATCATTGACCTTTCTGTGCAAAGCATTCCCAACCTCTGATCCAGCAGACAGAGACACCGATCAAGATTTACTAGCAACATCTATTATTAGCCACTAAATCTTTCCGCTTCAAACCATTTTACCAGCCGATTCCCCTTTTAGATCATCATGACAAGATGAATTCAAAATAGAAACTTAGCATATTTGTAACACCTTTTTAAGATCACCATGACAAAATGAATCCAAAATAGAAAATATAAATAGACCTAGGTCACCACTCTGGCTGGGCCAACTGACCTGGATCAAACAAAAATATCTTAATTTCTGTCTGCAAGAAGGAAGAGCTGAAGGTCATGGAGGTATGAACTTGGGCAGCATTAGTCTCAAAGTGAAGGTCTCTCTTGGATAGCCAATGTAGAGTTGTGGTTTTCAGATGGTAATGAGCATCAGAATGACCAGGCTTGTTAAAACACATCTTTCTGGGCTCCTTTCCGTTTTCATTCCGTAGGTTTGATGTGGGGCCTGGAATTTCTCACTTCTATTAAGCTTCCAAGTGAGGACATTGCTGTTGGCCTGGAAACCACATTTTGAGAACCACTGCTTTGATGCAATGCTTCTCTAAATTAAGTGAGCCGTCTAAATTAAATGACCTACATGGTCAGAGTCACCTGAGGATACTTAGTGGCCCTGTGGTTCAAACACACCAGCTGCTCCATGGGAGAAAGATGGGGCTGTCCTGGAAAAAGTTAAAGAGTTTCAGGAACCATATTTGGCTACTTTGAATTAGAATCAACTTAGTTACAGTAGGTTTGTTTTGTTTTTTTGGCCTGGTCCTATCACTTGAGGGAACATGTTAAAATGCAATCATTTGATTTAACAGGCCCAGTGGTAGGTTCCAGAATTTTCATTACTAGAAGTCCCCACATGCACCAAGGCTGTTGATTTGTAGATTATAAAAGATTTTAAAGGGTTTGTTTTGTTTTAAGATAGCAAAAGCTGGGGGGCATCTACTGTGAAATATTACGGATGCTGATTGGCAAGTCAATAAGTGGGCAGGTTTGGAATGCACCTTGAGCTTTTCTTTTCCAATGGGAAAAGAAATGGGAAACTAAGTGGAGTTCTATCAGGTACCAGGTATCTGACCCGGTTTTCCAAAGGTCATGCTGTAGGCGGCTTTCCTACAGATTGGATCAGAGGCTCCAGACTAAATGCAGCTGCCTTTGGTACAGTGGACCAATTGACCATCCATCATCCTTTGAGACCGAATTGGGATAAGGGGAGTCACTCACCGTGATTGCAGACATTCCTTCTGAGCAGAACTCAGAAGATCATGGCACAGCTGCTCATCCTCCCCAAATGGCCTCCCATGGGGCATGGGCATGGCAGGAGGCTCTGCAGCATCACCCGCCTGCTCCAAATGAGCGTCAGCCCCTTTGGGAGGAATTGTGGAATGCCTAGGATATGATTTTTCCCGACCTCAGAGAGCACTCCGCTCTACATCTCCTGCTCAACAACCCTTGACAACACAGTCTCCTTAGGAGGCAGCAGTATGCAGTCAGACAGAGGTAGGAATGAGGACATAATCCAACTGGCTCTGGTCCAATTGTCCCAGAGTCAGAAGGAGGCTAACCAGCACAGTGAAAAAAAATACTTGGAAAATGCAAAGCAAGCAAATAACTTTTTAAACAAAAGACTCCCTCCTCCAACATACAGTAGTATGTTTAATGGCAGGGCAGTCTCAAGAGGTGGTCACATGCTGTCACGTGAAAACATATCTGCCCTCATTGTGGCGAGAAGCTTTCCTTAGACTGTGAGTCTAACTCCGATCCCTTGCAGAACATCTAGAAATTATAGACATTGCTAGCCTTGATGCTCATGGTTCTTAGCATTTTTTCATAGTATTCAAAGATCTACATGCTCAGAGTCAAGAAATGCATGTGTCTGCCAAAACCAAGCATTTGCAGGAGAGGTCAGAAGAGGCAGTCACCATTCTCACAGGAAACCAAAGAAGACAGGCGGGATTAGCATCAAGACCTCGATCAGTCTACACTCTAGGAAATCCATGAGCCACCAGCACCTGGAAGTCCAGTCTAAACATCCACAAAGGGCAGAGAGATTCCCGGACAGTAAAGCACCCAGGCCCTTGTTACACACAGTGCATCCACGAGGCCAGCAGCACCCGCATCACCCAGAAGTCTGTTAGAAATGCAATGACTCAGGCCTTACTATAAGAACCAGAATTTGCATTTTGCTTTTAATTGAGAATAAAGTTTCCTTTAGCAGACTGCCCTGAGAGGGAAAAAGAAAAACAGCAACAGGTTCTGCAGAGCTTAGAACTCTGCAAAAAACCTACCCAGCCTAATATCTTTATAGATAGAGTTTAGACTGCAATTTGGCCCTTAGTTCTAAAAACAAATTATTGCCAGAAAAATCATTTTCAAACACAGTTAAGGGGTCCATCATGCCAGGTTAGTTATATACTTAACAACACAACTATAGTCTAAACCTAAATACCGTGGGGCTTCTCAAAGTTCACGGAAAAACGGGATTAAAAGACAATGGGATTTTTTCCCCCCAGGAACTTTGATCATGTTCCTAGTGTATGTAATAAGTTTGTCTTTATTAGGTGCCATTGATTGAGCTCCTTGTAATGACAACCTTTAGAGGGAGCTACAAAAAGTTCATGGAAAATAGAATTTAAAGATAATCAAATTTTCCCACAAGTGTTTAGAAACCCCCTGACATGGACAACAGCATGAATTCTGCCTGGCAGGACACCATCCTCATGACAGCAGTCATGTTCAAGTCAATTGTGGTGGTGACTGGGCCAGTCCATCTAACATAAAGTCTCTTTCATCCTTATTGACCCTCCTACTTCACGAAACACTACATCCCACTGTGGTAGTTACATAATTTGGTGTCAATTTGGGACTGGAGAGGATTAAGAGTAAAGGGGTGGAGTCTAGCTTGTCAATTGGGTCATAGCCAATGAGGCCTCTTTGCGGGCATGGCCTTCTCCTGAGAATTCTGAGGTGGGAGACACGTCTCTCTCCCTCTCTGCTTACTACCTGCGAGACATCCCTGAGAAGCAACCACATAAGCTTACCCTGATGCACCCCTGGGTGCTGGAGAAGCCACATGGAGACCCCTGCCAGCGCTGAGATGCTTACAGAGCCACTGCATCCAAAGACTTTCTACCCACTGGCCTATAATCGTCCTGCATTCGGCATCATTGCATGTGTTTTGTGAGTCAGCAGAGGACTTTATAGATTGGTATCAGACATATGGGCCAATATCGGACTTATGAGCCTGGACTGGACTGGATTGGGATGCTTTCTTAATGTCCATTTACCCTTTATATAAAACTCTCCTACACAAATGGCCTACTTCAGTAGACTAAAGCACTGCATTGGAAACATCTGCAAAAGATCTCTTTAAAGTGGTAAAACCCAAGCTGTCACCTTCCAAACTAAGGTGAGCATGGCATTTGGTAAGACATGATGTTTTCAATTGTCTCACATGCAAAGGATAGGTAATAAACATGGAAAGTTGAATAAGAATTGATGCCTGTGAACTTATCTTGTTAGCAAAACATATCAAATACTGGCATTCCATGGTCTGTCAGAAAAAGGAACAAAGCTCTGTTAGAAGCCCAGCCATAGTATTTTCTTATGTCCCCAAGTGCTAAGACTTCATCTCACACACTTTGGACTTGTTGTCAGGTGTGGGGGGAGGTCAAATGCCCAGGCATTCCCCTCCCTGAGGGCGATGAGTTGCCAGACTGCACTGGGCCTGCTGCCTGCTGCTGGAGACAATGGACTACTTCTCTCTGAAGCTTGGGACCATTAGCTTCATTCCTGTAGGAGGGGTTTGCACCCTACTAATAATGGTTCCTATAGAGACCCAGGGACCACCCCCTAGACCACCCTCTAATTACTGTGTACCCTATAGTGTAACCCCTCCCTGTGACATATGTCTCTACCTGTAATTAGCGGGCTGGCATGCCCCCAAAAAGGTATATAGGTGCGGGTCATCAATATAGAGCTCTCAAACTCTGACCTCCTTGCTGCTCACTCCCTGGTCACTTCCCTCTCTTCCCCCTCTCCCTTGTTCCCTTGCCCTCCTTCCCTTCCCTCTCTCTCTACGTGGACCACCAAGCTGGGCTGAGGGGAGCAATGCTACCATGTAATGTGTCTGACTGCATTATTGTAATATCTCTCATGCTCTCGATGACTTTAATATAATACTTATATATCTCAAGTGTACAATTGTGCTTACTGAACCCGTGGGTAGTAGTAGTATCAGCGGGTGGGGGCTGGCCCCCCACCTCCCGCGCCACTTTTAATTTTATACTACAGTCAGGAGGGATCAATCACTAGAAAATGACATCATGCTTGATAAAGTAGGTGGTCAAGGCCAATGAGGAAGACCTTCATGAGATGGATTGACACTAATCTCGATGTGCTTAAGCACAACAAGTGTTGTGTAGAAGGGGCAGGACAGGGCAGCGTAAGGTTCTGTTGTACAAAGGGTCACTGTGAGTCAGACTGAATTTGATGGCATCTAACAATACCAACCAACAATAGATCAAGACGTACATGGAAATCTAGATACAGGTATAGATGTATTTCATGGGCTTTCATCTTCTGCAAGCCCCATGCTAAGAGAATATAGCACCCATCCACCCTCTTGTTTAGGGATCTATTTTATAGTCAGGTCTACTTTAGAGGAAAAAATAGCTAAAAGGGAGATTTTTTCCCCCCTTCTCTTTGCTAAATGAAGTTGTTTGAAATTTTGATCAAGCCATTATTTGGCACTAGCTTTGGGAGGCCTAAACAAAACTTAGATAAGCTGCTGAATGGCAGGTTGCGGTTGTGCTCAGTAGCCAGGCCAGGAGAGGATGCCCCACCGAGCTCTGGAGGTGTGGGCACTGTGAGTGCTCTTGAATTTACCCAATCTGATTACTAGTCCTGTCATATGCAGCTACGGCTTGAGGAGTTCTCAAGCTGTCTTCTCTGGCCAATAGCATCAACAGCACCTGGGAACATCTTATTAGAAATGGAAATGTGTGAGCCTAACTCCAAATCTACCCAAAGAGAAAATCTGTCCGTGTGGCCTGGTAATTGATGTTTTAACAGGAGCTCTGGAAGATTCTGATGCTGGGCAAGGTTTGAGAACCAATACCTCACAGTAGTACTCACCAGGAAATTTGGGGCCTTGGAAATTTAAACCAGAGATACGGATATGTCAATAAATTCACATGAAATATTTATTTTCATTTTCCCTCAAGCTATATCCCCCAAATTCATTAGTTAACCGCTGCCACCAGGTTGTTTCCAACTCTTAAGGACCCTTTAAGGCAGAATAGAACTGCCCTCTTTGTGTTTTCGAGGTTCCAAATTTTTGCAGGAGCACACCGACTAATCATTTTCCCACAAAAGGTGAGTGAGTTTGAACTGCTGACCTTGTGATTAGAAGCCAAACACAACCCACTACACCCCAGCACTCCTAAAATGGACCAGAACATTAAATAGTTTGAAGCAAATAAATGTCACTAGGGTGAACATGTATTAAATCTCACAATACCACAATTTGACTCAGACTTTCAACTAGAAAAACACCAGCTTTGGAAGGAAGAAAACTGGGTTTTAATCCTATTTATTGTGTGCGATAGCGATGTGGCTTTTGACTTGTTGCTAGGTGTCTGGTCTCTCTTAATTCAAAAAGGAAAAGACTAATACTTATTCTAAGAATGTCCATAACAACTTTCCCTAACAACTTATAAATAAGGATGGAGATAAATTGTGCGAAGGTGCTTGAAAAATACAAGTGATGCTTCAAACAGTAGAATGATGACTACTATTTCTTTATACAGCATCGTGCTCATTGTTCATAATAGATGCAAAAACCTTAATTTTTGGAGTAAAATGCACTGTTTTTATAGCTTTGTAAGCATTATGAAAGACAAAATAAGTGTCTGATGGAATTATTTTGTAGACTTTATTACTTGTAAATGTTTACCGAGCTCTCTTCTATTTATTACAGAGCAGTAAGTATTCTATCATAAAGCAGATCAATAAAACATGTAAAGAATTATAGTGAAATTACTTTGTAGAAAAATTTGACAATTTTTCATTTTAAAAGTTATTAGAAATAGGCTATGTAAAATACATTTGCCAAATAAATGACAACTAAAGCTCATTTGTAATAATTTTTTAAATGTACCATTTAGTTTGGATTTAATCATGAACATTATTTCCTATTTATTTTTGACATGTTTATTGAATATCATTAAAGTCGCACTTACATTGATTGGATTATACCTCCATGACTTTCAGTAGGAGGAAAGTTTAGTAACTTCACTTTAAAATGGATATCAAGTTATCCACAGTTATTGAAACTTCACCTATCAGTTGATTCATGGACTAAAGATCATTTCTATGTGAAAGACTCACACGCAGATGATTTTATTTGACTTACCCCCAGCATCATATCCACTATGAACACTGCCAGCGGGTCTAGAACTGTCCAGAGTCCCATGGCAATGATTAACTTTGACAACACATCAGGGCAGGGGCACACAGCAGCTGACAGCCCCATCTGATCAGAAGCAAAAGCAGCATCACCATGTTCAGTGTCAGAGGCCCCACTACCAGCAGAGGCAACTCTTCTCGGACATGAAGTGACGAAGCTGGGTAACAAAGCTCAACCGTGTGAGGGTAAAACTGGAATCTGTGGGAAGAGAAAGCAGGTACATGTGTGAAAACAAGAGGGATTACACAAAAGAGCAGACATACAAGTTTTAAAAGAATGGCGTGCTCTTTTTTCTTAGCTTAGTTAATATGGAAAACTTGGCACATAGTTTAGAAATGAAATCGTTGCCAATGAGTTGGTCCTAACTCATGGTAATCTCTTGTGTTAGAGTTTTCTTGGCTTTAATCCTCATAGAAGCACATTGCCAGACCTTTCCTCTGTAGCACAGCTTGGTGAGTTCGAACCACAACTCCTTAGGTTAGTAATACAGTGTAAACAGTTTTCACTAATTAGGCATCTCGGCACAAAGTAGGTACTGAAAAAATTAAGTCTTAACTGGTTTTATCTTTTCCCAAACCCTTAATACGACCTCATCAAATCACTATAAAAATCAAAATGAAAGCAGCTGCTCTTGACTTGCTGTCAACCCATAATAATATCAGGGTACAACTGGGCTCTCTAGATAGGATATTGAGGGCTGTGACCCCTTAGAGGCAAATCACCCTCGATTTCTTCTTAGGAGCCTTTGGGTGGGTCCGAACAGCAAACCTTTCATTTAGCAGTCAAGCACTTAACTGTTTGCACCCTCAACTCCCCAAGCTGCTAGAACTCCATCGGTGGTATCTATTTCATAGCACAGTAACCATACCTGTTGTAAGTTGAATTAAACACTTCAAAGAGATCTGCTGAAGCCCTAGTCCCTATACCTATGAAAAAGACCTTGTTTCCATAGGTTTGAACATGTGATCAGTTAAGTTAAAAGGTGGTCACAAAGATCTAGGGTGGAACTTCATCCAATCTGAAGAGAAAAAATACAGAGAGAGCCACAAGGTAGTATAGCCACTTGGCAGACATCGGAGTAATACAGCTGCAAGCCAAGGGTTCCAGCAAATACCAGAAACTAGGGAAGATCCAAAGAAATCAATAATCTTCGGGAAAAAAACCAAACCTACTAACTCTATTATTTTAGACTCCCTGCATCCAGAACTGTAAGGCAAAGCCTTTCTGATGTTTCTCGCCACCTTGCTTGTAGTATTTTGATACAGCAACACTGGGAATGCAACCACAATGCCTAGCATAAAATGAGCTCAGGAAGTGCTCATTATTGCTCATCTTATTGTCAGGCCTCACAAGGAAGCTGCTATGTGACATTGAGCTGATGGAGATTTCAAACCTGCCAATCAATCTAGACAGTCACCAGTGAAACACCCCATAATATCTTGTTCGTCTGTTACTTCAAAATGTGGCTCACCCCACTGTTAACGTATTTTTGTAGGCTACTTTATTTTATGGAAGGCAAAGGTGTCTTGAAGTACTTACTGATAAAGAACAAAGACTACAGCCTTCCAAACGGGGTATACTACAATGTAAAGAAAATAGGATCCTCCCAACTGGGCCAATAGGCAACATCGTGATAAATGGAGAAAAGATTGAAGTTGTTAAGAATTTCATTTTACTTGGATACGCATTCAAGACCCCTACAAACCGCCTTCAAGAAATCAAAGTATTGCATTAGACCAAGTTACTGCCAAAGATATCTTAAAAATGTTAAAAAGTAAGGATGGCATTTTGAGGATCACAGGGTGCTTGAAACAAGCCGTGGTATTTCCAATCACCTCATAGTACATGGGAAAGCTCAATATAGAAAACTACTCACGCATTAATGCATTTGAATGATGGCGCTGGCAAGGAATAAGGACAGGACTGGAGACTCACAGAAAAACTAACAAATCTCTTTGGGGAAAAGTACGCCAAGGGTTCTTCTTAGAAGTGAGATTAGAGGGACTGTTCACCTACTCTGGACCTGTTATCAGAGGAGACCATTCATTGGAGACAGACATCATTCTTGGTAAAGTTGAAGGTCAGAGAAAATAACCGAAATAAGGTGGATTGACACTGTGACTTTAAGAACAGGCTCAAACATAGCCATGGCAACGATTGTAGAGATTCTGCAGGACTGGGCAATGTTGCATTCTGTTGCTATAGGGGTGCTGTGAGGCAGATCTGGCTTGATGGGCCCTAACAACAATTGATAAAGAAAAGACTATGTCTTAATCCAAACGTGTGTTTTGAGAAACTTGCATAGGGAAAGGAAGGAAGGAAGGAAGGAAGGAAGGAAGGAAGGAAGGAAGGAAGGAAGGAAGGAAGGAAGGAAGGAAAAAGAAAAAGGAGAGGGAGGAAAGGAAATGGGAATGGGGGAGAAAATGTGCAGCTAAATCCCCTCTTTGAAAATGCAGCTCTTTCATAGATATGAACTTGCCTGTTTCATAATAAATTCAGACCATTGTGACTTAATTTCAGAAGACTATCAAAATCTACACGCGTGCATTTATATTTAATACACACACATAGGTTACTTTTATAAAGTCTTAAGCGCTTCTAAATGAAAGTATGCACATATCTTTATTTTTATCAGAACAATCTACATTTGAGAAAATGAATTATACGTGTATTGATATCTATGTCTGTCTGTCTATTGTGTCTAAGGAATCATATTTATGGAGAGAGACCTTAAAAGTGTCCTCTTTTCCCAAAGATAATGGCACAGGAAGCTGCCCGAGCTTGAGTGCAATCATTCGAATTTCATCATTTTGCAGAAGCAGCAATCTTTGCTTCGCTGAGCACAGGTGATCAATCGACTTGCATTACTCCTAAAACACCTGCAGCCTAAGTTACTCTGATAAAATCAAAATAGAATAAAAGATTGTTGCTAAATTCCTTTTTGGTTCCTTCTCAGATAGTATTAGAACATAGTTTAATCTTCTAAGTTTACATAAATATTGAGGTATCTGCTATGAATAGCTCCATAAAATGAGAATGTAAGTGAACCCAAGAAATTCTGGCTTCTATGTGAAGACATTTTTTGCCTTTTCAAATGGTACCTGCATCTCAGGCCTTATCATCAATGGACAGGAGAGGAATCTTTGCTTTCATTTGGCTTATGGAGATAAAAACCCATTTCTTGGACCTTCAGGGGAAAGCACTCACTTGGTAACAGGTGTGGAAATGGCCTGGAGGTAAAACCACTGGCCAAGGTAATGCAAGTAGAGCCTGAGGAACCAGAGAGAAGCCAGAAGCAAGATCGTGTACCAGCAGCTCTGGCTTCGCCATTGAGCTAATTGAAGTTTTGAATACACTGACATCAGCGCAAAATGGAGATGCTTGGAGAGATTTCCAGATCCTTCGTGATCGGCAGCAGAGCTGAAAACAAAGAAACAATCGATAATAGCCGGGCAGCATGAACAACCCGAAGTGCAGTCTTTTGAGAATGACCATGAAGGTATCACATTAAAAAAAAAATCCCACGGCTATAGAGTCAATGCTGACTCGTAGCGACCCCCTGTGGGTTTCTGAGATTGTATCTGTTTCAGACAGCCCAGACTTTGTCCCGTGGGGCTGCTGGTGATTTCCAGCTGCCACCCAGGAAGATCTCAAACCAGTTCGTAACCACTACACTCCCAGGGCGCCATGGAGACGCCAGGAGAGTAAAAAGGCATGAAATTATATATTTAATACTTAGGGAAAAGTGAAGGACTATGAAAATGTCTTATTACGAACAGTGAATTTATTTTTAAGTGTTTGAAATATATAATGCATCCCAACTTATCTTACCTAGTCACATGATTCTTCTGTTACTATCAGCCAGCCAGAGAGGAAACTAATATGTAAACAAACTGAGGTAGTTAGATAATTTCATGTCTACCTTGAATTTGTGTAAAAGTGTAGGGGTGAAGTCCAACCTGTCCATCAGATCACAGCCTGATGGTGCCTCCTTGTGTGTGTGGCCTTCTTATAAGAAGAAACTGGAAATGCCCCTCTCTCTGTCTCTCTCCCTGCCCCTCTCCTTTCCTGGTTGCTGGAGCTTTGCCTGCCTCCAGGTCCAGGGCTGGCCCATGGAGGCCACTCAACCCCAACAATTATTGGTGGCCTGCCATGTTTACACCTACTTTGAATCCATTGAGTCTGCACTCACTGGCCTGTGGTCCTTCTGTTCCCTGCTCCCCTTTTCTGCTTCACAGCCTGCAGCTATTTGAGTCTGAGGAGGAACTTATAGATGAACTTCCACTTTATGCACTTGAGTTGAGATGGGCTGGAATCCCGTCTTGATAAATGATCATATCTCGATATAAAGCTCTTACACACACATATAAATTTTGAGTGTCACTGATTTTGTTTCTCTAGATTGCCTTACTTAACCCACAGTCCAATTGCCGTCAAGTGGATTCTAACTCCTGGAGAGCACCGTGCATTGAAGACCACTTGTGCTACCTAGGGTTTTCATGACTAAGTTTTTGGAAGCAGATTGCCAGACCATTCTTCTGAGGTACCTCTGGGGATTCTCACATCAACAGCCTTTTTAGGCTAGCACTAAGTGTTTGCTCAACCCAGGACTTCTTCATGAAAATTAATTTATTATTCGTATGGTAACATTAAACATTTAATTGTTATCTTTAGGCTGAAATTATTGCTTTATTACTTTTATTTTCAATTAATAATTTTATCGCCACTAATAACTGGAGCCCTTGTGGTGTAGTGGTTACGTGGTGGGCTGTTTGTGGCTAACCACACACCTTGTGGCTAGCCACAAGGTCAGCAGTTTGAAACCAACACCTGATCCCTGGGAGAAAGATGGGGCTTTCTATTCCCATAAAGAGTTACAGTCTTGGAAACTCACAGGGAAAATGCTATGCTGTTCTATAGGGCTGCTATGAGTCGGCATCGACTCTGATGGTAGTGCATTTGGTTTGGGTTTATTTCAGAGCCCCCAAAAAAGTTCCTGTTAGTGTGACTTTTTGTAATAGTGGTCTCATATTTAGATAGTTAGTTTATTGTGCCAACCTGGCAGATAAACACATGTGGGGTTAATTGAAGGGTGGAGGGATACCTGGCTCAGTGAGTCTTGCCTTTCTAGTTCTCAGGTCTCTTGCTTTGTGATGGTCGGACCGGGGTGCAGCTGCTGCTTTAGCCTGTTCCCTGCTTCAACTGGAAAGGCTCGCTTCCTGCAAGAACATCCTTGAGGAGAAGCCCCATGGACCTACCCCAATGCAGCCCTGGGTGCTGGAGCACCCGTGTGGAGACCCCTGCCAGCACTGAGATGCTTACATGTTCACTGACACGGCTTTCCTCCTGCAGTCGGCGTCTGTTTTGTGAGATGGAGGAGGACTTTGTGGATTGGTGTTGGACATATGGGTTAATGTTGGGCTTGGGCAGCACTGGGTTGGGATGTTTTCTTGATGCACACTTAACCTTTATATAAAACTCTCTCTTATACACAAGTGTCTGTGGATTTGTTTCTCTAAAGCACCCAGACTAATACACATACTCAAAAAAATGGTTATCCTTTCGTGGTTGACTGATTTAAATCAGCATAATCTCCTCCAGATTTACCTATAACATGAGATGTTTTGCAGACTCATCATCAATCTTGAATGTTGTTTCATATTCCATTGTGTTACGTACCATAGCTTGTTTATCCACTCTTCCACTAATGGGCATACAGGTTGTCTCCATCTTTTTGCTATTGTAAATCATGCACATATATTTATTTATCTCATAGGTCTTCTTTCCCTAGGGTATGTAGCAGGCACTGGGTCAGGACAGTGAGGAATGTGCTCTTTTACCCACAATCTCTGTAACTCCCACCAAACTTCCGTTTCCTGATGAATCCAGTTAAGAAAAGGTGGGGGAAGATACTGGTAGGGCTCTTGTGAGTGCTTGCTAATAAGGTTCATTGTCATTACCATCATGCCGCATAGAAAATGGGCCATCTCAGAAGCAGGACAGGAGACATCCGTATCAGCAGGAGCTTCTTGGGCTGGGCACTTAACTGGGGGATCTGGGTTTCCTGACCTATAAAGCATGAGCTGAGAATCTTCTGGTTGAGATTTAGGGTAGTGGGTGCCTCTAGGTACTTAATTTGGGGAGCTGGACTCCCTAACTTGCAGAGCTGATACTGAATGCCTTCGAGTTGAGGCTCAACGGATAATGGCGTTCTCTTTGGGCATTGATTAGCAGCCCTGAAAGAACTTTGTGACCTGTCCTGACCGAACCACTGCATCCAAAGCAGTTTCACCTGAATTGTAACCTGTTCACTTTCATAACAGACCCTGTCATTGTGAGCATTCTCTAAGTATTCTGTCTGGCCATTGCCGTGAAATATTAGAAGCTAGCTATAAAAAATATTGGAACCCAACTATAAAAAGATGGGTTCTCTTCCCATAAAGAGTTACAGTCTTGGAGCCCCACAAGCATGGATCTACCCTGTCCTTTGGGGGCACTATTTCTTGCAATTGAATCTATAGCAGTGAGTTGAGCTAGAAAAGTAGAGAATAGTAGATGAGACAGAAAAATTGGGATTAATAGTAGATACATGGTATTTTTCTTTCTACCATATTAACAAAGCAACGTACTTTTTTCCACAGTGGTTGCTGTATTGTCTTCATATCCTCTATTTGATCTCTAGGTTCTAATATCTATTGCAATAGCTACATAGGACTCATAGACAAAATTCATGATTAAGGATTTATTAAGGAAGTTAACAAGTTGTGATGCCAATAAGTAATGCTCAGGGTTGATTTGCTTATCAGAACATGTTACAACGTTCTTTCATTATGTAGTAAATAGCCAGTTTTGTAGTAAATAACCACTGTAATAATAATCAGTTTTGTAGTAAATAACCACAGGGGCATACAACTCTGTTTTGTAGTAAATAACCACAGTAGTAAATAATCAGTTTTGTAGTAAATAACCACAGAGGCATACAACTCTGCTATAGACCTCAGCACAAAGGCATTGAGCTCAAACTAACATGGTCAGCAAATCCAGCTCCCTGAATTAAGTGCCCAGAGGCACCCCCACTACAGTAAATCTCAGGCCATGCGCACTCAGTTCTACTTCTATGGGTCAGAAGCCCAACTTCCCCAATTCAGGGCCTAGAAGTACCCCACTTTGCAATCCAGCCTCTTTCCTTTCTCGGTAGATAGAAAAGTCCATCATTCTGGTCCTTGCTCTGACTCCAGATATTTCCTGCTACTGCCCCTCTGTTGTCATAACTGTCATTAGGATCCATCAGCTTCACTGGCCTGGAATCTCAGGTCCATAGGACATGCTTCACTCCTGGCTCTGGCTGGTAATGTGATCATTCCCACTGCCTCTCAGCAGGCTTGCTTTCTATGTGTCGGGATGGCATTCCAGGGGATCCTGTTCACAATGCTCACAGATGAATTCTAGGACCTTCCCGACTCTCTTCCAGACCCAGGCTGACAAAGGTCATTTGGTGGGAGTTCAAGACTTTGGCTAGAAAAGCCACATCAAATAATTCACTGTCCCGGTTGTTGCACCGTGTTACACTTGCACCAGCAGTATATGAAGGTTCCTGTCTCTTTGCCCTCTTTCTAGCATGTGTGGTTTTCTGGTTTTTTGTGTTTCTTGGAGTTCAACTTTACTATTAATACTGGATGAGGTGAGACCTCCTTGTTGTTTTGACATGCGTCGCTCTAATGGCTAGTGTTGATATATGTCTTCATATGTGTTTTGGTGATCTCGATATTCTTTAGGGTAATGTCTGTTCATGTAATTTGCCCATTTTTACATGAGATAATTATATCTTAGCTGGTGCAGTTGTTGTTATTGCTGTTGTTGTTTTGGTATAGCAGTTTTCTATACACTGATTAATCTCACAGGATAGGTCATGACCATGTTTTTGTTCTTGAAAAAAACAATACTGATACTTTCTGTGGAAACTAACCATAAAAGAATTACATGGGAGACATTCTAGCTGATCCTGGACTTAGCATTTGGTTAGTAACTGGACTGTGTTAGACAGGGTTCTCTAGAGAGATAAAACC
>NW_022104553.1:7659060-7667561 GCF_000313985.2 Echinops telfairi
GTTAAATTATAAATCAGTTATACAGATAGATAAATATATAACACAAGAAATAAACAGTTAAATTATAAAGCAGTACAAATGGCTCAGTACAATTCAAATGTGTTAGACAGTTGTGAGACACTGGAAGTCCTTCAAGTCTTGAGGGCCGCCAGGTAGTCCTCTGTAGAGCAATTCAAGCTATCCTGGCACAGGCAGCAAACAGCAAGGCAAGTCACCAACACTCAGCCAGGTCACCAACAGACAGTCCCCAGCTCAAGAGATGTAAATTCCAATGGTGTGGTGAAGCAGGTCTTGAAGAAACCTCAAATTACAGTGACACAGTCCACGGGTTAGGTGTCCCACAGGTAGTGCAGCTTGCAAATTGAGGCAGAGAACAAGGAAGGCAGCCGCACACTGGTCCAATGATCAAAGTGCGAGAGACAAGAAAGGTGAGGCTCACCGAGCCATTTATCTCTCTGTCCTTCATTAATCCCTCATGTGTTTATCGGCCAGGCTGGCACAATAAACTAACGACCTCATTGGACGGTTGACTGCTGGAATGCACCGGCTGCTCTGCAGGAGAAAGATGAGGTAACGTGTTTCTGGGAAGACATGCAGCTTCGGAGACCCTCTCCAAGAAATGTCACAGATAACAGACAGTACCAACACCTAGTGAATTGTATCCTTCAAAAATAGGTGATTCTAAGGGTTCGGCAGTTGGATAATGATGCAGTTTGGCAGATATAGAATAATGGCATCCTCCTCCATGGTGTAGTCTGATGTGATAAGAACATCAACTGGAAAGGGACGAGGGTTGAATGCAATGCCCTTAAGCAGGTCACCACCCTGATGAGATGTGATTGATAACAAGAGTTTTCCTGGGGTGTGGCCTATATCACTTTGTAGCTCACAGAGACAAGAGGACAGGGACACGAGCAGAGAAGAAGGGATCCTTCAGATCAGAGAAGCTGATCTGAGAACCTTCTAAACCTAGGGGGTGAGGCGTGGGGTGGATTATTATCAAGACACATGAAAATTTCCGAGGAGTCCAGGACCACAGACGATGAAGGGAGGTGAAGCTCTTCCTCCAGAGCTGAGAGAAAGAAAAATGGTTCTCCTGGGCCTGACATACTGAATTCAGGCTCCAAGCCTCCTAACCTGTGAGAGGATACATTTTTGTTTGTTAAAGACAACCCACTTTGGGTATTTCTGTCATAACTTCAGTATATTACTCAGACAGTTGCCTAATTATAGAAAAATATTCTGAATGGATTCAATAAATTTGTCAACAAGAGATAGTTATGACAATACATTTCACTCCAGCGGAAAACAGTGCCAGAATGAGAGTTCAGAGATTTACCAACCATACTAACTCAGGGAAGCACTGGGAAAGGAGTAGACAGATTCGCCAATATGTTAAAATGATTCAACAACTAAAGATTCGTCTTTTGTTCCCTCTGAAAATTAAACAGAGTGAAACTGCCAACAAACACAATCAGCACGTTCTTACTTGTATTTACATACCAATCCATGGTGGACTATTGCACAGGTTCATCACATCAAAGATTCTACTTCTAGAAATGATCAGAAGCTGTCTCCCTCCCGAACCCCACTGCACATTCCTATAGAATCAAAGCCTTTCTTAAAAATCCCAATCCCTGACAGAGATGGAGGAATCAGTTAGCAAAGTAAGCATGGGTTTATATAGGCTTCCCTGCTAATATGTAGTGAACAATTGCACATGATCTTCACCATACCCTGTGGTGAAACCCATGTTAAATTGTTCACTGCAGATTAGTAAGTACGGCCATATTTACCTTGCTTATTGGATAAGCTGCTGCTGCTAGTTAAATGGTACGAAAATTCAACCATGAAGAGGAGAAGAGAAATCAGAGAGACAAGAGTCATTGTGAAGCTGAGTGGCTACAAATACAAGTAACAAATGATAAAGCCACAGCAAGTAATAGAAAGTGCCTTACTCCCAACCCCAGACTCTTGCCTTTAGTCCTCACTAAACTAAGGAGTCATTGTATTTGGCAGCATCTTTTTGTTGTTCCTGTTTGTGTTTTGCCCTGAAGATGGAGAGCTACCTCTTGCTGAAGGCCAGGCACTGTCTGTATTAAGCAGCTTTTTAGTGATACAAATAAGATCTAGTTAAATAAGAAGCAAGGCCCAAGAAGCTTTATGGTTTACACACAGTTATATGGCCAAGAGACTACAATTGCTAGAACTCTAAATGTAGCCAGGGTTCCAGAATCCTTTACTACATTTACCATCTTGTGAAATCGGATCCAGAACTCGCTACACTGCCAAAGCAAAGGATTCTGTGCCTGGTCTCCTCTTCAGTTAATTATCCTGGCACTGCTTGGCTTCTTCAAAGGGAAGGAAATCAAATGCAGATTGGGCATTGTGTTATTTGCACAAGACTGGAAAGGCTCACAGGATGCAAAACAGAAAAGACAGTAGCTTCTTTGACCTTTAGTAATTTCCAATCGCTCTTTTCACATCCATTGATATAAGTCATGAAGCCATTTCAGTAATTATGCCTAAAACCCACTGGAAATGCATTTTTGAATCATTGCATTTACTAAAAAATGTTTCCCACCCACGATGAGAAATACATATTTGCTTACAGGACTTTTAATTTGGGACAAGTTTCTCTGAAATTTTACTATGCACCATTTATATTGATTTCAATATGTTCAATTTTCTAGTACCTATTTTACACAGTTCAATTTTTGTTTTTGTTTTTCAAGCATAGTAACTATAGCATCTGGTTTCAAATAACTAGCAGGAGGGGGTATCGAATCAATGATTTAGAGTTCAAAAATGTAGATCTTGCAAAGTTACAAATTGACAAAAGGAGTGCGTTTGATTTGACTAGATCATACAAAAATAAAAGGATTATCAAAAAAGCTCATTAATAGAATTAGAATACAGGATATGTTAAACTGGTACCCATTTTAGGACTTATAAAAAAATCCTCAGAAGATGAGAGAAAAAAAATAAAGGAGCCCTCTTCTTTTAACCACATTAAATTTGTTCCTGAAATTTAAATGAGTTCTTACCTAGAATTAACCCACAACCATCTCACCAATAGAGATCTATTGTTCTTGAAATTATGTTTCAAGATTGTGCTTGCCAAGACAGCATCTTTTTTGTTCTTGTATGCATGCAAGGCACATGATCAAGTGCTGTGCCATTGTGGAATATCTCCATGCCCAGTTGAACTATTCTTTCTTTCCTCAGTAATCCGTCTTGGTTATGTACAAAGAGTGTGACCATCAAAGGGATAATAAATGGCCTCTGCCACCGGGGTGTGTAATACGTACAGTGGGAATTGATTTGTTGGTTATGAAGGAAGCCAGAGCACACACAGATCACTGCGAAATCACATTGAGGCCAGTAACGAAGCTGTGGTTCAGGCAGGCACTCCTCCATCGCTCACAGGCCTGCGAGAACCAGGGGCTAAGAAGAACGGTGAGGTCATCCAGGATTCAGCTATTAAATGAAACCTATTTCTCTGAACTTTGGCACATTTCATATGACACACATCTATCCCTCTTCAATTTCCAAGTTTTATAGAGACCTGAAATCAAACAAGATTTCCGTGATCCATCAGTAGAATAATAATAATAAAGTAGTCCCAGATTGCTTTGAACGAAGTATAGAATGCATTCTTAAACTCACTTGATACTGAAAAGGAGGCCAGAGTAAATTGCATGTAATCAAGAGCCATCATTCATCAGGTGTGTATGATAGCCCTTTTTAGAAAGTTGTCAACAATGGATAGCACTCTAATAGCCACAGTATCTTCTCCTGACGCGATAAAACCATATACAAGATGTAGCTTTTTAAAATAAAGTCAAATTGGTTTCCATTGCAATCACCTGCACATCGCTATTTTTTCTTAGTATTTCTTAATTTTCACACATTCCATTTATCGGCAGGCTTTTGAACATGGATCTCCTCTATGACTCTGAAGCTCCCTAAAACTTAACATCCAACATGTGTGGGGAGAGGTTACATTGTCATCAAGGTCTAGAGAAAATAGTCATAGGTTATACCATGTTGATATTAGGTATGACAACATTTTCTTGTAAACTTTTATAGGAACTGAACTACAGCACAAAGAAGTTAGGTGACTTGTCAGCAGAGACTGCATCCAAAAGTTTTAAAACTCATTTCAGGACTCATCTGAGTCCCTACGGAATGATTTTAGTAACTAACCTCAGGACCATTAGACTCTAGACCAGGGGTCCTCAAACTTTTTAAACGGGGGGCCAGTTCACTGTCCCTCAGACCCGTTGGAGGACCAGACTACAGTTTTTTAAAAAACTATGAACAAATTCCTATGCACACTGCACATATCTTATTTTGAAGTAAAAAAACAAATGGGGCAAAAACACCTGGCGGGCCGGATAAATGCCCTCGTCGGGCTGCATGTGGCCCGCGGGCCATATTTGAGGACACCTGCTTTCTAGACTATTTTAAAGTAAGTCTCTGTACCTGAAACCCCAAAGAAGGGAGTGCTTCTTCCTTTGGAGAAGTGACTTGGATCTAGTTCATTGATTCCACAGATCATTATTAAATATATCAGATCATGTGATGTATGGGAGGCAGAGGGATGTTCTTTCAATGATGTTTATGTCCTAATCCCCCAGACCTGTGCCTATCTTAAGCTCCACGGGGAAATTAACCCTTATCATGACCCTTGGGGGATTGAGTGGACACATACATTTTCCTCTCCTAGGTTTCTAAAGCTTTCCCACTGACAGTACACCCAACCATCAGGAGGAGCCCTGTGTAAATGCTTGAAATAAAAGTGATGAGCTTGTTCTGGAAATTTCTAAAAGGTTTGTCTATGGTCTTTTCCTCTGAGATGAGGCATGTAAGCATATTTCTGGGTTCCCATGAAGTATTTGGAAGTTGCCTTTCTCAGCATGATTCCATGTTCACAAGATACCTCATTTTTAGGAACTCTAAATTGTGTTCATCTGTCAAGAAATCTAGAAGGGTCCAGGGTCCAGAAAGATACATATGTCACGTAATCTTACTTCCCAATGTCAAGAGCATCCAACCTAATCCACCCCCAGAATGGTGAGAAACACGTGTGTTCCACAGAATCCCACTCCAAAGTCCCAAGGGGTCCGTGTCCTACATAATAGGCATCAAAATCCATAGCAAAATTTCAGCAAGGCTCTCTGATTCAACGCGTGTTATGAAAACACATGGCGTCAATTTAAACATCAGAATAAAACAGAAGACCTATTGATGTGGGTGGAGAAACTTTAAGACGTGTCTTGAAGGGGGAGATGTTGCAAAGGCTAAATAATGCAGGAGCCTCTTCCTGAGGGAGGCTGATAAATCCGTGCCCGCTCGCTGAGATATTTTGTCCTCTGTTGAACTCTCACCACTTGTCTATTAGTTAGTACTACTGTGGTGGCTTGTGTGTTGCTGCGATGCTAGAAGCTATATCACAGGTAATTCAAATCCCATCAGGGTGACCCAAAGTGTCAGTGGAGTTTCCAGGCTAAGAGTAGATGATGAAGAAGGACTTCACTCCCCACTTTAGAGGAGAGTGACTTTAAAGACCTTATAGAGAGCTTCAAATACTGAAAGCCTAAACAAAGCAAGAAGAACATTGTCAGCGAAACTGCTCATCGATGGACCCCTCGGGTCCACGGGCACGTGATATGAGGAGAGAACTTCTTAAAGGGAGTTGACCATAGTGACATGAGCCTGATAAAGACTATGGGAGCGAAGCCTTTGGGATTTCATTTGCTGAGGGGGATGATTCAAGGTAAAGAAAAATAGCTGGAAAATCTGTTGAGGATAGAAACTTGGAATGGGCAAGGAATGCATTTAGAAAAATTGGAGTGCTTAAAAATGAGATGGGACGCATGAAGATGGATATCCTAGGTGTTAGTGAATTGAAATAGACTGATTTTGGCCATTTTGAATCAGAAAAGTGTATGATTTACTATGCTTGGAATAGCACAATCAAAGGAAATGGCATGGCATTCATTGTCAGGAAAGATCTTGCTAAATCCATCATGGAGTACAATGATATCTGTGATCAGATTATATCGATCTGCCCTCAAAGAAATCCAATTGGTCAACTTTAGGCATCAATCAAAAAAGCCAAGGATGAAGAAATTGAAGAATTCAACCAATGACGTTAGTCGGAAATTGATCAAGCTTGCAATGAAGATGCATTTATTGGTGTTTGGAATGCAAAAGTGGAAAATGAAGAGGAAGAATCAGTGGTTGGAAAACATGGTCTTGGTGATAAAAATACAGTGATAGAAATAAAGCTCGAGATCTCATGAAATAATTTTGCAAAACCAATGACTTGTTCATAGCAAAGACACCTTTTCAACAACACAAAAGGGGATTATACACACGGAATTCTCCAGATGGAATACAGTGAACCCTCGTTTATCTCGGTTAATCGGTTCTAGACCCTACTGTGATAAATGAAATTCTGCGAAGTAGGATTCCTTATTTGTAAATCAAATATTTTCGTAGTTAGAGCATAGAGGACATGAAAAAACACCCTTTAGTCACCATTACACTCGTATTACCCAATTTATTAAACGAAAAAGGGAAAATACAGTAAAACATTTTGGACGTTACAATTATCATTTATTATTTATTATATTATTTATGGCATCAAGCGTGTACAGTATGAGCCAATCAGTGACAGTAATGACAGAACATGCGCTGTTACGCAAAAACCGGGATAGGGTGAAGCCGCGGAAGTCGAAGCGCGAAGTGGCGAGGGTTCACTGTACACAGAAATCAAACTGACTACATCTGTGGAAATGGAGAAGCTCGATATCAGCAGGCAAAACCAGACCAGGATCCAACTGGGGAACAGACTATAAATTGCTTAGATGCAAGTAGAGGATAAAGCTTAAGAAAATAAAAACAAGTCCCCAGGAGACAAAATACAACCTTGAGTCCATTCCACCTGAATTTCGAGAACATCTCATGCACAAATTTGATGCATTGAACGCTAATGAGAGAAGATCTGATGAGTTTTGGTAGGACATCAAGAACATCATGCATAAAGAAAGCAAAGGCCATTAAAAAGACAAGAAAGAAAGAAAAGACATAAGTGGGCATCAGAAGTGACTCTGAAACTTGCTATAAATTGTAGAGTAGCTAAAACAAGTGAAAAAAAAGGATGATGTCAAGAAGCTAAATAGAAAATTTCAAAGGGCAGCTTGAGAGGAGAAAGCCAAATATTATCAGGAAATGTGCAAAGAGGTAGAATTAGAAAGCCAAAAGGGAAGAAAATTCTCAGCATATCCAAAACGGAAATAATTTAAAATAAAACTCAAGTGTAGACTAGCAATTTTGAAAGATCCTCCAGGAAAAATATTGGATGATGCAGGAAGTGTCAAGGAAATATGGAAAGAATACACAGAGGCACAGAAAAAGCTGGTTGACAGTCCATGATTCAATGAAGTAACATATGATTACGAACTGATGGTGCTGAAGGAAGAAGTTCAAACTGCACTGAATGCATTAGCCAGAAACAAAGCTCCAGGAATTGATGGAATAACACTGAGATGTTTCAGAAAGCCAAAGAAGCACTGGAAGCACTCACTCGCCTACGCCAGGAAATTTCGAAGACTGCCGCCTGGCCAACGAACTGGAAGAGATCCATAGTTGTGCCCATGCCATGAAAAGTGACCCAACACAATGTTCAAATGATAGAATATTATTGATATCAGACACAAGTAAATTTTTCCTTAATATTATCCAATAATGGTTGCAGCAGTACATTGTCCAGTAGATTGACCTGCCAGGAGTGCAGGTCAGATTCGGAAGAGGCCATGAAACAAGGGATATGAAACATTGCTGATGCCAGGTGGATCTTGGCTCAAAGGAAAATGTGTATGTGTGTTTAATTGACTGTGCAGAGGCATTCTACTGTGTGGGCCGCAATAAACTGTGGATCACCTTGAGAAGAACGGGAATCCCCAAACACTTCCTTGTGCTCATTGGAAACGTGTAAGTGGATTAAGAAGCAGTCGTGGGAACAGAACAATGGGACACTGCCTGGTTTAGAATCAGGAAAAGTGTGTGTGTCACATCCTTTTGATCCTATTGCCATACTTGTTCAATTTATATGCCCAGCAAATCATTAGAGAAGCTGGATTATATGAAGAGTGAGACAACAGGAAGGGAGAAAGGCTTATTAAAAAGCTGTGGTGTGCATATGACACAGCTTTGCGTGCTGGAAGTGAGAAGGCAAAGCTCTTGCTGAAGAAGATCAAGGATGGCGGCCTCAACATAAGGTAATCAAAACCTTCACAACTGGATCAATAGGTAACGAGTTAGTTAATTGTGCCAGCCTGGCCGATAATCACATGTGGGGCTAATTGAAAGGCAGAGGGATAAACGGGTGGTGGAGCCTCGCCTTTTGAGTTCTCGGGTCTCTTGTTTTGTGATGGTTGCACCGGGTGCAGCTGCCTTAGCAGTTCCCTGCTTCAGCTTGCAAGATTGAC
>NW_022104553.1:7669341-7693902 GCF_000313985.2 Echinops telfairi
CTTTACATAAAACTCTCTCTTATACATGAGTTGCTGTGGATTTGTTTCTCTAAAGTACCCAGACTAATACAGGTAACATCATGATAATTGGAAAAAAGATTGAATTTGTCAAGGATTTTGAATTGCTTGGATCCACCATCAATGCTCCTGAAAGCAGCAGCCAAGAGACTAAGTGTTGCATTAGGTAAAGCTTCTGCACGAGACCTCCTTAGGGTATTGAAGAGCAAGGATGCTAATTTGAAGACTATGTTGCACTTTGGACAAGCCGTGATATTCTCTGTTGTGTCTTATGCATGTGCAGGTTGGACCCCTGAATCTGGAAGACCATCGAACCATAGAATTTGAATTGTGGTCAACAGAGCAAACCACTCTGTATTGGAAGAAGTAAGGCCAGAGTGCTCTTTATAAGTGAGGACAGACTTTGTCTTACATACTTTGAATATCTGGTCAAGAGAGACGAGTGCATGGAGAAGGACATCATATCAGTAAAGGGGAGTGGGGACAAATAAAGAGGAAAGCCTTCGATGAGATGTATTGATACAGTGGCTGCAACAATAGGCTCAGCACTAGAAACGATTGTGACAGAGGTACCATGTCTATATTTGGGGGCTGTTGCAGGATGGAGCAGGGAGAGGGGATCGCAACCAAAAAGTAGATAGGAATATGGCTTAGATGATCCACCAGGGCATCTCACTCAGGAGAAGGCCTGTGAGCTTTTTAGATGTATGAGCCTGGGTGTTCTTTGTTGTCATAATAACCCAAAAGTGGAACAGACACTCAACTCCCTGAAATATGTGTGATAATTCCGGCCAATGAGCGCTCTCACACCCAGAGTATCAACAGCGGCCTTTGGGAGGAAGAAAATAGTTAAGTGGCAGAGAGACATGGATGGATTGAGAGATATTTGACACAACTTCATGGGCCTTGGAGACTTTCAGTACTTGGACTGCAAGAAGAGAAAAATTCAAAGATGATTTCAATATTTCAGACTAAAATAGCCCATTCATTGGTGAGTTAGGAAACCTGTAAGATTAAAGCATGAAGAGGGATAAACAAGGGGAAAGATAAGCTCAGAATTCCTGGTTATGGGAAATATCTATGATTATACCTCAGAGAAATGTTTTCCATAATCAGCTGGCTTTATGGAAGTGAAGTTCGAGAGCGATGTGAATGGGACACAGAAATTTGAGCTCACCAACATCAATATTACCAACATAAAGAAAAGCCATTATCATGGATGCATTCCATTGCCAACAGACAAATTTTGTGAAAATTACATGAGTCCTATCCAAGTATACAAATGTGGATGATGCGGATTGAAAAAATGTTATGCTTGAATGGGATTTTCTATATCTTCGCTGCAATATAAATGCAGGCACTGCTGACTCCATGCAAAACCCTCTGTCTCCATTTACTTTTCTGAAAAAACGAAACAAAACAAAAAAAAAACAGGGCATGGATAAGAGTTTCTAAGGTAATGACCATTTGGGAGATATATAATAATGACTGAAGTAAGAATCACAGCTGTTATTTACTTAATGACAATTAGGTGGTACGGTGAGGTAATCATTGGGCTACTAAGAAAATTTGGTGGTTGGAACCCACCAGGGACTCTGAGAGAGGAAGATGGGGATATCCGCTTTGGGAGGATTTACAGCCTTGGGAACCTCCGGGAAGGGCTCTATGTATTCTAGGGTCAGGGTGAGTTGGAATTGGCTCAAAGGCAATGGACTTAGAATTCATTAAACAACTGTGCACTGGAGGCTTTTCACACATCCTAGATAGTTTACAGAGCAAATTTGGAAGACAAGTATGTGTACACACTTAATAAACGAGGAGATGGAAATTTAGGAAGTTCAAACTACTGGCTTAGGAACTATTCTGAAAGCGAGCTAAGATCCAAATTTAAATTTGATTTTGATTTTTGTCTGATTCCCAAGCAGGTGTTCTTTCTATAACCTACACTGGTGGGGGGAGTGATTTTCATCTCATACACTGGAGATATAAGGAGGTTCTGTTCTGATGCAACCTGATGTTAAGAAGATAGCATGACTATTTGTCCATGGAGACAGGAAGTATTCATCTCCTTCACTGCTATGTACAGTGCTGAAAGACAGTGTCTTGTGTATACCAGTAATTGTTGTTACCAATTAAATCCGACTTATGACAACCTTTGTTTATCAGGGTAGAACTGTGCTCCTTTCATTGGGTTTTCAATGGCTGTAATAGATATATTATATCGATATATTATATTTGAAGGAAGGCTGACAGCTACATATATACATATATATATATATATGTATATATGTAGCTGTCAGCCTTCCTTCCAAGTTTCTTCTGACTACACTTGATCCTTCAATTGGTAGCCCAGCATGTTAATTATTTTTACCAGCCAGGGACTCGTGCAGCACCTACTATTTTTACTTTAAAAAAAAAGAAAAGCTCAAGGATTAAAATGTTCACAATGAGTACATTTTAAAGTAGTCTTAGTTAAAACTATGATTTGCTTCCATCAGTTGGCCTATTCCTTTATCTTCCCCATTTCAGTACTCTTCCAGCCTATTATGCATTGTGTTCTCTCATGGATATGTTAAAGTTCTAACCCTGGCACCTGTGACCATGACCTTATGGGGAATTAGGGTCTTTAAAGATGTTATCAGTGAAATAGGAGGGCACACTAAAGTAGAGTAAAGTTCTAAGTGCATCTGAGATACAGGAAAAACAGCATCTAACACTGCAGCTGCAGGTCAGGGTGCTCCTGGAGGTACCTGAAATTTGAAGAGAGGGAGAAAAGAGAGTTTCCCCTTGGAACAAAAGGAATCAACATGGCAGCTAGCCTTATCTCAGATTCTCAGGTCTCAGAACGGAGACACCTTCGATTTCCATTGTTCAAGGCTGCTGGCACAGTGAGCCCAACCCATGCTAACATAGAGGTTCTTGGTCCCTAAAACATCTGCTGAGTGTCATTAAGATTTTCAAAGTGGTGGCTGAACAAAGTCTGATAGCTATCCACCTGCATATCAGAATATCAGTAAATGATTTGGCTGGTGCCAACTCCCAGAGCAAGTTTGTTGCAAGGTCTAAGAATTTTTGTTTGTTTCTTTGATTTTAAAAAGAGACAAATGTGTCAGGATAAAAAAGCATTTATTTGAAAAGAGAGGATATTAGTAAAACTAAATGATTAGCTATGTGCTGACTACTTAATTACTATAGGTTATAAGTAAATGACACCCATTTTATTTTTCACCAAAGTTATTAAATGCTCAAATTTGCTATGGCTTTGTCTTTATTGTCTCAAATATTTGAGGATATGCATATATTTTTCCCCAACATTATTTGTCCATAGATTTTTGCCCAAGTGTTCTGAATAAAATTGTTGCTTTTAAGCTTTAAAAACTTGGTAAGAAGAAAACTCCATGAATTTTCTTGATTTCAGAATTTTTCAACTGGAATTGTAGTTCATTGGTCAATTTAAAAAAACATACTTTTATTGGGGGCTCTTACATCTCTTAACACAATCCATATATTCCTCCAATGTGTCAAGCACATTTGCACATATGCCGCCATCATCATTTTCAAAGCATTCTCTTTCCACTTGAGCCCCTGTTATCAGCTCCCCATTTCTTCAACCTCCCCCCCTCCCCCGCCCGCCCTCCCTCACGAACCTTTGATAAGCTATAGATTATTTTTTCCATATCTTACATCGTCCTCCATCGCCCCTCACCCACTTTTCCGTTATTCATCCCCCTGGGAGGAGGTTCTAGTTTGATCCTTGTGATCGATTCTCCCTTTCTCCCCTCACCCTCCCTAGTCCTCCTGGTATCTCTACTCTCCTTGTTGGCCCTGAGGGGTTTATCTATTCTGGATTCGCTGTGTTTCGGGCTCTTATCTGTGGCAGCATGCATGCTCTGGTCTCATCTGATATGTAAAGTAGAATTGAGGTCATGATGGTGGAATGAGGGAAGCACTAAAGAGCTAGAGGAAAGTTGTGTATTTCCTTGGTCAATTTTGTTATAACACATTTTAGTGAAGTACATTATAACTCTTAACAGATTTAATTTAATTTACAACAAATGCTTCTAATTAAGTTAAAAGATCTTCAAAATTGCTAACTCTTAAGGGTAATAGCACTACTGCTGAAAGTGAAAGAATTGATCATTCCCACTGAGGCACAAAGGCATGAAAGTTCTGATGAGAAACAGGGATTCAAGTGCTGGGACGGAGTCCAAAGAGACTCCCAACGTCTTCAGGCTGTTACTTCCAGTGAACATCTCTGAACAGGAGGGAATGACTTTTTTTTTGGGGGGGGAAGGGGGGGGAGTTGGGTAGTGGCAGTGGTGATAGTGGCATGGGCAGATGAAATGTATCCCCAAATATCAAAAGAATATTAAAAGCAAACCAAAAAAGTATCCTTCCTTGCAGTAAAAGTGATCAGAGTGTGTTCGCCTATGTGTATGCTCTGTTTGAAAGCATTTGTTGTTTCCTTTGCAAATAACGTTTTCTTTAATACCTAGTGATCTCAGATACCTAATGTCGTATGTATCTCTTGTTACATTTGTTTCTTTCCCAGACATATTGGCTAAGAGAACAAGAATAGGTAGATCTGGGGGCAGTAAGTTAAGATAATTAAAGCATACGAGTTTCAAAGACAACCAAACTACAGCAGTAGAGCAGGAAATGGAAAGGTATGAGTCTCATTGCAGTTGTTATTGAAATGTGTATAAAAAGGCACTTACCTTGGCAGCTACTCTATTAGTAAGAACGAGAACATTTACTTGGCTTATATTTGCTTGGCCTCCTTAGTGAAAATGTTTACAAAGCACCTCACAGTGGAACAGAGTTGAATACTTTATACATAATGGAAGCTTTATTAATAACTGAAAGAATAGTATAAAAGCAGTTAGCTTTAAAAACACTGACTTTAACGAGCTGTTTAAGAATGTCATCAGGAGCCTACTAAGACATTTGTTGCCAAATGTAATTGAAGGATAAGGTGAAGTGGAGTTACAAACAGCTGAGGAGCAGACATTCCAAGTGGAATCTATTTCCTCTATGTACCTGTGTTGGTTTGTTTTTACAAATTAATTTCTCTTTGTCATCTCTTTTTATCCTTATGAAACACTAATATTTAAAGAAGAATCAGATGTCCAAAGATAAAGTAATTCTCATCAGCTGCTAAGAGGGTGGATTCACCTTGCCAATGAGGATGGCGGTAAGACACCGAGCCAAAAGGTATTAAATTAGACAAAGATATTTAAAGCAAATGTGGCATCTAATTTGTCTCCACAATTGAAAACAAGGAATAACTTGAATGCAGTGTGATTCTAATGATATCCGTAAGGATGTTCAGCCCTCTAACCAGAAAAAAAACAGACCTAACTAATAATCATCTTTGGCTTTTTTCCCCTTAAAACCATGGTTTGAATAATATGCTTTGGATAGTCGTTTGTCAGTAAGAGACCAGAAATAGAAGTGTCGCCCAACCCATTGACAACATGAATCCCATTAAAAACACTCCCTGTCATCAAGAGATTGCAGCTCATAGAGAACCCCAAGACAGAACAGAATTTCTGGGACGGACTCTATAGCAGTAGAAAACCTTGTCATTTTCCCACAGAGGGGCTGCTGACTTCAAAGTGCCGACCTGGTGGCTATCAGCCCAAAGCATCCCCACTATGATACCTGGCTTCAACTGATGCTGCACAGGTGCAATCCATCCTAAAGAGTCTAGTCTTGGATCCTCAGCAGTCTTGACTTTCATATACCAACAGTCAGTGATGAGATTCAAACATTTTAACAAGTAACATTAGAAGGATAAAAAAGATATACCCGAAATTAGTTTATGATTTCATACAATTAATACATAAGAACAACCGAAGAGGTTCACCAAGCCAGAATAGGTTATAAGTTAGAGTTCTAAAATATTGCTGAAAAAAAATTAAATAACGCCTGGCAAAAAAACAATAAAACTGCTATTTAGGATCTTTCCATATTGTTTCTTGATTGGTGTGCTCGTTTGCAATATTCTTAGCTTTTATCCGAGCATCATTGTCTGTGTGGTTTATCCTTAACTATCTGTAGGACAAGGATCACATTTCTTTAGAGGTAGGCCAGTTAGGTAATAGTCAGTGTATTTGCTGTATTAAAAGCAGATGACTTCTTGTGTTAGTCTGGGTACATTAGAGAAACATATCCACAGCAACTCATATATATGAGAGAGTTTTATGTAAAGGTTAAGTGGGCATCAAGAAAATATCCCAACCCAGTGTTGCCCAAGCCCATAAGTCCAACATTAACCCATTAACCCATATGTCCAACACCATTCCACAAAGTCCTCCTCCATCTCACAAAACAGACGCAATGATGCCAACTGCAGGAGGAAAGCTGAGTCAGTGAGCGTGTAAGCATCTCAGCACTGGCAGGGGTCTCCACACGGGTGCTCCAGCACCCAGGGCTGCATCGGGGTAGGTCCATGTGGCTTCTCCTTGGGGGAGTCTTGCAGGAAGTCAGCCTTGCCAGCTGAAGCAGGGAACTGGCTAAGGCAGCTGCACCCTGGTGTGACCATCACAAAATCAGAGACCTGAGAACTCAAAAGGCAAGGCTCACTGAGCCATTTATCCCTTTGCCCTTCAATTAACCCCACATGTGTTTATCAGCCAGGTTAGCACAATAAACTAACTAACTCATTTCTCTTCTCAACATATCATGTTCATCTTTGAGGAGCCCCTTTCCACTTCTGTTGAATTGACACCAATTGTTCTTACCACATTTTTAGCTCTTGGAACACTTTCAGGAATTGCATAATTCAATCATAATATCTCATGGGAATTTGGGGCTCAACACAAAGATGAAACAAATGACAGCTTGTCACCCTTTGGTTGTTTGGTACTTTTTCGTTTTATGTTATATGTTTGTTTACTGAAGTAACAAGTGCAAAGGAATAAAAATGTAGTGTTTCATTAAAAGTATAATAAGTTTTGTGAAATTAATAAATAAATAATACAAGCATAGTTCTGTCTAATTTTTTATACCTATGGAGAATGAACAATATTACAGGTGCTTAAAATAGTCTGTTTTGCAGATGAACATTTAAAAAGAGTAAGGAATGTAGTTTTGTGATTTCCACGTTGGGTGATTGCCCACCTTACAGAGAACCCAGATTTTAAGTACCATTTTAACACTGGTTCCCTGAACTCAACAAGTAATTAGGTATTAGTTCTGCTGAACCAGTGTGAATCAGCTGAGTCCCCTAGAGAATCAGCCTCTAACTGATCCTATATATGTAAATGTAAGGAGCCCTAGTAGCTAGTGCTACAGGTTGAACTGCTACCAACAAGGTCAACAGTTCTAAACCACCTTCCACTCCAAGAGAGAAAGAGGAAGTTTCCTACTTGGTAAAGAGTTACAGTCTCAGAAACACACAAGGGTAGTTCGACTCTGTCCTGTAAGTTTGCTGAGTCAGAACTGACTCAATGGAAGTGAGTTTGAGTTTGGAATGTATGAACAATGAAACCCAAAGAACTAGAGACTTCAAGTGTAGGTTACAATACAATGTCAAGGAAACCCAAATCCTCACAATTGGCCCAAAAGACAACCTCATGATGGATGGAGTAAAGATTGAAGTGGTCAAGGATTTTATTTTACTTGGATCCATAATCAGTGCAGTGGTCAAGAAAGCAAATGATATGTCATTGGGCAAACTTCCCCAGAGCATTTTAAAGTATTTAAGAACAGAGATATCACTTTGAGGATTGAGGTGCACATGCCCAAAGCCAGGGTGTTTCCAGTAAATAAACAGGGAAACAAAGAAAAAGCGAATGCGTTTGAATTATGGTGTTGAAAGTACCATGGAACAAACAAGTCTGACTTGGAGTCGGTATAGCCAAAACGTTCCTTAGAAGTAAGAATGATATGACCTCATCTCAAGCACTTTGCGTGTGTGGTACCAGGAGACACCAGTCCCTGGAAAAGGCCTTCATGCGTGCTAAAGAGTCAACAAAAACCAGACCCTCCATTAATTGGAGCAACACAGTGGCTGCAGCCATGTGCTGAAACTTCACGATCGTGAAGATGGTGCAGGACCAGGCCATGCTTCCTTCTGCTGAGCACAGGGTCACTGTGAGTCAGAAGGAATTGCCAGCATCAACAATATAACAAGCACATGGGCATGACATGAGATTGTCTATTTTAATGTCAGTGGAATTGACGTTGAATATCAGTGCTGTCACAGAGCAACTCTGTGAACCTTACTAATGTGCTTGATCTTCCTAACACTTATCTATAAAATAAAGGGATGTGGAGAAATTAAAGGCAAAAGATGCACAAAGCTATTAGCAGATAGTTAATATTAGCTGACAAAATCATTTTTAATCACCACTAATAATAGCAGTAGTAGTATTAGCTATAGATCTGATAGTACAAATAATCTGAATTTTACTCTCTTCTACCCAGTTGCTTACAAAGTGTCACTGTTATAGAAATAAAACTGAAATATTTCTAATTATGCCAAAATAGCTATTAGTAATTATTACTACATATTTTATTTTAAACAATGAAATACAGACCTGAATATAGAGAAAACACACCTTCATAATACAGTGCAAAAAGTTTTAGCATCATATATTCATTTTTTTTCAATTTAATCCTGAGTTGTGATATTTACTCACCTATTATAAAAAGTAATTGGTGTTGAGAGCTCTGAGGAAATTTAGGAATTAAAGAGCTAATTAAATTGCTTCTGAGTGATTTTTTCATCTCTGTATCAGTATATTCGTACGTTCACATGCATTTAAGCATCTACGAATGGCCCAGTAATACAGGATAGTTCTGAAAACTGGCTTTCCCTGATGTGTACTTTGACTAATTCTTTCGCCTGAGCTAATAAGCCCGACATTTAAACAACATTCCAACAAAATCATATCTCAGTCATCTGGTAGAACGGAAAGAGAAATCCACAAGTTAAGATGAATATAGGAAATGAATGGGTGATGAAAAAATGCGCCTTTTGGGTTGTGGATGAGGTTCTTAAGAAAGTCTTCACTTTTTAAAAAAAATTGTGATTTGGATGAAAGCTTACAGAACAAGTTGGCTTTCCACTCTTTTCATATGCATTCAGTTTGGGGACACTGTTTGTCATCCCTTCAATGTAGCAACGCTTCCCACATCCTCCATGTTTATGAGTTCCCTTTTTGCTTCTTCCCTAGCCCTTCCTACCTGGGTAGATGCTGTCTTTTTTATCTCACTTGGGTGATTATTCTAATAGCATAGCTCCCTGGTAGTGGTGTTCACCTTAGAGACAGATTGACTGTTTGAGCGGTGGCAGCAAGCTCACTTCGAAGTTGGAAGGGAGTCAAAGCTCATCTAAGGGCTTTCACGAGTCTCTATCTAGCCTACTCTTCTGGTTTCTCCTTCAATTTCAAGAGGAACACATACACTACCAAACCTTTCATTAATGGCCTTGCTTCTTGAAATAGTTTGACCTTCTCAAAGTTGTATTCGAATGATACTTTAGAACTTTTAAGAGCATATCAGAAACTCTTGATTTATAAAAAAGTCACAGTGGATACCCATTTATGAGAGTATATATTTCAATATTATGTAATCATTCTAAGCTGTCACCCTGGATCATCAGCCTCTACAACTATGACCCCCAAATCAAAAGGCCAGATATTCAGCTGTTGGCTCATCTCCCCAAAAAACAGGTCATTCATATATAATGGATACAGGTGATACCTCACCCCTAAAAAAATGGTAACTCAGTGTTTTCCAAAGTGGGTGATATTGCCACCCTTGGGGGGTAATGAAATGATCCAGGGGGTGGTGCAAAAACAGATGTGTACACTTTACCCTAGATGATAGAACATAATACAAAAATGTTTACTTGTGGGGGGGGGGGGTGCTGAGTGTTTTTTTCCACTGAAAAATGGACGGTAGGACAAAGGAGTCTGAAAGCCTATGTTTTAACAGATTGACAGCTCACGCCAAATCTCAAAATAGAGGAGGATTATAAAACATTTGGCAAATCAGGGAGAATCATGGTTTGTCCAAACAGCCACTTAATCTTGATCATAACAATAATGATTTAAAAAAATGGACCTTGATGATATTCGTCAAGTCCTCGAACGCTAGAAGAAGATTATGTTTTACTAGTTTCCATGCAGTCTTCAGTTGAATGGCTGAGGGGAACAAAATGATTTATTTCTGTGATGATGGGACAGTTACTGCTGTGGGGATTTATTATAAGGGACTCGGTGCTTAAGTGCTCGCAATGCACATATTAGGAGCAGCAAATGCCATTTAGAAAAGATTTCATAAGATTCCCTAGCAAAGGTAGCGGGTGTGTGTGGTGGGAGAGAGAGAGAGAGAGAACATGCGTGCATGTGCATGTCTATTTATCTGTGTGCCTGGACTGAATCACCCTGGAGAAACCACAGATACAGGGCATAAAAATAAAATCTCAAACATGGAACAAAGCTGCTACTGTGTGAAACATTACTTTCCCTGTACTATTCTTCATCACTGTGGCCTGAGTCATTAGGTCTATATTTATGTTTAAAAACCAAACTCCGTGATAATTCAGAAGTGCAGTGTGCTAAATGAAGAGTGTTACATGACAAAAATGGAAGAAATACTTAATACCGTCTAAACTGTTTCTACATGGAAGTGGCTTATACCAAATCAGAAAGTGATAATTTTATAAACTTGGGGAACTTGTAAAATGAGAAGACAATGCCATAATCTTTGGATAGGTCAACTCGTGGGGTAAAAGCCATCTCTACCCGCGATAGCTGACTCTACCTTGTAGATTTTTTAAGTCCATTCAGAAAGGAATCCCTCTTTATACATCAATTGATTGGATTGCTGAAGAAAAACATGGCTCACAATGCAGCCTCCTAAAGCTAGGAGTAAAGGTAAAACTGTGGGAAATCGTCTTATTTTCCTTCCCCGAGCGTCAGCATACATTTTCATTTATTTTCAGAAAGCCTCGGGATGAGGGCAGATTGCCAAGTTTGAGAATAGGGAGGTCCTTGAAGACAGCCCCAACCAAAACAAACACAAAAACAAACATGTCTACAATTAAAAGATAGCAACACAGCATTATAATTAGTTGTCTCAGGAAGTGAAGATATTTTCAGCTAACTGAATGGGTGACAATCATTTGGATTATTGCTATACTTACGAAGTCAGTGTGAACTGATTGCTCTAAGCACATAATTATAAATTCTGCATTCTTAAATGGCAAATATAACAAAGCCAAAAGAGAGAGAATGTTTTTTTTACTGGAAGCGCAATTCAACGCTAGCACACACTCGCGACACACATTTTTAAAATACAAATGAGGAATAGCGATGGAAAAACAAACATGGTCCTGATATTTACCCTTTTGCTGATGATTATAAACAGGTCAAAACCTCATGGAAGACACCTGTTTGGGGACATGTTTCAGAAGTACACACACAAAGAAGGCTGACTACAGAGAATTCTATCACACATTAAAGACCTCTTGCTGGAAATCCGTGTTAATTATAGCATTTATGAAAATAGCATGGGTTAATTTCACACCTGCCATTAATCTTACATGATTTCCTGGGCTATGTTGTGATCACACTGTAGTCCTGCAAGCCATTATTTTCCCCGTGTCACTATTAATTGTAAGGGATTAACAAATAACAAGGGCCATTTGCTTATTCTGCCACTGTCTGCAAATGTGTTTCCCTGCCTCCAGTACAGGTTCTTACGTCCTCTGAATCCTTGTGTCTCCAAGCAAGAGGAAAGCCCTAGAGATTCAGGTATGGCAGGTTTTTTTCCAACCCAAGCCATGTCACCTGGAGACTAATACCATCAAGCAGGAAGTTCTATAGCTTCATCATTGTGGGACGGCATAATGCTTCCCTTTGCAAATAAGAGTGTGGCTGGACACCATCAATATGCTTTTATTTATCGCCTATGATTCAACCCACACTACTTAAGACATGGAGAAAAATGTAGCAGAGATGCAGGGGGTATCTGTTTTTCTTGCCCCCTTTTCAGAGGAGAGAAGATAGATCATGGGGAATTATCTAATGATAAAACTCTGAAAGTTTGGAGAGGGTCAGACCTTGTAGGTTTAAGGAACAGTGGCTGTCAAAGGGGTCTCCAGGTCGAATTTAAAGGACTGATATGATGTGATTTGGCAAAGGCATAAGAACTTGAAGATTACAACAATTTCAAAGAGGAATCCAAGAAAGGAAAGTAGCAGGGACAAGACAGGTTTGCTGATACCCATCTTCTTTCATGGTGAGAAGAAATATTTGTTTCTTTAAAAAGTTCTTGAATATTAAATTACATTTTAAAGGACCCATGTCTCCTTTTATTAGTAGTATCCTGAATTGTCTGCTTTAAAAACATAAGATAAAATAATATTTCATAATGGGTCAAACTATTTTGATTTCAGAACTTATAAACCGAGAGAACTAATTGTAATGAGCATCCAAATTATAACATTGAAGTTATGCAAGCACTAGGGGAAAACTATTAACTTTCTTTAAAGATAAGGATTTCTTTGAAATTTTGGATTTAATGAACAAAGACATAGACTAATAGGTAAATATTCAGGCTCACTAAATGTTGAACCCAAAAGGCATCATGTAAACGTATCCATATTCAGACCACACAGAAATGAACATGAAGTGCAGTGAAGCTTGGCACCACAAGGCATATCAGTTGACTAATCTAAAATAATGACTCACAAATTGTGGTTAAAATGTAAATACATGACACATAGCCAGCAGCATGTGAATCACTTGATGTAACCACAATTCATCTCTGCTGGAACTTTCCATAGTGAATATGTAGAAACAATAAAAGGATTTATCTTATCAAAGGGTTCCCTTCCTTTTTCAGAAGGCAGAGTGGAAAGGTCATGGTGTTAAACTTCAACGGGGCCAGGCTGCAAATCAGCCAGGCATTTATCAAGCATCCAGTAGTGGGCAGATGAGCTAACTGTTCCCACAGGAATAACACACTCCTCAAAGGGATCTGGGAAGGAAAAATCTGGAGCAAACAAGACAAACAACTACACTGACTCAGAGGTACCTTACTCTAGTAAACTTACTGCAAGGCTACTTATGCATCCATTTCACGAACCTTTATTGAGTGTCCACTGCACAGATTGGTGATGTTCTGAAACTAGAGGCTAAAGCAAAGTTCTAGTTCTCTGTGCAGCTTTCGGACAAGTTGGAAGATTCGAGAACACGCTGCAATGTTTTCTTTCTTTGATCGATTTTTCAATGTATGGCCAATACTAGAAGGTGAGGAGCCTAGGTGGCATAGTGAGTTACTGCTGTGGACTGCTAACCACAAGGTGAGTGGTTCAAAACCAATGGCCAGCTGTAAAAGAAAGACAAGACTTTTTACTTCCTTAAAAAGTTACAGTCTCTAACTCACAGGGGACAGATCTACCCTGCCCTTGTCCAGTAGCTATGAGTTGGCATTGAGTGGATGGCAGTGAGTTTTTGGTATCATAAGACGAATAACTCCCCAACAGTTAAGGATTGAATTGGGCCTTCCCACTTCTCAGCCCCACAAATGTTGACATTCCAACCTCTGGTATGTGTGAGGGTGACCTTGTTTGTAAACAGGGTTAAAGAGAGGTCATACTGTCGTCAGGTGAATCCTAAGCCAATCTGAATGGTGTCCTTGTGAAAGAGGAGAGGACACTCAGAGCAACAGACAGAGGAAGAATGGCTGTGTGAAGATGGACCTAAAACCAAGCAATCCCTGGAGGTGCCTGCAGCTGGGGAGAAAAGGATTCTCTCCCTTGATCCATCAGAGGGAGATGGTCCTGCCTAATAGGCTGGTTGAAACTTCTTCCAGAACAAAGAGCAACAGATACAGGATGGTACACATAATCTTATAAGCCACCTGGTAGGTGGTATTTTGTTATGGCCACCAAGAAAAGTAATAGAATCATAAGAAAAACGGAAAACAAGAAAAGTTGTTGAAACTAAGACTCAACTTTCACTTCCAGGATGATGTGCATCTAAGTACAATATTAAGTACAGAATAAGAGATGAGAATTTAACCCAAACTATGATTGTCTTAAAATAACTGCTTTAAATATTAATTTTTGAAGAAGTAATTATTAATACACTTATTTAGCCCTTAGGGTCCAATTCCTTTTAAATAAATTTGTCTAATAAACAAATAGGGTCGAGGGAGTTGCCTGGGGAATAAGCATACCCTGGGGTAATAATTCCATTATATCCAATATTAAAAATATCCGTAAGAACTATGTATCTGATTGGCACTAGTCTAGGCACTATGGTGAGATTGGATATTGTGTTTCTTAAACCAAGGTGTTTTAAATAGCCAATATTTTAAATATTTTGAAGTTCCTTTCAGCACATTAAGAAAGCAGGTGATTATTTTTATTCCTAGAATTGAACAACTGAGAATAAAGCTTGGGCTTTTCCTGGAAGACTGCAACAGTGTCATTTAAATAAATATCAAACAATGTTATTCCCATGGGAAACTGAGACCTGAGGTCTATTTGAATTCGCTTTCCTTCCCAACCCCCACCCCCTGAAACATACGGAAACCATTTAGTTAAGAAGTGAGATTATTGCTCTTCTCGTCTGCCTTTTCCCAATTCAGGAGGACCAATTACCGAAATTCACCAGGCAGCAAAGCTGGAATGGCAGCTCTGTGTCACAAGATGCCAACAAACCTGCGTTGAACTTTGGTCTTTGCCTTCACAAGTGGGAAATGTTACCACAGTGGCATCGCAGCTATGTATAAAGGGATGCATAAATGAACAGTAACTAAACATGTCTGCCTCCCAGTGCAGGGCTTTCCGCAGCATATGGAAATGTAAAGCATTAAGACATAACTGTAGCATTTACAGTCTTGTGAGTGCACTGAAGCCAAGGTCAACAATAAAGTGAAAGGACTGTGCATTTGCATGCAGCTGGGATGTAGGAACTGCCTGATATGCCCTGGTGACAAACAGCACTCGGGGCAAAGCCTACATACATTAGGAAGACTCAGGTTAGGAAGAAGGATATCTTGTTCCTAAAAAGGAATCTCTTCCTTTAAAATTTTTTTTTTATTTTTTAGGATGACCCCAAATGGAAATCTCAAAATGTAATGGCAATCAAAGACAATAGGATGATGTTCAAGTCCTCTGCCAAAGTCTAGACCTTCACAGGTACAAGTAAAGTGAAATGTCTTTATGAAACTTCAGGGCACTTCTGTTTACTTACCTTTATGAACCCTGGGTCTCGGGAAGTGTGAAATACACACTGGCCGTGCAAAAGTGAAGGGCACTGTAGGGTTACTAATGGCAAAGTTGGACATGCAAGCCCATCTGCTTCTCCCCAGGATAAAGCTGAGGCTACCCGCTCTAGCAAAAATTCCCAGCCTCAAAAACTCTATATTGGCTCATTATGAATTTGAGTCGACACGATGACTGGAGTTTGCTTCTGTTTCTGTTCTACAAAGACATGTTGATGTAATTTTTTTTTTTTTTTAGAAATCCTCCTTTTTTTTTTTTTTTTTTTCTGTACTAGGTTGTCTGCCTGCATAGGGTAAGAACTACATTTCCCAGAATCTCCACTGCGACATCATTTTGAATTAGAATTATTCCAGCAGAGTGAAGCATGACGTTTTGCAGAATCTAATCCTGAATAAAAATGGGAGGCCTTTGTGCAAACAGAGGATGAAAGTACTTTTAAAGGTACTTTTAAAATGCTTTCCTCCCTCGGCAATCATGTTATCTTGATCTGTCCTGGTATTATTACTTGCTATTTGATGTCACATAATCTTGGACCTAAGGAACACTAGTGGCACAGCAAATCTTACCACGAATCTTTGGCAAGTTAAAGCTCTACCAACCGTTAAAATCCACTAACCATTCTGAGACAGAAAGATGAGACTTTCCACTGCCTAAAAGACTTACTGGATCAGAAGCCTATGTAGGGTCACTCTTAACTTGATTTGACTCCAGAACAGTAGGCTTGATTTGGGGTCTCTCTCTATAGTCTATCTGCCGTATATACTCGAGTATAAGCCGACCCGAATATCCACCGATGTACCTACCTTATTTTACCACAAAAACTGCATTAAAAATATGCTGAAAAAACTTGGCTTATACTCGAGTACTCGAGTACATATGGTGTGTGTGTGTGTGTGTGTGTGTGTGTGTGGACATGGTGATTGATACTCCTTAGCTGCATGCCTACCAAGCTCCCGTGGGATCGACCCTATTACACAACTTACATACATGTGCACCATTGATGGCGCTGCGGGTCTTTCCCGACCCTATTGGCTTCTGTCAGGAAGTTAATCCTGATACCCCAGTCCCATCAGAGAAGAGGTCGCCAAGAAATGTCAATCTTTGTACCACAACACATCCTGTGCCTGGATGAGAGTGGGTAAGAGGATTTCCCCACCAAGTCTCCATTCTAATATGCTGTAGTCCTGCCAATTACTGCCACCCTTGCCCTGAGATGCTGTGAGATCCCTATGCCCATGTCCATACTAGGGGTGGAGAGTATGCGGTCCCTTGAAAAATCACAAGTGCTAGAGACAGAGAACTGGACAACTAACAACTCATGCTAGAGAGACAGGGAGGGTAGGGAAGCTGTGCCCACATACAAGATAAGGTTCCAAATCCCTAGTGTGTGCTGTCTTGTCCTAACAGACTTTATTTATGAAACACCAAATGTAAGCTAAAATTACCACGAATCTCAAGATGACAACTCCAGTGGACTCCATGCACAAAGCCCCCTTCAGAGTATGGGTCTTCATATGACATCATGAGTAGCGTATCCCTGAAGCAAATTCTACCCATAGTAGGTATCGTACTGGGACAGAATAGCTTCAAGCCCCCATGAAAATGTTTTGATTGTGACTTATTTAAAAATCAGAAGAAAACAGTGAATATAAAATTGATAAACATTATAACGAATCTCCAGAATTACATGCATCTTTATAGCAATACAAGGAGCCCCGGTAATGTAGTTGGTTATAGGAACTTCAAGGTCGGCAGTTTGAAACCACCAACAGCTCCATAGAGAAAAGTGAGGCTTTCTACTCCTGTAAAAGTTGCAGTGACAGACACTCATAGGAACTGATCTACCCTGTCCTATAGGGTTGCTATGAATCAGAATTGACTCGATGGCAGTAAATTTGGTTTGATGGCTATATAGCAATACAGTCATACATATAATTTTTAAGATTTAAAATTCTTTTTCATTAAATTTCAATGAAGGGATGAAAGGCCAAAAAAAGAGTGCCTAGGGTCCAAAAAATCATAATGTGACCTTGGGCATGAACGGACTTTTATAAGATTTAGTAAGATTTTATGAGATTCAGTGCAATAGCAATTGCTTTCTAAAGGTCTTTGCACATTTGTTATTGTGCTGGTTAGACATGGAGATGGGTGCTCAGTGGGATCCATGTGGTCCTCCTTCTCCTCTGTGGGCTGCATAGCTTTCCTCCCAGATTGCTGTCCCTAACAATCAACAGCACCCCAAGAGACTTGGTTACAAACCCATTCAGGAATTCCCTAGGGCCTATGATTCATGATTTCCTCCCTGATACTCCAGTTCTCGGTGTCAGATGATCAGTTCTCCAATTCTGACATAACTGCACATAAAGTCATTCCAATCATAAATCTCATTCCCCATAGTATTATCTGGGGCTCTGCCCCTCTCATTAAATCCTAGATGGTTTCCAACATCCTCCCTGTTCCTGAACACGTAGCTGGATGAAATGCTTTCTCTTGGTCCTCTCCTCAAGACATTCTACTTGGGGAGGCCTTCTGACTTGCATCTATGACTAGATGGTGGGTGGAAGTGATGTGAAATGTCTGAGTTTGGTCTTAAGTGGTTTTGCCAAGTAGTCTTGTCAGCTAAATCCACACAGAAGGAGCATGCCGGCCCGTGTGATCCAGGGATTGTAAATAATAAAATCCAAGATTATTAGAGGGAATTGTATTGGACCTTCTGAGCACCTGGTTTGCAGAAGGGTATGGAAGACAGTGAAAGCCCCAAATCCATTTGCAGAGTCCCCATTAGGATCATGGCTCCATTGAACTCCCTCAGACCATTGATTGTGTGAAAAGTGGCGCTCTCAGACAACATCGGTAAGTGGATTACTTCAGATATTATCGTTTGTTTTCCCTTTGGACTCACTTAAAATTTGTTCTAATTTCTATAATCCTTTGCTTTTTCTTGGATTGAGGTTTTACTGTGTTTCATTTTTCTGTTGTTGTTAGGGTTTTTGTATGATTTTCTTAATATGAAATCCAAAATAGGTCATTCATAGAGACAGAGCTAGATTAATAGTTCCCTTTGAGGTATGACAGGAGACACTGGAGGTTATGGGGACCTACTGAGTACAAGAAGGAAGAAAATGCTCTAAAATTGACTGTGGCAATGATTGCACAACTATTTTAAAATATGTTTAAGCAAAGACTTTTATTATATGTGAATTAAATGCCAATAAACTGTTAAAATTTAAAAATAAGAGAGACAGTGAGAAATTTAACAGTTTAACTATCAATATAACTACCAGATAGCCCCAGGGATGACATTTTTGGTTATAAAATGATAAGGAGGCCTTGAAATTAAACTAGTCATGTACATAATCCATGACCAAGTGAGTGAATTTGGGGCTCCCACATAATTCTAGCCCCAATCTAAGAACAATTAGCTCTTATGACATGGCAAAAAATATGGGTGATACAGCAAAATGTGACAAAGAAAACAGATGGTGCCTGGTTATTAACAAAGAATCGTGTCTGGAGTCTTAAAGGCTTGTATTCAAACAAGGGGCTATCTAAATGAAGTGTCAATTAAGTCCACATGTAAGTGGCAAATCAGCCTGTGTTGAGCCAAGAGTTGCAAATAATATAAATTGTAAATAATATAATACACATCTAAAAGAGGGCATGGTATCTGGGCTTAAATTGTGAACACCCAATTTGCAGAAGGCTATGGATGACAGTGGGAGCCCAAAAGCCATGTACAGCATCCTTACTTAGATTAAACCACTGTTGGATTCTCTCTGGTCACAGCCATGGGATGCGAATAATATTGCTATCAGACAGAGCTTTGTCAACTTGATTATGGCAGATGGAAATGGGTTATAATGTGGTAGCTGGTTATTTGATATCCTGCTTGGTCCATTTTGGATTTGTTCTAGTTTTCAATGTTCCCTGCTTTTTTTTTTTCTCAACAGAGATTTTTTTCCTCTGGTTTATTTTAATATTATCATTGGTCTTTTCTTTCATATACACACACACACACACACACACACATATATATTTATATTTGTTGTTTTCATTTTTTGTATGTTTTCCAGTATATGAAGCACAGGATGGGTAGATATAGAGACAATAATTAGTTTAATGACTTATTGGGGATATGGCGGAGGGTGGTTGGAAGGAAATGGGGAGAAAATAATGAATACATGAGAGGGGAGAATGTTCTAGAACTGACCATGGTGAGGTCTGGACAACTCTTCTTAAATACAGCTGAATTTGTGGACAATATATGAAATATATCTCAATAATATTATTGGGTGGAAAAAGAGATTTTATCTGGGAAACTCAAAGGAGTATTGTCCCCTGCCATATAGGGTTACTGTGAGTTTATTTTTGTTTGTTTGTTGTTTTTTTAACCTAGAGGAGCAGTTCTACTTTGTTCTATAGGGCCACCCTGAGTTGGAATTGACTTGATTGCAGTGTGTTTGGTTTTTATTTTAGTTTATTGAAAGTTTTATGAATATGATTACCATTTTCACTTAATATTCTTCTGAAAGTTGAACCCAGTGGAATTACAATAAAAGAAAATATGATAGGTGTAAAAAACTGGGAAGGAGGAAAAATAATAGAAAAAAGGATTTTATAGTTTAAAACTTGTGTTTCACCTTTGCACTTGTGTCAAATTATCTCATGTTACCCCCTCAACCTCCTACACTCAGCCTCCCAATCTGTAAGATGGAACGACTGGGAGCAAACTCAGTGTTGCTAAGACCATAAATTTATATATGTGCTAGCAAGCTCAGCAGTGGATGATCATTCCAATAAATTATTGTGGTGATGGTAATGAGAACAGAATGAAGGCTAAACTAAGGGTGTGACTGTAAGATCTCTCCTTATGTCCTCAAATTGACGTCAGGTGGCACCAAGCAGATTCCCTCCAGGGACCACAGGGCTTCTAAGCGCCATAAGGACATAGTCATCCAGCATCCTGATCTGCCGATGGAAGTAGAACAAGATAACTTAAAAATGAATATCTGTGTGGCTTTTAGTGGAATGGACCATAAGGTGATATGCATATAATTTAATATGTGAGGTTTTTTAAAGGACCCTCACACACACACACACACACACACACACACACACACACGGAATAAAGGACTAGTTTAAAATAAAATAGCTTGAAAAACCACCAACTTGTATGGGCAGATAGGAGGAAGAGAGAGCTGCTCAGCTGAAACAAAAAGCAACTATTATACAATAGGAAAACGTATCGAGTGATCGGAGTGGGAGCCTAGTGCAGAGAAGAACAATCAATGATAGAACATTAACTCACTGCCATCAAGTCAATTCCGATGTATAGGGACCTATAGGACAGGGTGGTGGATTGAGTGACACTTGGGGCTATAACCCCCAAGTCAGCAGTTAGAAATCTGAGCTTCTCTGAGAGAGAAAGACCAGGCTTTCTATTCCCATGAAGAGTTACGGTCTCAGAACGCCCAGGGAACATTAAGGCACCCTAAAATAACCCACTGACCCTGAAACAGGGAGTCCTGGCAGCAACATATACTCAACTGAATTTCAGAATTGCAATGGATCAATAATTGCTATGAACAGCTTGTTCTGCCGTTGCGAGGCATGTATCTGTTAGGGTCATTCTTTCAAATTGCTCTGTGTTGGGGACAGGCAGCTAACAAGTGCTTTTCCTGTTCGTTTTCAGTTCTTAGGTCTCTGGGTCAAAGGCAGTCAGATCTTCCAAGTCACTGCAAGGAAAAATCAGATTGACATCTGGTCCTGATGTAGAAGGTGAGATCCTGGACTTGCTTCCTGACAGCACGATCCAGGGAGCCAAGCAAATGGATTTTGTGTTGAGAAGGGAGATGGATTATTAAGGTCAGAGAGCAGATAATGAAAGATTGTTTGCAATAGAATATTGATATAGTTCTCAAGTGCCTATGTATTTATATGTCGTGATTATGGTGTAGTGGTTATGGGTTGAAGGTGTCTAACCACAAGATCAGCAGTTTGAAACTACTTGCTGCTCCATGGGAGAAAGACAAGGCTTTCTACTTCTGCAAAGGGTCTCAGAAACTCACAGGGGAAGTTTTACACTGCCCACCACAGTCCTTAGGAGTCAGAACTGACTGGATGGCATTGAGGTTGGTTTTCTGCTGTAAGTGATTATACCAAAAGTCCTATAATCATGAATATAGATACAATAGTCAGAAAAAGTAAGACACAATCGCTTCCTAACCTACTAACCATAGAGTACAAATGAAGGTAAAATTGCTGTTACGAAGGAGAGCTATCTGGCATTAGAGGACTCAAACGAGGGGTATAAGGACGGTATCTCTGATAAATGATAGTCATCTGAAAGTGAGTAAAAGAGAAAAAAGTAGGGGGGGGTTTGAATGAACTAGAAATGCCCTTTTGGAGTCAGGGTCCTTTAAAAATATGAGATTCCAATAATGACATTAGGCAGTTAAAAGTATTCTCTTCCACTACCAGTAGAGAGTTTCAATACTAAAGTTTAAATAAGCTTAGCGCTTAAGGTTATTCCTTAAGGCAAAATAAAACAAGTTTTGTCTGAGTTTAGTTCTTGGAAACTCACATTTTTATTTTGTTCCATCTTAAAGAGAACAAAACTATGTAGTCCTAAGTGGAATAGGGCTGAATTTCTGAATTAAAATTCAACTTTGTCACCACACTATTTGTATAAGGTAAACGGGATAGTAAATGAGTTTTCAATATATGGCTTGATCGATTATTCTTCAGAAACAAGCATGTTCAGTAGGAAGGATGTGGGAGCCAAATCTGATCTCTGACTTCAAAAGAGGCAAGGAGTATCAAACTAAATGTCAGCACCAGGCCACATCTATGCTGTGAAGTTCGGGCATCTCCTTCCTCCAAACATCTTTACAAATTCTGACCCCATCAAACCTTCACAAGGCACTTTGCTTCTCTGCTGACTCAACAATGCATGCAAGGGCTACAAAGAATTTACAGACAATGCTCAAATTATTGTGTTTATTAGAAAAGTTATGCGGCTACAATTCAGGATTAGAAATACTTGTGCGCCGATTTTATCTTCAGTGATCGTGATGGGAAGGTGAGTATGAAAAAGTGCCAGGTTATCAGAACAAAGTGTTCTTGTGTTAAGGGAGGCCTTGAATAGAGGTCCAAAGGCCATCTGCTATCTTGATACTTAACATATAAATATATGTACTTTGGCCTCTATCCCTTTCATTATAAATTAGTATATTTACATATATACATGCCTATAGCTATATCTCTGTAAATAGCTTTTGGCCTCCTATTTCTTTCCTCTATTTCCTTTCACCTTCCTCCTATCCCACTATCAGGCTCACTCTCCATCCCTCTCAGTATTTCCTCTCGGATACATTGCACTTGATTAAACCCCACCAAGCATTAAACACCCTCCTCGCCATCACTTTTATATCTCCTGTTGTTCCCTTTTCCCTAAGTTTATTGCCCCCACCCCTCCCCCGCTTCCCACCCCCTCCTCTCCCCTGTCCCCCTGGAACAGCTGGCACCATTGCTTTCCCCACAGGAGTGCTCATCCTATCTTATATAGATAGATATATGACAAAAGAAAAAACAGAAACAACAAACAAAACAAGAAAAAAACAAAAAACAGTTCCGGGTCTGTTTGTTGACCCTTATGCATGTTTTCTGATCAAGGCTGATGAGGTGCAAAGCCCCAAGTCAGAAGTCTATTTTCAGGGTTACTCAGGGACTTGGTTACTTTGCTCCCCTTACTGTCCCCTTGCACCCCCTTTGTGTTTCACCTCGCTGTGCATGAGGAAAATCGGGAACACTTTCTGCACAGCGTCTCCAGTGCTGTCCCCAGTAATGCTATGAGTCAGTGAGGGAATATTGTGTTTCGTGGATGGGGCCAGCCCTATGGTCCTCTCTGTGCATTGGATATATATATTTATGTGAGAGGGATAGTGCATTTGGAGTTCATTCCAACAAGTCAGAATGTTAATCAAGATTTCTATATACAGATTCTGAAAAGACTGTGTAACAGTGTCATGCAAAAAAGACCTGATTTGTGGCAGATGGGGAAATGGTTTTGCCACCCCAACAATGCATCTGCTCGTGCAACCATCACAATATGACAGTTTGGGGCAAAACACAGCATGTCTCTCGTGCCACACGCACCGTATTCATCTGACCTTGCTCCTTTTGACTTCGTTTCTGTTTCTGAGAATGCAGAGGGCATGAAGGGACAGCGGTGTTTTGATGTAGAAGAGGTACAGGGAAAAAATGACGGGAGGCGTTGTCAGCCAACCCAACAGATGAGTTCCAAGAATGGAATTGCATATTTGACAAATGCATTAAGTGTAATGGAGAGTACTTTGAAGGTGATAAGGTTGTTTTGCTAAAAATAAATAAATAAATACAAAGCTTTGGAGAAGCATTCCATTTGGGGGGGGGTACCCCCTCATAAAATTACTAACAGCAGTTTCAATAATTGGTTGTGAAACATTGCCTTTAATCAATGTGGTTTTTCCATCACCATTTGCACCCCCTTCACTGATCCCTTCTGGCTCTGGTAAATAGTTATCAACTTTGGTTTCTGCACGTTTGTTGTGTCTTGTTTTTTTATCTGAGCGAAGTCATAAAATGTGTCCCTTTGTGATTGGCTTATTTCTTTCAATGTAATATCTTCAAGTGACGTCCATATTGTAGCATGTAGAAGCCTTCCTTTTTTCTACTGCTGGAGGTAATAGTTTACACACCCAAAAAACAAAATAGTCTACCTTGGGTATTATGCCCTTTGAAGAATTTTACCTGTAGGATCAAATAGACAAGGACAACTCCAAAGATTGGAGAGAAGCTGGCGGGACAGCAGATTTATGCTAATGATGTAGCAGATTTATGTTAATGATGTAGAAACAATTTAGGATAAAAAAGGTGAAAGTGACTGCACAGCTAAAATAAGGTAATCAATGTCATTAAGTTGCCCACCTATAAACCTTTGAACTTGGGTACACTTTGGTGTGTATATCCTCAACAACAACAAATAATATTTAGGGGAGACAACTTTTAAAATGTAAATTACAAAGTCAAGTCAGAGTTTCTCTCGTTAAAGAAAACTTAAAAGTGAAGCGGGATTTGAGAATCAACTGGTAAACGATGAAGTACAAATTACATCAGTGCCTAGTTAAAATAGCTTATAAACATAGCACCCGGCTATCAAAAGATATAGCGTCTGGGGTCTTAAAGGCTTGAAGGTAAACAAGCGGCCATCTAGCTCAGAAGCAACAAAGCCCACATGGAAGAAGCAC
>NW_022104553.1:7694437-7734027 GCF_000313985.2 Echinops telfairi
GGGAGGGGAAAAATGAGGACCTAATGTGGGGGGCTTAAGTGGAGAGGAAATGTTTTGAGAATGATGAGGGCAATGAATGTACAAATGCACTTTACACAATTGATGTATGTATGGATTGTGATAAGAGTTGTATGAGCCCCTGATAAAATGATTAATAAATAAATAAATAATTTTAAAAATATCTCATTGGGTATCTTTAAGTAATGGGATTGATCCAGAAGCACCGAGATGCTGATCCACATAAAGGAGGAAAACGTTTTAAGAAGAACAAAATAAAGCTGTCTACGTCCCTTCTCCCAAATTAACTCCTTGTTTAAACTGGAGGGTAGAAAACCAGATAGGACATGTTTGATCATTTCAAATAGAGGCTATGACCTCAAGACCACAATCAGCTCATAGTGTCTGACCTTCAAATTCCTTCCTAAGTAGTTCTGTCTTCCTAAATCCAGAAAAGAAATCATGCAAGTGCATTAAATCTTTGGTTTTTCAGGCAGAGCTGTAAGCCAAAGGTTTTGTAAATTCTGCCTTTAGTTACTTTATAAATTAAATAGGTTTTTGTTTTGTTTTGTTTTACTGAGAGAAACTTGACTATTGTGAGTTCATTGAGCAATTTATATAATGGTTTGAACGATGCCACCTAATTTGGGATCAACTTGTGTATTTGGAGAATAGCGTTGTATAAGCTCTTGGCTCTCCTTGGGTTTGTTTGTTTGTTTGTTTCCCTTCTTCCTTTCTCATTGTCTATAGACAAAAAGAGGGAGCAGTAGCAAACAGTTCTGTCCACAAGAGCAAATGTAGTTTCACAAGTTCATTTTGGGATATAACTTGAGGTGAGACATTTTCTCCTGTATTCTAGGTGGTCAGGCTTGGGGGTAGCGCAGTAAGGGGAACCAAGAGGCCACCTGTGATAGAATCAGCTGTAACTTTTTGCTTTTGCAACTTCTCCAATTAAAGTCACTGTTTATCAGTATATTTAACCCAACACAAACAAACAGATCAAAGGACAATAGGAGAGAGAAGGTGGATTTTCTCTGACATGGTGGATTTTCTCTGACATGAATTAATTTGATCCAACTAGTAGTTACCAGCGGTCTATTACCCTCCAAATCTTGTTTGGAGCACTGTAAATGATAAGAACTGTATAATCATTCAGTTTCAGAGACTTTGCAATCTCATAGAGATTTCACCATTGTACTCCCAGTTTCTATACAAGTGCCTAACTCTTAGTATGTACTAAATAATATTCTTTCTTTTTTTTATTAGAAGTTCATTTTATTGGGGGCTCTTAGAACTCTTATGGCAATCCATACATACATCAATTGCATCGAACATATTTGTACATATGTTGCCATCATTATTTTCTAGGCATTTACTTTCTATTGAATGCTTTGTATCAACTCCTCTTCTGACCCCCGCAACCCTGTGACCCCTTGATAAATTATAAATTGTTATTTTCATATCTTACACCGACCACTGTCTCCCTTCCCCCATGGTTTCTGTTGTTCATCCCCCTGGAAGGAGTGTGTGTGTTATGTGTCGAACATTGGGATCGGTTCCCCTTTCCTCCCCTCCACTTCCCACCTTCCCCCTACCCTTCCGGTATCGCTATTCCTATTCCTGTTCCTGGATTCCTTGTGTCATGAGCTCTGACCTCTTATCTGTACCTGTGCACATGCTAGGTCTAACCCGCATTGAAAGGCAGGACTGGGGTCATGATAGTGGGGCTGAGGAGACCTCAAGGAACTAGAGGTATGTGTTTCATCGGTGCTTTACTGCACCCTGGTAGACTCATCCCTTCCCTGTGACCTCTCTGTGAGGGGGTGCACCATTGTCTACAGATTGGCTTTGGGTCTCTGCTCCGACCCCCCTTGTGCTCGACAATCCGTCTTTTGTTTGTTTGTTTGTTGGTTGGTTGGTTGGTTGGTTGGTTATGGGTCTTCCGATGCCTGTTACCCTGTCCCAATGATACCTCATAATTTCACAGGCTGGTGTGCTTCTTCCATGTGGGTTCTGTTGCTTCTGAGCTAGATGGCCGCTTGTTTACCTCAAGCCTTTAAGGCCTCAGATGCTATATCTTTTGATAACTGGGCACCATCCACTTTCTACACCTCATTTGTTTATGTACTGATTTTGTCTTCAGCAATTGTGCCTGGAGGGTGAACATCAGAGAATGCCAGGCTTTTAGAACAAAGTGTTCTTGTATTGAGGGAGGGTATGAGCAGAGGCCTGAAGTCAGTCCATTACCTCAGTGTATTGTCATATAAATATATGTACAGAGGCCAAAACCTCTATTTCTATGAATTAATGTATTTCCATATGTATACATCTATGCTTCTGCTTGTATCCATAGCTTTTCTTCCTAGATCATTCCTCTGTTTCCTTTTACCTTCCTCCTGCCCCACCATCATGCTTGCCCTATTTCTGCCTTTTAGTACTTCCTCTCAGCTGGATTGCTGTTGCTCTAATACCTGCAGGATCGCTACATCCTCCTTGTTGTTGATTTTAATTCCCTAGTTGTTCCTCTCTCTATGGCTTTGTTTGCACACCACTCCCTCCCACTGCCTCCTTCTCCCCCACCCCCCACCCCACCCCCGCTCTCCTTCTCTCCCAAGTCCCTCCAGGACCGTCAGACCCATTGCTTTCTCCTCGAGCTTGCTTTCCATGCCTGTCTTACATAAGTAGGCACACCAACAGTAACAGAGACCAAACAAAAAGAAAATGAAAGATTGAAAAAGAAAAAAAAAAGCAGCAGAAGAAGGATAAAAAAGAAGAAGAAAAAAAAAACCAACGTAATTCCAGGTCTGACCTTTTTTGACTATGACTCCACTGGTCCTGGGGGAATTCCTGGAGCTTTCCATCCTAACCTGAGGTCTATTTAGGGGATTTGTGGCTTTTCTTTGCTCCAGTTGCTTATCTGTTATGTTCCTTCCTTGGATCACCCCACTGTGGGGGGTTCAGACCAGATCAACTCCCTGCCATGTGTCCCCAGTATTGTCCTCTGTTGCAATATTATTTAAGTGGATTAATGATTATAGGAAACAATTCAGTATCCTTAAATATAAGGGCATTCTATAAATAATGAGACTAGAGAGGCATCATTTACAATAATCAGAATAGATTCAAAAGACTAAAATTATTACGTAAGGAGAATAAATACAAAATATGGTACTATGATACCAAAAGGTGAAGGAGTATAGAACTTTCTAGACACTTTTTAATGGACACACCCTATTATCTTTGCTACCCTGAAGCTCTATAATGCTACCCGTTGGGGTTCTTAGGAATCCAAGGGGGCATCCATTCCAGCTTCCAGCCTCTTCCAGGAATTACTTGGAAATCTCAGTGAACTGAAAACTAGAAATGAAGCATTTCTGTTGTTAGTTGCTCTGGAGTCAGCTCTGACATGTGGTAACCCCATGCACCACAGAATTAATATTTTTGAATTCTAGGTCATCTTCTTAATTGCTGGTATGTTTGAGTCTATTTTTACAACCAATGTGAAGTTCAAATTCGTTCTAATCAATAAGGTTCATCTTCCAGTATTACTTTGGTCATTATTCTGTTGTGCCTTTCTGGCTAATTTTTTTTAAATGCTTGCATTAAATGGCAATGGAGGCGAGTATCGCTGATCTCTTCTAGATTCCTTATTGCCATGAGGCAGAGGCCAGACAGGGCATCGCTACCCATCCTTTTGTACATACTCTGACACCAACCTTTCCTCCCATAACAGGCCACATCTCTGCTGGGTTCAATAATACACTGCAATGGACACACAGAACTCACAACGTTCATCACTTATGGGGATTATTAGGGAAGTCAACAAGGTCTGATTACAAGTCAGCTTCAGTAAACATTAAGGACTCAGTTTGTGATCTTCTTAGCCCAGAGTCAAGTCTCGCTCCAGTTCTTAGTTTTTCTGCCACATGGTCCTTTGGCCTTTGCCTCCATGGACCAGGAAGCCTGCATACCTGTCACTCTGTCCCACAGCTCCATAGTTTCAGGCCAGATGGGGAAAACATACCCCAGAGTCTCAGCACTGCTCCAGTGAGTCTCCGTGCCAGTCTCGGATGCATCTGGTCTGGACAACTTCCGCTGCTTCAGACAGAAATCTTGGATGTGCTCTTCCAAATCCCATGGGTTTCTTTCTCTCTCTCCCAAGAAGGCTCATCCTTATAGTGGGGAGAGTGGGCAATAAACACTTACCAGTGCCCTCTATCTGTGTTACACAGACTCTGCTTGAATTGTCCCACCCAATCATTTGATGGGAGTTACAGAGCTTTGCGTGGAAGAGACATATTGAGAATGTCACTCCACCACAATGGCATGTCTTTGTTCCTAGTCTGTGTTAGTCTGCAAACCCCACTGAAACCTGTTCACCATGGGTGACCCTGTGGATATTTGCAATACTAGTGGCAACATGGCAACACACAAGCTACCACATTATAATGAACTGACAGACAGACAGGTGGAGTGATGCATCTCACTCACCGTCATCAACCCACAGCAACCCTATGGGACAGCGTAGAATGCCTCATTGCAGGTGTCTGAGGCTGTAACTGTTTATGTTAGTAGAAAACCCTTTTGTTCTCCCTCAGAGCAGCTGGTGGCTTTGAACAGTCAACCTTGTTCATCAAAGCCCGACATGTCACCTCTACATCTCCAGGATTCCACTACGCCTGTCTAGAGATAGCAACAATATATCAGACCTTGCATTTAACTTGGTAGAATCTAAAGAAAACAATTTACTTCATTGATGCTATTTATAAAGTGTATTATTATCTTGGCATATTTTACAAATGTACAGAGTCCCTTCAATTCCTAGATAGTGAAGTTTTTGGATACAACTAGTTATATTAGGCCTCAGAGTGGAAATCACTCTCTCTCCTGACCACAGAGCCTAAAACCACATTCTAACTCACGAAAACCAATCCAGTCGCCAACAGAACAGCTCACATATCTGAGTACACTATGCTAACAAAATATGTCCTCCAAAAAGGTTTGCCATCAAGTGGAATCTGACTCATGTTGACCTTATACAGGGTCTCCAAGGTTGTGCATTGGAAGCAGATAGTCCAAACTTTCTCTCAAGGAGTAGCTGGCAGATTTGAAATGCTGATCTTGTGATTAGTGGTCCAATGTTTACCCAACAACAGCACCAGGATTCCTGTTCACTAACCACATAGAACCCCCGAATACCTGAAGAGAGTTCTCCATTCCAGTGGTACAACTTTGGATATAGATTTTTTTGATATGGATTCCAGTGGCAGCCCCCCAGCACTGGAATAGAGCTGAGGCGTCCTTTGTCCCAAATCTCTGATAAGAACCCTCTCTGTGACCAGCAAGTATGAGGACAGAACTGGATAGGAAAACACTTATGCCCCCAAGCTAAATCCACAGGGTGTCAGGCATCCCTGACTTGTGGAGGGTGAATGGACAAGGAGAAAAGACATGGAGAGTGAGAGTGGGGAGGAGCTAATGATTGCTGAGCCCACTTGGTGTATGAAGTGGGAAGTTATTCACATCTGGGCATTTCAGAAGAGTCTGGTGGAACAGTAGGGGCAAGGTTAGCAGTTTAAAACCAGTAGCTGCTCCGTGGGAGAAAGATGAGGCTTTACACACCCATTAAAATTTATAGTCTTAGAAATCTACAAGGGCAGGTCTACCCTGCCCTCTAGGCTCATAACTCAATGGCAGTGAGTTTTTCAGTTTGGAGGTAGTTCAGTTGCTTCCAGTTGGAGGTGGGTGGTGGAGGGGGAACCACCACTGACATCAAGTCCGTTCACACTCATAGCAATCCTTTAATCCCTTCATAAAAAAAATTCAAGTTCACTGCCATTAAGTTGATTCCAACTCATAGCAACTGTACAGGACAGAGTGGAACTGCCCCTCTGGGTTTCGGAGACTGTAAAAAGTTACAGGGACAGATCATCTTTCTCCCACAAACAATATAGTGTTTTCAAACTGCTAACCAACCCAATGCAGAGACCCTAGCCACCAGATATTACAGCCCTTGAGAACAGAGTGGAACTTCTCCCTATAATTTGTGATACTGTAAATATTTACAGGAGCAGTCAGTTTCATCTTTCTCCTGAGGAGTGGCTGGTGGGTTGGCGTCCCAATGTGTAACGTCATATACCACTGGGGGACCTTATGGGAGGAAGCAGCATATCATTAAAATATGTTTGTTAGGAAAAAATTGTCAATATCAGGAAGGAATCTGTTTTTTCAACCGAAGAGAATATCACAAAGAATTTGGTTTGTATTTGTTGGTCAGCTAACCGCCAGGTCAGCAGTTTGAAACCACCCCCTGCTCAGCTGGAGGGAAATGGGTTTTCTGCTTATGTAGAGATTAGCAGCCCCCTGAAACCCGGGGGGCAGAGCTCTCAGTCTTAAAGGGTCATGGCAAGTCAAAATCAACTCTTTGATAGTGGATTTAGTAGCAATGAGTTACATTATGAAAAAAATTACTGTATATCAGATACCCACTAAGCCTTTGTACAAACTGAGGGCAGACTCTTCCAGAGAGGTAAGTGCTCTCATGCTTTCTCAGGAAATGGAGGCACAGAACAATGAAATTTTAAGGACAATGTTAATCGAAGAAGCTAAGATTTGAACTTTAGCCGTCAGTGGCATAGCGTGTGTTCTGATGGGTTCCAGGAGACACCCCACTGAATCACAGTAGAAGAAAACCCCCTCAAACCAAAGGCAGTTCGGAGTTAAACCTTACATTTTGTATAATTATAGTTGCTCCTTATGAAGCATAATGTGATTTGTGCAGCTTGTGGTTGTAAAGGTTTAGGTTGTTAAATTATTTCTTTCAACACTGACGTTTAGTGGTGCTGGCTTCATTCTTTAGCAGAAAGGGTGCGTGTTGATTTGATAATAGTGCTTAATCTATAAAGGCTGCATCCAAATACATTGGTGAAGCCATTTAAAAGCACACTTGTTCAAAATAAGCTATATAAAGAGCAAATGCTCTAGTGCCCCCCAGGCCTTCTGTACTTAGTAACAGAGCATCCTTAATCCTCATGGCACAGCTCAGCATCAGCGCCACTCTCCAGTCTTAATCCCATCCTGGTCCCCCAAATGGGGACTGTAGACAAATCCCAATGAAAGATATTACCTGGTTTGGTGTGGCATTTGCTACTGGTGGCTCCATGGTGTCCTTGGTAATGACTTTACCAGTAACATTTTCCTGCCAAGCAAACCTGTGTCCCTGCACCTTGGGGATTCAGAATCCTCTCTTGAAGCTCCATCCCTCATTGACACAACTCCTACCCAATTTATGAATGATTAGGTCACTGAATCTTGAGGAGATTCATTATTGTACAAAACGCACAAGGAAGAATTGAGAGGCCTGGGCCCCATTTGAGAGCTTGGATCTGAGTAACCACCACTGTTTGTCACAGTTCTGTGGATGTTTTGCATCTTGCTGTAATGCCAAACGCTATGCCAAGGTCATTTCAAATACTCTGTGTCACCCACAGTAAACACGTTTTAGTGAAGTCTCCAGATAAGACTAGGAGGTAAGGCCTGGAAATCGAGTTGTGAATATTAGCCAATGAAAGGTCTATGTAATATAAGAGCATATTATTCGATATAGTTCCAGAAGATAATCTACATAGGTTTGAAAGCATTCTATAATAATCCCAACAATAAACTCAAGTGTAACAAAGACCATGAAGAAGACACTGAAGGGCAATTTGTTACGCACATGGTCACCAAGAACTGCAGCCAAGTCAATGCCAACTCATACCAAAAAGTTAAGCAAACTTCAGTGAGTACCTAAATTCCCCTGACTAAGTTTTTACATTTGTAAGATAATAGCACCCATATTATCAGACAGAGTGGCCCTGCCTAAGTTGTTTATATCTTGATGGAAGCAATTTTATCTAATGGTTTTCATTTTGTTTTTATTTCTTCACGCCCTATCCACAGTTGGTGTTCCTAAGGAAGTGTGTGCCGCATCCATCATGGAAGAACTACTAGGTGATCCTCTACCAAACTCCATGGTACAGAGCTTCTGAGAACAAAGAATTCCCAGAATTCCCAGGGCTGATACGTCTAAAGACTCCTGAATTCTGCATGCTCTCTGATGACGGAATCTGAAATGGCCCAGGATTTGGGGGCTGGTTTCCAGCTCACAAAATAACTGTACAAAGCCGAACAAAGAATCCATATGACCTGATGTGATTTTTCTCCGGGGTTTTCATTTTGTCCTTCCTTCCTCTCATCTAATAATACAATCGAAGCTCCAAGCGTTGTCATAAAAAACGAAATCCTGCTTTTTTTTTCCCGCCGCCCCCCACCGGACAGACCGCCACCATGAAAACCTCTAAGGTAATCCTCCATCCAAATGCTGATGCTTGCACTGAAATACATGCACAAACAGGCTCCAAGATCGGTGGATGGTTTCTTTACTAGAGCCATGTTGCATTATGAGTTGGCAGAAAGTTAGGTCAGACACAGCCAACACCTGGAAAAATCACAGAGACATCCAAATTCTGTCATCCCTGGCCGAAACCCAAAGACTGGAAGTGAATCTCCTCTGTGCGATGCACTCCAACAATGCACAGTTGGAGAAGGACAGAGCAGCTCTCATTAAGCTTGTGAGTGCGCAGTGGGAAAGCTTGTCCATTCAGATGAGGCAGCCGGGGAGCATCGAGATAGAGCTGCAAAGCCATGACGGCAAAGCTGTGATGTGTGCATCATTATCGTCCTGTGGCCCACATTTGAACAGATCATTAGTGTACCCTTTAGTTACTGGACGTATTCCATGAGTGCCACCAAAGTGCCACTCTCGAGAGCCAACAGCGCTGTCAATCTCCATCAGCCGCGCCTGGAGTTTCTCCAACCCTGGATGCAGAGGCCAACCTAATCAAGAGGCAGCAATTCGGGGCAGCTTTTGTCCAAAGAACCTCTGAAAAGCAAATTCTACCACTTTTCATGATCATCTCTAGCAGGTCAAAAGACAGAAAAGTGTTAGAATGAAACACGGAAGTTTTGGCAAATACTGGCCAAATGCAATGTTTGGTCCAGGATTCGCAGGGACTTGGGGCTAAGGAAAAAAAGAAAGACAGGAAGAAAGAAAAAGAACAAGTCCATCTTTGAAGAAAATTCTACTGTAGAATGGGACTTCTACAGACGAGTTAACCCCAACCCAATTCTACTGAGTAGATAGATTCTGACTCATAGCAGTCCTATAGGGCAAAGTAGAGCTTCCTCGTAATATTTCCAAGGTTGGGCATAGAGAGACCGGTGGTTTTGAATTGCAGACCTTGAGGTTCATCTGTACAATCAGATTCTAAGAACATTTTTGCCCTGAAATTCTCTGAAGTTTTCATCTTGGTTTCAAGATAGGCGAGGATACGGCATGCCTGGAGGCAAAGAAGAACCAGTTAATATAGAAAGGCGGGTCATTTAATAGTATCTGTGGACACAGGGAGATCAGTGATAAGAGAGAGGCAAACAGGAAGAGTGGCATATGACTAAATTAATTATCAAGGCATGAACAAAAAAGAAATTATGCTATTTTTTCAACGTGTTTGTCTTCTTATTTGCTTTAATAATGAAATACCGAAGAGTGGCATTGACAGGTCTGGGGAGAGGAATTACAGAGAAAGAAAGAGCAGACAAGTCAGAACTCAAATGAAAAATAAGAATAAAAATCTCTCTGTCCCCAAATCCACAAACTAAATTATCTAGGGGAGAATACCGAGGACTGCAAAATCCCCAAACATCTTTAATTTAAAGTATTTAGAGAACTGCTGTCCTTAAAGTATTCCCCAGCTTCACTCTGCTACCACAAAATTCAGGACTGTACCCAAGATGAGAATAAATTTAAGATGCACTATTCTTGAGTGTGATATTCCTGTTCTAGCTCCATAGAGTACAGCAAATGTTTCTCTCCAAGTGACAAGCAGTTTAAAAAAAGGGGGTGGAGTAGAAACCTGTCCACTTGTGTTCTTAGAAGGATGACCATCGTTCTGAAAGCCTCAGCCTGACTCACAGCATTTCTCCTGGACAGATGACTGACTGTTCCTTCAAAGAACAGTACACTTCCGATATTTAGAAGTTTTGCCCAAAATGCTATCTGTTGAATTCAAGTATTTTATTACAGCAGTCATCTTTTATTTCATTTTTAGCAAGACAGCACAGCTCAGAATGATTCCGTTTAGGGGGATCAGAATGAATCTCAGCTCCACCACTTTCCAGATGTATGACTGTAACAATGTTAATCAATGTCGGTGCCTCTATTTCCTTACATCTAAAATGGGGGAAATCTCATTCCCTTTCTAACAAGGGTTGGGGGGGGGGCGGTGTTAATAAAGGATACCCACTAACCAATCTAATAGGTCTCATGTAGAAGACACATTCAATACTAGCATCAAGGTGAAGGCCTACGGTCTCATGCTTGGGAAGAGAGGTGAGTCTAGTAATTATCCTCTGTCTCTTGTTATCTGATGGAGCTTCTGGGGGCAGGCTATGAGAAGAGAGAATAGGACAAGAATTTAGCAACACAAAAAGAATGACCGAAGGGGATCATGGCTAGAGATATTACACGGTGCAGAAGATAAAATGGTTAGGGATCGATTTTATAATAGATCATTTGATAGTCCAAATATAAGGCTATGAATGCCAGTGGAAGCCCAAGATGCATGTGTGAGGTCTACACAGGACATAAGCCTCCTGCGATTTCCCTCCATTCACAATGGAGGGATGGGAATGAACTGGCAACCAAGCACAGACTTCTGGAAAATTCACTTTAGAAGATCAAAATGATAAACCTGACTAGAACGGTCAAACCCTTGTTACTCGTTCCCCGCTCTGATACAAGGGCCTGATCTGATTTTCAACATTTTCTCTTTGTGTATTTCCTTTTCTTTTTTATATTGGGGTTTATCGCAGATCTATTTTGTCATTGTGGGAAGCTCTCTTAAATATTTGTTATATGTTCTTCTGTTTTTCAATGCCTTAAACCCAGGATTGATGAAACTAGAGAGCCAACAAGTAGGAAGGGTTACTGGGGATCCAGTCAGTAGGGGAGAGGTGGTAACGGGGAGCTGATATCAAGGAGCTCAAGAAGGAAGAAAATGTCTTGAAATTGATTGTGGTAGCAATTGTACAATACAGCTTGATGTAATTGAACGATGGAATGATATAATATCTGTAATAGCTCCCAGTAAAATCTTTTTCAAAAATACCCCCAAAAACTATGTAGTTAAGAAAATGAGAACGTAATGGCAGATGGTGGTCAGGATAGCCTCTCATGACAGTCACAGAAACTGAACATTGCAAGACTGGTAGAATATTGGGTTAAACACTGGGCTGTTGAACACTAGGTTCCCCCTGTCAAACTCAGCAGCTGCTCCTCTGTGAAAGGATGCGGTTTTCTAATCTCATAAAGAGTTATAGGTTCAGCACCACGAAGGAGCAGCCTACTCTCTCCCACAGAGTAGCTATGAGTCCAGACCAACTCATCAGCACCATAGCACTGGATTTGGTTTGGGTTGGAAACAACAATTGAATTATTCTCTCTCAATTGTATGTGCTGAGAAACGCTGCTGGTGGTGTAATGGTTACAGATTGGGCTGTGGTCCTCAACGTTCAGAACCACCAGCTTCTGAGGGACAGCGATGGGGCTCTTACTTCCATAAAGAGCTGCAGCCTCGGGAAGTTCACCGGCACAGGTCTACCCAGTCCTACAGGGTTGCCTTGAGTTGGCATTGACTCAAAGACAGTGAGTTTGGTTTGGGCTGTGGAAATGTGTGTGAATGTGTTTATAGAATTTTATGAACTGTCATCAAATAATGGGAAAATATAAAGACACACACAATACCCATCCATATTAGAAAAGGATGTCTGTAATCATTTAAAAAGTAGTGATAGGCTTGTAGACTTCGATACAGAAGATGAATTTCTCCGGCCTCAAATTCTAGCCCACTGCTTTGCACAGAGATAAAGCAAAAACATCCTAGCTAAAATTTCCCTCTGTATCTAGTAAAGAAAATCTGTCATCTCCTACTGGGCTTTGGGCAACTAAAAAGTAGGCATCTGTGATTGACATCTATTGAAAATTTAGGACTTAGGTTGAAAAGAGGAGAAGGAAGGCTTGTACACGAAACCATTGTTTTGCCCAATACTGAAAATTATGTGTATGCTGGATGCCAGGCGATCTCTAAAATGACATTGTAATCAGGAGGTTTTCCCTCCTTCCTCTGCCTATCTGTGTGATTATTTCTGAGATTTTTCAAGTTGTCTATGAAATGAATGTGAGTATGTGCATGAAATGTATTACTTATTGAAAATAAGGAAAAAGAAAAGGATATAGCTACACCCCAACTGAGGGAGCCGAAGGATAGGCTTATGTTTTGAAGGGGCAAGGCCCCCACTAGATTCTGGTTTTATCCTGTACCGACTAGCACCATCTTTGGGAATTTCTAACTATGGATTAGATTAGTAGAAAGAGAAGAATGATCCTAGGACATAACCCTGTATTCACAGTGTGAAATTTTCGTAAGAGTGAAAAAAAAAGTAATGTGAAATTTGAAGAAGGATACTTTGTCTTCTTGAGCTTCCCTTTGAAATGTTGTAGTCAGCTCTTTGACTTCATAATTTCATCCATCTATTTTAGCTACTCTATGATCAAGAGCAAGATTCATAGTCCCTTCTGACATCCAGTTTGACCTTTTCACACTTTCCTGTCTTTTTAATTAATAATGTGCTTGATGTTATTCCACAGTTTATCAGGTCTTCTGTCATGAGTGTCCAATGGGTCAAATTCTGCTCTTGAGATGTTCTTGAAATTCAGATGGGATAGATTGAAGGTCATATTTTACTGTGGTAGATTTGTTTTCATTTCCTCCAGCTTTACATAAGAGCAATTGATGGTCTGTTCCGCAATCCGTCTCTGGCCCAGTTTAGCTACTGACATTGAGCGTCTCCATCTCTTCCCACAGATGGCATCAATGTGATTTCTGCGTATTCCATCTGGAGAAGTCCTTGTGTATAATTTTTGTGTCACCTTTTGGGTTATTTTTGTTGTTTGTTTGTTTTATAATTTGAAGAGAACATTTATTATGTCTTAAAAGAGACAAAGACAGCACAGGGACACAACGACATCATCCAGATGAAGGAGGCCACCAACACAAGGTTGAAATGGTGTCCTCTTTTGTGTTACTAAAGAAAAGGGTATTTGGAAAACGAGTCATTAGTTTTGAAAAATTCTATCATGTGATCTCGAGCTTCATTTCTATCACCAAGTCTGTTTTCTAATTACTGTCCCTTTGTCTCTGTTTCCAACTGTTGTGTTCCTATCGTGACATGACATATCATAGCACTCTCCTTTGTCCTTGGTGCACACATGTGAATACTAGGTGAATTGATTGGATTTCCTTGAAGGGGCACAGATATAAATAATCCTATCACAGACTGTAGTGTACTTCACGATTGATTTTGCTGTATGCTTTTTGACAGTGAATGGTATGCCTTTCCTCTTGATTGTGCCATTCCCAGCAGAATAAACCATATGCTTTTTCTCATTAAAAATTAGCAACACCAGTCGATTTCAGCTGACTAATGCCTAGAATAGTTATCTTTGTAAGTTCCATTTCATTTTTGACAACTTCCAGTTTTCCTAGGTTCATATTTTGTGCATTCTAAGTTCCGATCATTAGTAGATTTTCGCAGCTCTTTCTTATTGTGAGGCATGCCCCATCATCAAATGAAGATCCCAAAGACTCAACTCCCACAGGCTTTACTCTACTCGGATCACCATGGTGACTCCTCAGAGAGCCCTCAGTTCCATTTCAGGAGCCCCCCCTCAGTCACATTTCCAGTGCCTTAGGCCTGAGGAGCCCTTCTTCTGGCAGTATCTCCAGCAGTGTTTTGCTTGTGTTCATTAGTCTTCCAAGGACAATGTTTCAAAATCGTGCACAGTGTTTTCATTGGATCCTTCCTCGGCAACAGGGCCAAGTCCTTTGTTGACTGTTGTAGTCTGGACTCTCTTCACTTTGGATGACCCCGTGAGACTTCCAGCCTCACAGCAACACACAAGCTACCACAATACAAACTACTGACAAGAGACATGGTACTATGGTAACAGGTACTATGGTAACAGTTCCCAAATCTCAGTGGCTTATCACTCGAAAATGTATTTGTTATGCATTCAAATTTGCTACAGGAGAATTCTGTCAGGGCATCCATTTTCTACGTGAAACCTGAGTGTTACAAGGTGCTTTGACTTATTTTTTGTGTGTCATCGTTATGCATTCAAATTTGCCACAGGAGAATCCTTTCAGACATCTATCTTCTACGTGAAGCCTGAGTGTTACAAGGTGCTCTGGCTTATTTTCTGTGTCATCTCTATAGAAGTGTTTCTCCACGAACACCGTGACAGAGGAATTAAGAGAGCAGGTCTGACAAGGGAAAATAATTGATGTAACACTTTTTATGTCTGTGTCTAACCCATGAATTTCCCAAACAAACTCATTCAAGTACAGAAGGACTCAGGTATGAAATCTTCGGTGTGCTTGGGAAGAGAGTACTGGAGATCATTGAATATGATTATATCTAGAAAATGTATGGATAGACATTGCTTTTCAATCTATAATGAAAAGTTTATACTCTGCTTGGAGGTGGGGCAGCAAAGAGGTAGAAAGTAAATTCTTGCTTAATCTTGAGTTCTTTCAAAGCATCTATGTAGAGCCATGTAGTCTTAGCAGTAAGTTTCTTATTCCTATGTGGATAAGAAGATTGTAAGGAAGACTGATATGGGATGAGATAAACTAATGAGTACCTGATTTCAAGGCCATTAAACAGTAATCCTTGGTAACATGGAGAGGCAGTGAAAGAGAGGAAGGTTTTCAAAGTGATGGATTAACACAGTGGCTGCAACAATTAGCTCAGGCATATGAATGAACAATGGTGAGGGTGGTGTGGGGCCAGGCAGTGCTTCGCTTTGTTGTGCACAGGGTCACTGTGGCTCAGAACAGACTCCATGACACCTAACGGCAACGACACACACTAATCCTGAGACAGACGGATGGATCGATCAAGAGATATAGAGGATAAATAGATAAGTAGATTGGTGTTTCTTCTCTGACCAACACTTTCAAAAGTAGGGAGGTGAATTTGAATAATGCATTAGAAAGAACATTTTATTTGTCTAAATCGGCCAAAATGGATTGAGTGGTCTTATAAAACAGTAAATGGCCTTCCTTAAAAGTATTAGCATAGACTCAATGAGCACTCAGCCGTAACCTGTTAAAGAGTCTCAAATTTTTGGTAGGTAGGAATAGAGCAGGAGGAAGGACTGGGGTGATAGAGTTTATTGCTAGTTATCCTTATATTAGCTTCTTACAAAATCCCTGTAAAACTTTATGCAGAATCATTGTGATAGAAAATTATTGTCAAGTTTTTAAAAATCTCCTTAATTGCTATTTGTTCTACATTACATAATCACTTGTTAAACTAAATATATATATATTGGTAAATATACAAGTGTCCCTCTGAAGGCAATATTATATTATTACTGATGTCATTTTTTGGCCTTCCTTTAAATTTTCTGTGCACTCTGTATCTTTTCAACAAGAAATACTAGGTTAACAAATTATGCGTATCTCAAAAAAATTGTGGATCATCAGTATATTTAAGGTTCTTAAGCTATTTCTTATTTGGGGGGAGATAAGCGAATTATTGTCATATTTAGAAAATCCAAATTGAATTAATGATTCTGAAATTATATAGGCTACTGCCGCCATATTGCAATTTGAGTAAGACAAAATCCAAAACAGTTTAGGTAACATAAAATGCTGAATAATCATGAAAATTAGTGGATTGTGAAATGAATGACCACCTACCGTCACCAATAGAGCTGGCCCAAGACTCTCTAGTTTATTAAAGAAGGCATAAAGTATATGAGAGTGAAAGGATTTACAATGCCTGAAGCTCAAAATATATCCACTCAATTGTTTTCTTGATGCTGTTTGCAAACTATTACAACAGAACATTATCTATTTTACTGGTCATTTGAGTTTCTGCATCCAGTAAATCCCTACATTGCCTCATGCCAAGCTTTGCCCTTGCATCCTTCAAACCGTGCAGCTTGAATTTGGACTGATTCCTTAATCTGAAGCTCCTGGATATTTAAATTCTATCACTGGCGTCATGTTCAGTTTCCAGACAGTTGGTTAAATTAATTCCACTCACCTCATTCTCTATCTCCCCAACTGCATCAGTGGGATATCCACGGAGAGGAAACTCCTGCACCATACTGTGCCCATTTTCCAAATAGTACTAACCCCCAAAGTAACTAGCTACACATTACGCTTTCGTGGGTCCAAGATAATATGAAAGAATTCCAAGACGATGGGTCTCGAATGTAGGACAGCAGGTAAGCCACCTAAATACTGAGCAAACAGAAGAACACCTGCTCTTCAAGAGTGTCAGCCCTTACCCAGCAGGACTACATCTGTACAGGTGAATTGTATCTGTAAAGATTGCTTTCAGCTACGAATAACAGGATATTCATCAAGAGCATAAAGCAATAGGTGCATGTAATCATATCATGGAAAAGCAGCCCTGGGATACTCAGGAGCTGGGAAGGAGTGACCTGACACAACACGGTGCTGGGTTAGTTTCCCTCCCACGTTTTCCCATGAGGAGGAAAGCTGGCTGCAGAAGCGTCCAGCCTTCAATTCTTCCCCAATGATCCAAGTGTTCCGAACTAAGAGGGGAGCCAAAAGAAGGGACTTCTTCTTGCATGGCGCCCTTTTCAAAAGTGGCTTTCTCCCTCCATCTCATTGGCCAGCTCGACTGTCCAAGAGGGTCAGGAATGTTCAGTCCTCAGAGGCAGTCTCACCAAGAAAGGTGAGTGAAAGGAAGGGTTGCTGGAGCATCAGCAAACATGTCTATCATAGCACACAGGTCAGTCCGAGGAGGCAGAGTGTTATATCTCTCTGACAGATGTCAGTGGCAAATAAAATCTGCAATATGTTTTTACATTTACTATATAGATGAGAAATATGTTTCAATAAAGCTAGGAATCAAGTGGACTAAAAGGCCCAGAAAGGAGATATTTTCTCAGCTGTTCATTGGTTCTTTTTAAAGCAAACAAATGAGGTGGGGGAGAAAACCACGACAATAAAGAAAACAATGACGAAGGAGACATCTGGAGCCCCACTCGGATGATAAAGATGAGATATTACTTTAAAACCAAATGCGAGAAATCACTTTCAGAAAATCGCAAATGAAGTAACGCTGAATAAGAAATAATGGACATAAGGAAGAGAAGAGTGGGGAAGGCAAATGGTTATATGATGGTTATTTTGTCAAGTAGGTCACTAATGAGAGTCGGTGAAAGCAGTCTCCTGAAAGGAAGCGGGAAATACATGAAAGGTAAGAGTTGGGCCCTGGAAGATCCACTGTGGAAGTGCACCATTGCAGCCATAGGCTGACACATAAAACGGATCAGGGGCAAAGGACAACTAAAAGACAAATTAGATTAGAAATCGCCTCTTCTATGGATTGTGATAAGAGCTGTAGGCACCCCCAGTTTAAAAACCAAAAAACAGCATCAAATCGAGACACGGTAGAAAAGAAATATCCTATTCGGTTAGCGATACACGACAATGCTAGTGGGAAAAGATGTCTGTTGTCTTCCCGCGTACAGAAGAGAGACTAAGCTTTCATGACCAGACACAAGGATTCCTCCCTCGGTGTTCATGACCTGTGCCATCCTTTCCCCCTGAGTGTGGGGAAACCTGACATTCCTGCTAATCAATAGAAAGAGGCAAAGGTAGTCATATTTTGCTGCCATAATTAATAAGACCAATCAACTTTTTTTATGTCATCACAGAGATGTTTATCTTATATTGTCATGACCTAATCAGGAAAAATTCCTTGCACTAGTGATCGGCCTCACCTGAGCTGAGATGCTCTCCTTGTGGGCTTCATACAATACTTTGTCATGTGGAAGAAGCTTACATTGAAGAGATGTGCAGTCAGCTTCTAGGAACTGAAGGCTGACTCCAGGTAAATGCCTTCCAAATACCAGCACCCTCATTTATATGGTCACAATTAAATAAATTCTATCATTACCAAAACTGGCTTGCAAATGGAGAAACCACTACTCTGCCCTCATTTTGATTGAGAACCTAAGTACAAGACTCAGCTACACCACACCCAGACCACAACCCACAGAAAAGGTGCTGTTCTAAGTTGTTGAATCTGAACAGTGTGTTGAACAGAAACAGAAAATTAATACACTAGCTCTATGCCTATGACTTATATTTCTATCATTAACCTCTCATTTTCCCAAGAAAACTATTTTGATTACTTCCAAATACATTGATTCCTTTTCTAAACAAACTGGTTATTATTTTTAACAGTAAATAAAAGCCAAAGAGTAGAAAGTTATAGAGGTCAGTAGAGAGAAGGCTAAGCTAATAGTGACAGTCCGGATTTATGGAAACACACCTGGGTGATGCAAACGGTTCATGCACTTAATTGCTAACTGAAAAGTTGGAAGTTCAAGTACACCCAGAGGTACCTCAGAAGAAAACCCTAGTGATCTATCTCTGAGAAGGCTGAAAACTCTCTGTGAAGCGCAGACCCTGGAGCTGTCGACTCATAGGTAACTAGTAGTGGCTAGATTCTTTTTTACATATTTGAACTTATGAAAATGAATGAACTAATACTAACTCCATATTACAGATGAGGAAACTGACAAGTTGTTTTTTGTTTTGCTTTTTTCACCAGCTACTGATTGAAATATCTATTTTTTTGAGTTTAGGTATTGTGGCAACCGAAACTTTATTCTGATCAGTAAAATGTATTCCTTCTGAACACAAACATGGGACCACACTTTTGTCACACCTGAAAAGAGAAATATTAATCACAAAATCCCAAATTGTATGTGTATTATGAATAAATGAATGTCACATATGCGCTGATGAAGCTTATGCTCTGATACATCATTAAAAGTACCTGATTCACTTAACATCATTCATCTCACCCCATCTATTCTCCCAACTCTGGTGATATGCCAGAAAATATATAATTTAGTATATTATGTTCTGAAAGCTGCAATGGGACTAACTAAAGTCTGCATATAAATCTGAGACTGGCTGGGAAGATAATGTGCTCGAATGGAAAGAACATTGGGTAGAAATAAAGAGCTAGTTAAATGTTGGCAGATAAACCTGCCTGTTGTTGCCACGCTAGAAGTTATGCTATTAGTATTTTAGGTATTAGCATGGTCAGCTGTGATGGAATGTTTTCAGTAGAGCTTCCAACCTAAGACAGATTGGGAAGAAAGGCCCAGCAATCTACTTCCACAAATTAACCAGAGAAAATCCAATGACTTATGACTAAAGCTTATCCAATAGAGTGGTAGAAGATGAGCACCCTATGCTATACTCTAACCTAATTCATTTCCATCGAGTTGAGAGTTCATTCTGCCTCCTGGAGACCCTATAGGATCGGGTAAAATAGCTACTATGTTTCCAAGGCTGTAATTCTTTATGGAAGTAGAAAGCCCAGTTTTTCTCTCTCAAAGGAGCTGGTGGTTTCGAACTGCTGACCTTGAGGGGGGGGCAAAGGCACTCACTTTGACTCATTACACAGGCTAGGAAGCCCACCACTCTGTCTTGTGCTTGTGATGCAGCTCCCTCTGCTGTGCCAGCACCTCTTTACCATGCGGAGGTCTTGGAGTCCAACAGCCACTACACAACCAGGACTCCTCCCTAGCGATGCTGGAAGGCACTCAAAATACCCAGTAGCCCCCCGCCCCCCAAAAAAAAATGGACTCAAAGAATATCAACAATGGTGAGATGACTTAGGACTTGGCAAGATTTCGTTCAGTTGAGCTTGGAGACACCATGAATTGGAGCTGACTTGATGGCAACTGATGGTTTGTTAGACCAGGGTGACTAGAGAGACAAATCCAGAGACACGCATATATTTCTAAGAAAGAGCTTTATATCAAAGAGTAATTGTACATTAAGAAAACATCCCAGCCCAGTCCAGATCAAGTCCATAAGTCCAGTATTAGCCCATAAGTCCGATACTAATCCACAAAGCTCTCTTCAGATTCATGCAGCACATGCAATGATAAAAAATTCAGGAAGCTCTCAGGCCAGTGGGTGCATAGTCTTGTGGATCCAGTGGCACTGGAAGCATCTCTAGGGCTCTCACACATCTCAGCATGGTTCCATGTGGCTTGTGAACAGGAAAGTGAAGCTGAGAGAGAGTGTGGCCCACCTCCAGGGAGTAAGAAAGAGGAAGAGCATCCTTGAATAACCATTTATCTCAGTCACCCTCCAATCAAGCTGCGACCAGATTGACAGTCGAAACAGTGTCCACGTGTTCCTATAGGAGCCATGTTGGCACAGAAACCCCAACTATCACAGAGAGTAAGGACATTTTTTTATCTTTGGTTATAAAGTGGGAATGAGAGTGTCACATCCATAGGCTGTTATGACCACCATGAGGAGAAAAACATCTATTCATATATGAAAGATATGTATAGACTGCAACGTACAACACCAGTAAACAGACTTAGCCTATTGTCAGCGGGGCAAGCCAACCATGGCATTTTTCATTGAATAAAAACTGGAGGACACTAAGAAAAAAGCTAAGAAAAAATTCTTAGTCCAAAAAGTGTTATGTTCAAACTTTATTAATAAATACAATAAAACTACTCTCCGACTCAAGTTCACGAATGCTTTATGCTGGTCCTGTACAGACACAATACTCAAGTTGACATTTGGGATTGACTCTTTGGGGATATCGCTGCCATTCTTTTGACCTGTTAAGTCTCAGGATACGCTTCACAGTAAAAACAAAACTTACATTTTGAGGGACCTGGAACACCCTTCCTTCTGTGCTGAGATTGTGTGTGTGTGTGTGTGTGTGTGTGTGTGTGTAGTTAACCCTTAGAAGGGAGCATGAAATCAAAGGATCATGGATGTACCCTGAGAGCCTTTTCCTCAAAGCAACATTTATTTTCAGATGTTTAGATTGCCAAGACATGGGCTTCTCTCCAACGTACAATTCATCATCTGCCTGACTCACTGTAAAATCAATCTGTTCTGTTTGTGGGACATAAACAACAAGTCACTTCTCAGGCATGAGGCCGACCATATGTGAAGGTGTTTGAGAAAAGCACAACAGGGAATACGCCAATCGAAGGAGCATCTGCATTTTATTTCCATGTCAAATCACATGTGTGTTATAAAAAGGAAAGTTTATCACTTTTATTAAATGATAACTTTCCTGTTATGATGTTTACTGTTAACCCATACCTTCCGCAAGTAACACATACAGGTCAGCCACATAAATTACTGCCCAAGAAAACACACACACACACACACACACACACACACACACACACACATCTCACTCCTCTGTGGGGCAGCATGTGCATTTTGCAAACATATTGATATCTGTTCCTTTTCAACCACCTATAAAAGAACGAAAAATGAATCCTGCATTCAGCCATTCCATGCATTTTCCCAAGAATCAGCACTTTCTCGCCACTGTATGGACAATTGTCAAAGTGGTTTGCAATGGATAAACACCAGATACAAAAATTAAAACCTAATCATTCTCAAGAGATTATTATTTCATAAGAATTGAGACTGAGTTGAGATAGGAAGGAAAGGGGCTCGATTCCCAGTTCCATGACTTAGTAGCTTTACGACCCAAGGCAAGTCACAAACTCCTGTAGGTCTCAGTTTCGTACTCCTATAAACCACCAGAGCTGAACTAAATTACCCCCCAGATTCCTCCCTAGTCTAAAAGTGCTCCATTCTCTAGTTGCTCACTCTCCTGGTCACATTTGAATAGTAATGGAACCGTTTTAAGATCCTCTTGTTACCTAAGCTTCTCCCCAGTCGTAAGTTAGGGACCTCCGGAAACTATGCTAACTTCTGTAAACCACTGGAGTGATATCGAGTGCTTTCAAACAGTTGTTAGTGCTACTTTCAGAGGTACTTAACACATCAACTGCTGTATTCCTTTGGAGAAGTCACTGTACGAAGATTAGAATACTACACTAGAAAGCAGAAAACCCATTTCACTCCACAGGCAAAGCAATGTGATAGCTTTGTCTACAGAGGCATATGGGTGGTGACTTAAACAATTAACTTAATGGACAATATAAACTTCCTTCCTGAATCCCCTTTCTCTTATAGGAAAAATATAGAAAGATTCCCCGGTGGACACTATCTTAATTGACCCAAAATACCCATTCTCAACGGTCAGAGCATATTATCCAAATAGACTCACCCTACATATGAATTTGAGTTAGTCCCTAATATTTGCCTTTTCTTTATTTTACTTGCAATAAAAGAGAGACTTATAGGAACCACCTACAGAGTATCAATGAGACTCCTACACATCCTGGTTTCACTTATGTTCTGAATGACAAATATTAATATGAACTGGTTGTGGAAAGAGTGAACATGCTCACAAGCAGCATCAATCTTAGAGTTGTCAAACTCAACTCTTCAGGGAGGAGAAAACAAAAGCAAGCAAACAAAAAATGCACTGACATGAGCCATGTTCAACTCCCAGTGATCTTATACAACAGAATAGAACTCCCCCTTCAGGGTTCTGAAACAGTAGGTCTTTGTGGGAGCAGGGAGCCTCATCTTTCTCCCATAGGATGACTGGTGAGTTTGAACTGCGGACCTGGGGTTTAACAGGTCAATGTGTAAGACACTAAGTCACTAGGGCTCCCTGTGAAGGGGAGACAGTAGTTTTTTTTTTTAACAAAATATGAAACGTGGAAAGGTCTTGGCTGGCCTAGATTAGGTCGCAGACCCACCTCCATATCGATCATAATGGCCATCGGCGCCTAGTACATCTCATGATCCAACTCTTGTAGGAACTTGAGTACATAAAGCAACTGACGGAGTAGAAACATAACCAATAGGCTAAGACAATAGCTGGCACAAACTTACCACTAACTTCTAAAGTTCTCTAGTTTTGCACCCATAGTCTTTACACCAGAACTTTCTTTGTGACTGATGTGATTCTCACGTTTTATAATGCATTAATTCAAAACATATTTATGAAGCATTCTATCAATTATTGCTAAAGACCAAGAAAAGCATGATTAGCAAATTGCATCTCTCTATTAAATGTCCTATTCTTACAGTCTTCTGGTTCTGAATTCTCGCCTCCAAGAGAGCCAGGTTTGTTTCACTTCCAGTTCACCTCAGGCACCTGTAGCCAACACCCATCACTGGAGGTTCTCAAGTTGCTATGATACTAAACAGGTTTCAGTGTCATAAAAGTCTAAAAAGGCCTATGAAGATTTTTTCCTCAAAAAATTCAGCCAATGAACCCCGATGGATCACAAAGGTATGATCAGCCACCGGTCAGGAGTGTGTTGTTCGGACCTGGGCAGTGTCTTGTTCACTATGCTTGTGGGTACCACGAGGCAGGAACCACCTCGACAGCAACTACAAATCCTACCACCTACAATCACAACAAATTAGATAAGCTTGTATTTGATTACCTAGCTGCTATACATTTTAAAAAATGAAGAAAGAAATTGGAAACTATGGTTTACTGATATTTTACCAATCTACCAAATTTACCAAAATCAACATGCTACAATCAGGCACATCGGGTGAGTTGGGGTGTGGATACAAGACATTAGAAAAGGAAAAATAGATACATTTAAATGTGATTTAGGAGATCAAATACATTACACGGTGGCTTATAACTTTGAAGTTGAGCAATACAGTATACTGTGTTAACATTTTGTGTTCAATTTATTTTTTGAGGATTTAGGTTTAGGTAAAGTCTTTCCCAATAAATGATTTACCATTTCTAATAAAACATTGAGGAAATTGTTCTGATTGTATCTCAGACTATTTAAAATGGAAGTTTATAGCGGTCTCAAAAGCTCCCATATCTTCAATTTTTAAAAATATGTATGGTAGTTAATTATCTTATATGGCTTTTTATTTTTAAATGGTACTGATCTCAAGAAGAGAAAAAATAGAAAGTGAATAAATAGATATTAGAACCAAGAAGGTTGGGAAATAAACCGAGAAAAGACAATCACTCTTTCATCTATTGATTCACTCATCCAATAAGTATTTACTGGTCACCTACTAATATACCTATTAATATATCACAGTATTAATAGCTCCAACTTTGGGTAGGATAGATAGGCAAGATATCTTTGGTGAAGTAAAACTGATTATGAGACTTAAGAAACCTACAGTCAAGAATATGAGTAAAAACTGTAAGAGCATTCTAGGAAAATGAGACTTTCAGTGCAAAGGCCTGGGGTGATAAAGAGATTGATAAAGAGATTGAAGAACATTACCGGTGACAGGTGTGAGCAGAAAACCTTATTTTTACCATTGAAAAACATTTTCCTTAATAATATTCATTATTAAATATTTTGTTCATATTATTTGTTAATGTCACACTATTTATATTACTCTCTCAAATAATATTGGCAAATGTATTATTAGAATGATTAATAATTATTGATTATTCTAGTTATCGGAAAAATCATCTTAGTATTTATGTTTGTAATAGTTACTGTATTATAACTTATAATAGTTTATTAAGAATCTATAAGTCCAATTATTGTTATATCTCTCAAATTTCATAATTAATTTTATAATACCACAACCCAGGTCTGATTACTCCAGATTGACACAGGAGAAAAACATCTCTGAGAGCTTAAGCGAATTGCTTAAGATCACACAGCTAGTCAGTTGCTCAACTGGAATTCATATTAAGGTTGGCAGTTTGAATCTCTCAGGAATTCCTTGGGAGAAAAATAAATGATTATAAACTCCCATAAAGATCCCAGCCCAGGAAACCTTGTTTGAGCAGTTCTAGCCTATCCTACAGGATCTATGAGTCAGAAATGTCTCAATGGCTGTGTTGCAGTGATTTACTCGCTGTGGATCTTCTAGCCATCATCACTGTAACCTCCACCAAAGGAAAAGGGAATTGTGCAAATTGGGTGTGTTTGCTCTTTTCCTGATGAGTAAGAGAAGATGGGGGAGGATGCTGATAGGATTATATTATTCAGTTCTGAGTGATTCTTAACTGAGTTGATGTTGATCGGAATAATTTAGAACACTAACACGGGGATTAGCCAATTATAAAATCCCGGTGGGTTTGAAATGAGGCCTCAGAAGCAGCAATGGGGACTCTCATAGCCATAAAAAAAGAAGAGCTAGGATTTGAATGCAGCCTTTTGGCACAGAGATCTCTGTGTAGTAAACATTTTTGGTTCAGAAGAAAAGGAGCTGTGCTACCTGAAGAGATGCTCAGAAAGAACAAAGGAACATCAACAGAACCAAAAAGCCCCAGCAGGAGACAGAGCTGAGCTAAGGGCTAGGACACTCACACAATGAGCCACACTGAACACCTTCTCACTGAGGCTGATGGCAGAGTGGACTACCTTTTGGACGTGATTGGTAGCCCTAAAAGAGCTTCTGTCGTGAGATCTCCAGTTTCTTTTCTATCAAACAATCCATATTTGAAGGAGCTTGGACTGATACATGGATCAAGAGGCAGCTGTGAGAACGGAATAAGGAACTACTGCCTGGTTCAAACCAGGAAAGATGTGTGTCAGGGGTGTACACGCTCACCACATCTATTCAATCTGCATGCTGACCAAACCATCAAAGAAGCTGGCTTATATGAAGAAGAATGTGGCATCAGGATTGGAGGAAAATGTATTCACTACCTGCAATATTCATACGAAATGACGTTGCTGTCTGAAAGTGAGGAGGACTTGAGGCACTTGCTTATGAAGAACAAGGGTTCCAACTAGCTCAGAAGCAACAAAGCCCACATGGAAGAAGCACACCAGTATGTGTGACCACGAGCTGTTGAAGGGATCGGGTGTCAGGCATCAAGGAACAAGAAATCATGTCAGTGTAAAGGTGGGTGAGTGCAGAGTGGAGACTCAGAGTCCATCGGTTGGCAACAGAACACCCCCCTGCTGAAGGGTTTTGGGGAGGAGACAAGCTAATCAGGGTGCAGGGTAGTAACAATGAAACATATAACTTTCCTCTAGTTCTTTAATGCTTCCTCCCCCCGACTATCATGATCCCAATTCGGCCTTGCAAATCTGGCTAGACCAGAGGATGTACATTGGTACAGATAGGAACTTGAAACACAGGGAACCCAGGATAGATGACTTCTTCAGGACCAGCAGTGAGAGGGGCGAGGCCTGGAGGGTGAAGGGAATGCGGGGTAGAAGGGGGGAACCAATTACAAGAATCTAAGTATAGCCTCCTCCCTGGCGAATGGACAGCAGAGAAGAGGGCAGAGGGAGACATCAGACAGGGTAACTTATGACAAATCTATAATAATTTATGAATTATGAAGGGTTCAGGAGGGAGGGGGAAAACAAGCAAACGATATTGAGGGCAAATGTTTTGAGATTGATGAGGGCAACAGGTGTACATAGGTGCTTGACTCAATGGATGGTTGGATGGGCTGTGATAAGAAATGTATGAGCTCTCAATAAAATAATTTTTTTTAAAAAGAATAATGAGGGTAACAAATGCACAAATGTACAAATGTGCTTTATACAATTGATGTAGGTATGGATTGTGATAGCTGTATGAGCCCCCAATTTTAAAAAAAGATAACGTAAAAAAAGAAAAAAGAACAAGGGTTATACCTTTCAGGTTGGATTACAACTCAATGTAAAGAAGAGCAAAGACCTTACAACTGCACCGATATGTAACATCGTGTTAAATGGAGAATAGGCTGAAGTCAAAAATTTTGTCTTGCTTGGACACACAATCAATACTCATGAAAGCAGCAGTCAAGCGATCAAAAGGCGGTTTGTAGTAGGTGGTGTTGCAGCACAAAACCTCTCCCGAGCATTAGAGAACTAAGATATTATTTTGAGGACTAAGGTGCATCTACCCCGGGTTATGGTATTTTCAATGGAGTCTTATGCATGTGAAAGTTGAACATTTACCAAGGAAAGCTTAAGAACCAATGTATTTGAATTTTAGTGCTGGCAAAGAACACAGAAAACACAATGGACTGCTAAAAGGACAAACAAATCTGTCTTAGAAGAAGGATGGCTAAAGTGCTCTTTTGAGGCCAGATGGCAAGACTTTAACTTACATACTTTGGATCTGTTATGAGTAGAGACCAGACCCTAGAGAAGGACAATGTATTAGTCTGGGCACATTGGAGAAACAAATTCACAAAATCTCCGATGTATAAGAGAGAGTTTTACATAAAGAAAACATCCCAATCCAGTACTGCCCAAGCCCACAAATCCAACATTAGCCCATATGTCTGACACCAATCCTCAAAGTCCTCCTCTATCTCACAAAACACACACAATGACACCGACTGCAGGAGGAAAGCCGAACGTGTAAGCATCTCAGTGCTGGCAGGGGTCTCCACACGGCTGCTCCAGCACCCAGGGCTGCATCAGGGTAGGTCTATGTGGCTTCTCCTCAGGGATATCTTGCAGGGAGTCAGCCTTGCCAGCTGAAGCAGGGAACTGCTAAGGCTGCTGCACCCTAGTGCGACCATCACAAAGCAAGAGACCCGAGAACTAGAAAGGTGAGGCTCACCAAGCCATTTATCCCTCCACCCTTCAAATAACCCCACACGTGTTTATCGGCCAGGTTGCCACAATCAACAAACTACCTCAGACATGATGCTTGGTATAATGAAGCGGCAGCGAAAAAGAGGAAGGCCCTCAACAAGATGGATTGGCACAGTGGTTACAACAGTGAGCTAGGGTTTGGGAATGATTGTGGGGATGGTGCAGGTGTTTGTTCTGCACATAGGGTCCTTTTGGGTAGGAACTGACTCGATGGTTCCTAACAACAACAAAGGAGCTTGGAACAGATAAAATAACACAGAGGTCAAGGACAATAGAGAGAGACACCTATGGACATGACTGAGAAGAGGCACTCAGAAAAAGCACTGTATCCTGAACATTTCTGATCCTGAAGTGTAACCTGTTAACTTCCCCAAGAAACCCCATAATTGCGAAGATTGTCTTTAAGATCTGAGTGGACCTTGCAATGAATTGTCAAACATGGTAGAAAATAGTTCACAAAATATTTTCTACTCCAACATGTTCTTTTTTTTTTTTTTTAACCTTTATTGTGACTCGGGTGAAAGTTTATAGAGTAGACATCACGTTTACATTCAACAATTCATACACATTTATTTCAACTCATCCATTGCAATCTGCCCATTCTCCTTGAATTGCCTGTTTCTGCTCTTTCTTTCTTAAACCTTTGAACTTTGATATTGGATAAATTCTGCCCTTTTGATGTCTTTCTCTGATTTTTTATAACCATGATGGACTTGGTTTCAGGTTTGAGTGGTCACTAAGGGCAATTGACTCAGGGTCTCACCTGTCTTTTTCCAACCAGCAAGTCTGGCTTTTTTTTTTAATTTGATTTTTGTTCCATATTATTTCCCCCACTCTATCCATGGCCTTATAATGTGATCCTTATCAGCGTTAGCAGGGAACCATCTAGTTATTCGGGCCTCAAGGTGGTGGAGACCCATGTTTGTATGGTCCATTAGTCAACTAGACTAAATGTATCCATATGCCCTTAGATTTTCCTCACTCTTCTTTCTTCAGGACAGGGAGAGACCTTAGAAAACCACTCAAGCAGTTAAGATCCCGGTGGCTACTCACTAAAGTAGTATATAGAACATTGTCTTTGTGAACTGTTATGCCAATAAATCTTGGTGTCCCCTGATCCCCCATGCCCCAAAACTCATCCCTTTAAGTTACTTGTAATTGTTTGTGTCTAAGATGTTTTCATGTCTCTGCCTGATGTGGGTTCCACCATATTCATAAATATCTTTACAGAAAATAAAAATACAATATACAATTAATATCTTTACAGAAAATAAAAATACAATATACAATTATCTTCTGTCAAATTTATATATATATATATATATATATATATTCCCCTCTGTCACTTGTTCAGTCTGCATGCCTATGTAAGCATCTACTCCTAGATCATTACTATTGCAAAAGTGCATATGTACATTAGTCTCTGTTGCCTTTAACTCTTGCAAACCTTCCAATTCCATGCCATCCATCCATCATTTTTACCAACTTCCCTCTTCTTAAATATTGTCTAGGTTATCCTGGTTTGTCTACCTTGAAAGGTGTTTCACAGAATCATCATTATTCTTTGCTGTTAAGTATTAATCCACTGTGTATATGTCACCTACTTCTTCACTCGAGTTAACACCTGTCTACACTCTAGCCTGTGAGGGACAATATTGATGGGGCATATGATTCTTGTTTGACTTTTTTTTCTTTCATTACTTTCTTTCTTTCATGGTTTCTGCTGACAAATATGGATTTATTCTCATTGGTTCCACTTTTTGGAATTGATTTCAGGACTCTTTCTTTGTCTTTGATTTTGGAAATTTTGAATATGATACATCATGGTGATTTTCTTTCTGGGTCTATAGTTTTTAGGGATTTTTCAGCGTCTTGAGTGCATTCTCTGTCTTTATATTAAGAAATCTTTCTTCCCACAACTCTTAGGTAACTTTGCTTTGGGGGGGATTAGGTCTTCCTAATCTGGCATTCCTAATTCTTATCACTCCAAAGTTATTCTTCTTGATGAGATCCCACATAATTCTTAGGCTTTCTTTTGAATTTGTTGTTGTCGTTGTTGTTCTTACATTCTTTTAACTCCTCTATTTAATTAATATTGAAAGATTTATTGTCAAGCTCACTTATTTGGCCTTCCCTTGATTCAGTTCTACTCCTTTGTTCTCTCAATGTATTATTTATATACACTTTCAGATAAACAGGGCAATAGATATGAACTGTTTGAATCTTGCCTTTATCAACCATAAATTCCTTACCAATTCCAATTCTGAATACTTTCCAAACCAATTATTCACCATTTTTCTGCTGTAGCCTCCCTCCGATCAACTTATTGGCTAACACTGAATTCAAATCTCACCCTTTCTGACAATAATTCTTAGGAAACTTTGGTCTCTCATCTCCCCACACTTTTTGGTTTTCTTAGAAAAAAAATATTATAATCCATTAATTATTTTTTAAACTATATTCTCCTTTATGACATTTTCTAAGTCAAGACATGTTGTGTAGCGTATAATGGTCATGTAATTCTTATTTGTCACATTAATTAATGATAAAATTATGCAATGAATACAATTTAATGCATTCCATGATATTATATTTTAAAATCAAAGACAGTATACAGTCACTCACCATACTGAAAACTTGTGGTTTTCCAGTTCTTCTAAATAAGACGTTGCCTGTGAATAATCTTCATTTTCTCTAGTTCTCCAAGAAGATGATTTTTTCTTTGGGTAATGAAGAGCCAGGCTGTCTCCCTTATCAGTAGAATTAAATAAATTAAAAATAAAGTCATATTAATTCCAGATTCTAAATGTATTTAATTTTCATAGCATTTATTCCAACATAACTTACAGAATCATTGCCTGTGAAAACCATATGTAGCCATAACATTTATTTTTTTGCAGTGAAATTATTGTTAAACATTCCAGATTCTCTCAATATATGTTCACCCTCACAATTGCAGAGATTGTGTCTTACTAAGTTTTGTATCATATCACATGGAACAGTTTCTATAAATGTTGCTGGACTGAGAAATAAATATATACTTGATGATGGTATTTATATTAGGACTATATCCACTCTTCACTTATCAAATGGATAATTTGCAAACATCAGGGTGCTGTGTAAAAAATTAGCACTATTCTAAAATAGAAGTTGACAACAGATCACAAAATGGAAGATGATTATATTACTATATATCTGCCAAATCATATAATTGCAAAACCTCTGCTAATCCTGACCTAACCAAATTGACACATACCTTATCAACACAGTCTGCTAGCCAACATTAATATAGTCTCTCACCTTGGTATTTATTAGTGGGACACATATATCATTAATGGAAAAATACTTTATAGTAGGGTTTTTTACTATTTTCATAAATTCAAAATATCAGAATACAATTTAATTGATAACTGAAGAGTAGGAGTAGCTGTATTGATTACAAATGACATAAATACAGCTTGAACTAGATTTAGGAAAAAAGTTTTGTGGCAGTTACATAATCTCTTGTCAACTTGCAAAGGAGTGGAGTCTAGCCTGTCAATCAGGTTGCAGCTTGATGACCTCATTTGGAGGAACAAAGCAGATAAATAGCTCACTGGAAGCCAGATACACACTCTCTCTCCCCGTGAGACATTCCTGCTAACAAGACACATGAAGCTACATTGATGAAGCCAGATCCCTAGAACTGGTGGAGCCACATGGAGACTCACACCAGCGCTGAGATGCTTCCACTACCACTGGATCCCCAAGACTTGCCATCCACTGGCCTGTGATCTTCATGCATTTTGGTGTCATTGCAAAAAAGTGCTTAGAAAAGTTCAAGGTTAAATGGCTTCACTGGAATTCTACCAGTCATTCAGAAAATAACTGATATCAGTTCTACTCAAGCTGTTCCAGGATACAGGAAGGGCCAGAAAAATCTCAAGGTTAATGTGTGAAACAAGTATAACCCTTATGTGAAACCAGGAAAAGACAAAGAGAAATCAAAGTAATCCGAAAGGGCAAAGAAGAAGTGAAAGTCTCGCTATCTGCAGACACTGTGATTTTATACGTGGAAAGACTCAGCAAGAAAGTTGTTGGAAATAATCAAAAGACTCCACGATGCGACAGAACACATGATTAATATACAGAAATCAATCAGATTCCTGACCTCTAACAAAGAGCTGTAGAAGAAGAAATCAAGAAAACAAAACCATTTCTAATAGCCACCTGAAAATTGAACTCCTTAGAATAAACCTCACCAGAGAAACAGATGACTGGTATCATGAAATTACAGAACACTTCTTCATGAAACAAAGAGACCTGCCGAAATGGAAGAATCATCCATGTTCTAGATAGGAAGTTTAACACTGTGAAAGTATCACTATGATACAAAACAATCTACCACTACAACACAATTCAGATCCAGATCCCAACTGCATTCTTTAAAGATATGGAATAATGAATTGCTAACTTGATATGGAGCGACAAAAGACCTAGGGTAACCATAGACTGTCTTAAGAAGACCAACAATATAGGAGGCTTCTCATTTCCTGACTTCAAAACCCATTAGACATTCACAGTAGTCAAAACAGCCTAGTAATAGCATCATTATAGGTCATAGACAAATGAAACAGAATATAAAACCCAGAAATAAATTAATTCACCCACAAACAACTATCTTTTAAAAAGAGCCAGAGGTCATTAAATGGGAAAGAGATAGACACTTCAAAAAATGGTGCTGACAAAATTGAATTTTCCTCTGCCTAAGAATGAAATACTACTTCACACTTCAACCTATGTACAAAAGCATACTCAAGATGGATCAAAGACCTAAACATAAATCCTAGGGCTATGAAGATTGTCAAAGAGAAAATATGGGGGGAAATATATAAGGGGCCCTTACAGCGCATAGACTTACTATCAAATACAATGAAGGAAGCACACAAAATATAGGATAAAATAATTGGCTGGGACCTACTGAAAATAAGACACTTCTATGCATCAAAAGACCTCATCAAAAGGGAAAATGAAAACTCACAGAGTGGGAAATTTTATTTTGCAATGACACAATGAACAAGAGCCTAATCTCTAGAATCTATAGAAAATACAGTAACTATAAAAAGACACTAAAGACCCTATTTCCAAATGGGCAAAAGACATGGACAGATAATTCACCATAAATAACATATAAATGGCCTAAAACCATGTGAAGTAATGCTCATAATCTTTAGTTATTAGGGAGATGCAAATCAATGCAATAATGAGATGCCACCTTATACTAATAACAGTATCAAAGTTAAAAAAAAACAAAGACAGAAAATTCCTAATGCTAGAGAGGCTGTGGAGATATGGGAGCCCTCATTTACTGCCAGTAGGATGGTAAATACGTACAGCCCTTGTGGAAAGTGATAGAGTGTTACTGCAAATAAATGGGAATAAATATTACATATAATCCAGTGATAGCTCTTCTGGCTTTATATCATAAAAAAACATTGCATGAACAGACATATGCACAGCCATGTTCAACACATCACTGTTATAATAGCCAGAAGATGGAAACAACCCCAAATCCCATCAGGAGAAGAATGGATAGAGAAACTTGGGTACATACACAAATGGAGTACTAGGCATCACTTAAAACGCAAGGATGAAACCATGAAGCACCTCTTGACCTGGATGAACCATGTTGAGTGAAATTAGCCAGTCACCAAAGGACAAATATTGTATAAGACCACAGTTTCAAGAGAAAATAAAACAGAACAACAAGACAAGGACTTCCAGTCCAAAGGGAACAGGCTTTGGAGGTTTCAAAGGGGGAAAATGGAGGAATAGACTATGGGGGTGACAGGTACTAACTTGGGTGAAGGCGTTTTGTAATTCATACAAGAGAGAAGATAAATCAAAGGAAAGAGGGTAGGGTAAGCTTGGGAGGGTAGGTGGAGTTGACAATTCACTTACACTGCTGAACTCTAGACTAATGATAGAAAACATGACCCCTGCCCCCAGTCACAATTAAGAAAAAATATTTTTAAAAAACACAAGTAAAAATCTTTCTGATATTCTTCGCTGTTAGCCAAGCTCAATCTGGGATCAGCAATGAAAACCCATATTCTGGATCCTCTTCCTTTTCCTGTTAGAATTTCTGGCAATTCCTTTTCAATGTACTTCTACAACTGTTTTTGAATTAGGCAAAGTTTTATTTGCATGTGAAATGAATTAAATCGTTTGGTAATTTGTGCATGCTTTTGAATCATCTTCTATAGAATAGTCGAAAATCTTTTCTTAAAAACATGTTTGGAGAATGATGATGGCAATAAATGTGCATATGTGCTTGACACAATGGATGGATAGATGGATGGATGGATGGATGGATGGATGGATGGTGATAAGAGTTTACAAGCCCCCACGAAAATGATTAAAAAAATAAATGATGGTAGTGGACAAAATTCTTCTTGCTTTTCATTATGTTTTTGTTGATAACCAAGACAGGCTGCTAACAGAAAGACTGTCAGTTTAAGTCCACCACAGGTACCTCAGAAGAAAAGACTGACAGGCTCGTTTCAAAAAGCAAGCCATTGAAACCTCTGCAGAGCACAACTCTACACTGTCCCCCGTGAGTCATCATGCATGAGACACCACTCTGGTCTCTTTTTGGGGTTGTTTTGTTTTGTTTTTATGAAACCACGACATTGGAAATACAGAAGCTGAGTCTACTTTGTCTGAAGTCCTGATGTGACTGACCTGTTCCATTGTTAGGCATTCGGAAGAAAAGGTCAGGCTTCTTGTTTCATTGGTCAATGGTTTGGGCTCACTAGGAGAAAGGTGGCTATAATGAGATTTATGAGAAGTAAGACTTTCTGCAATGAAAGAGAGCTTGTGGTTCATAGGCCGGTGCAACTCGGATGCTGTGGCAAGCGGCTCAGCAGGAACACATTGAAATGCCACTTAGCAATAGCATTTCTTCCCCAAACTCCTTAGAGGGTCTTTAAGTGGGGCTCAGCGGAGACCTGTTCACCTGCCCATCTGGCCAGATGAAGAGCCAGGAGATTGTTTTCATCAAAGGAGAGGGCCTTAGAAAGCGGAAATGGTGAATAAAGGTCTGAATGCTGCGGATTACAAATGCGTTTGAACTCCCCTGGGAAGATCAGATGTGAGCCCTGTGGGAGCTTTCATGCCTGCCCAAAAGTTGCAGGCCATTTTTCTTTTAGAAGGGGGGTGGAAAGTACTCTGCTTAGAGGATTGTGTTAATATGATCAGTCATAACAACAACAAACACCAGGTGCAGCTGAAGTATCAAAGCAAATAAATATGACATCATGTTCAATTCCACCCGTGTTATTATGATCATCCAAAACATCACAACTCTGAATTGAATCCAGTCTAAATCCTGACACCATACAGCAGGAAGACTGTGACACCTTTTGGGAAATCATGTCTTCTATATTTACCAGAGAAGCTTCTAGGGTAGGCTTGCTATGAAGCGTATCCAGGGAATCATAGGGTATCCCTGACTGAGTAGCTCACGATGAGCTCACCACCCTGAGGCCTCTGAAGGATCCTATGGTCACTGATTGTTTGATTAACTGAAGCTTTTCATTCGAAGTTAAACTTTATCCACTTCCAAGGCCATTCTGTGAACTACTAAGTTCTACAAATTTTCTCACTGCCAATTGCTGTTCCAAATGAATTCCTAATACCATGCAAAGAAGGACAAGAAGAAAGAGGAAGAAGCTTAGCATTTGGATCAGTCTCTGACTTAAGCGATTTCATTTTCAAAAGGATGGTATACGGCCCAAACCAAACCTGCTGCCATTGAATACATTCTTACTGCTAGTGACCCTAGAAGACAGGACAGATCTTCTGCAATAGAGGTGCCAGGTCTGTGATGTTAGGGAGGAAGACTGCCACATCTTTCTCCCTGCTGTCACTAGTGAGTGGGCAATGCTGACTTTCTGTTTATCAATGAAACACTGAACCATTGTGCCACCTGAATCCCTGACCTCTTATTTAGGATGTTCTCAATATCCGTGAACTTTCCTCCTCACCTTCCCAGAAGATGTCCCTTTGAGTTAAGGTTACAAGAAAAAACGAGCAGAAGACATATAGTCAGACGAAATTAATGAAAAAGTGTTAATGGGGTATTTAATGATTGATAAAAATATAAACTCTGAAGCTGGACAGTGTGTTTGAATATTAACTATACACTTAGGAAAACTATTATTTTGGTAAATGTATTTCATCTACCTATGTGAATTTCTCACTGGTATGATGGTAAGTCAAACTGTATTGCTACCTTTATTAATATATTAATATTAAATAAATAAATAAATAAATAATATTAAATAAATAAATATTAAATAAATAAATCAAAATCAAAATAAATAAATAAAAATATCAAAATATGGAGCTAATGCTGCTGGCCATCTTCTCCAACGAGGTCTATATATTTCTGAACGTGGTGTTTTCATCTTTTTAACCCTTCCTCCAAGCTCCTGTGCCCTTTGATTGATACCTCCTCAAAACACCAGTCTTAGAATCCGCACATTCCTTTTCAATGTTATTTGAGTTTGGGGAAAAAACGGAAGTCTGAAAGGGTGAGATCAGGGTCAGTGCATGTGGTTGGGTTTCCCAGTAAAATTCTCACTGGACAGCTCTTGTACCCTATATGATTGAACAAGTGTAATGTCATGATGGGAAAACAATCTTCGATGCATATTTCTTGCCCTTTTTCTCATCAATGTAGTTTTCAGTTCTCTCAAAGCATCTCGATTATAACCCCCGTGACTGGCCCTGTGTTCTTTGAGAAACTCTATTCAAATGACTCCTTTAGGATCTCAAAATAACACTCCCCATCACTTTCTGAGCTGATGTCCCTGAATGGAATGTAACACTTCCACTAGAAGCCATCAGAAGGCAATGTCTTGATAGGACATATTTTAAAGCACCCCAACGAGACTAAGACAGACAACTCCAAGTGCACTACAAAGAGAACTTGTTTGCACACATTTGATGATCACAGATACATGGTTAAACACGTTTTGTTCAGAATCAACCTGTGCATGTATGAACTAAAACCTACGAGCAATACTTTTTGACTTACCATTGTACAGTGATAATAGTTGTGTCTACCCCATTAGTTTTCTGGGAATGAGTATTTGATGGAGAGTACTCAAAACACTCCCCTAGCATGAAGTAAACGTTATAGCCTCCGGCTACAAATTGTATTGAACTTTTGGTTCCTAAGCTTTCTTCTTTCATGGTAATATATTCAGACACTGTTCATATTAGGCGATGGCTCACTATTTAAAGATGAAGGAAAAAGTACCAGTCTTGAGAGTAAGGCACAAACGTCAGGATGCTCCTTACAAGAAAGGAAAACAAGACTTCATCTCACAAACTTTAGACATTGTCAGGAGAGCCCAGTCCCTAGAAAAGTACACCATGCTTGGGAAAGTAAATGTGAAAGAAAAAGTTGGTGCTATAGACCTATGGTCAGGACAGTAGAAAATAAACACCATGATTCAGATAATTTGTATGAGAAAGACTGGGAAATTATTTCACTGGATTTTCCAGTCAAGTCAAATCAGCCTTTCAGAAGACTTAAAACTCAAAGTCACTTGGTATAGATAGATATGCATTTTGTAAATTATTATGTCTCATAAAACTTTAGTAAAAATATTTTAGTAAAAAAAAAACTTTAGTAAAAGTATTTTAACCAAAATGTTGGGGTCCTGGCTACATAATTTACATCAGTTTATCAAGATATATTTGAATAGACTTCATGGCATGCTAAATAAATCATGAAAACACAGCAAAATCAGCACATTTTCTAATTATCCTTGGCCAAGCTGAAAAAGCCCTGTAGACTTATTAATTTAACTGAAGTCTTCAACAGCTTAAAGAAGTCTGATTCAAACTTAATAAAAAGTTTATTGGTCTCGTTGCTTTCACACACATCAGCTGCTGTAGCATGTCAAGCACTTCACAATTACTTTGAAGACCAAATTACTTTCTACCTGGAAATACATTCTAAGAAATAATAGTTAATAACTAGGGACTGCTATTTTCATGGTCTTTCCAAAAGCAACTTGTACAGCCTTCATCTTACCTTATCGTGTAATTCATGGTCTTCTTTTATCGGGTTGCGATCACAGTGCACAGCGCAAGGATCAATTTTATTAGTAAGGCTTCCTAGGGTTAAAAACACAAGGCAGAAAAATTATAGTACAGATTTTCACCTCAGATGTAACCTGACTGCTCAAATCCAACAGCCTATACAAGGCCAGGGAAATGTCAAGTAAAATATCTAATTTTAAGGGGGCTCCAAGTTGATACGGCTCCAGTTTTAATTCGGCTAGTCTATGAACTTGAAGTAGACTGCTACCTTGACACAGGCAGCTGTGTCTGCTCTGCATTGCTGGCCTTGTTCTTGTAGGATTCTTTATCATCTGCTGTTTGGGGGATCAAAATTTCAAAGTAATAATTCATGTCAACATTTCCATTTAAAACCATGAGATTAGAGTGTTCTTATCTACTGCCTTCTGTATGGCCTGCACACAATTTATCTGTCTCTCTTTCTATCTTATAGACTTACTTTATATCACTGATGATAACTATTGACATTTTAACCACATAATTGTTTTTCATTTACTTCCTTTTCTATTTTGAGGCATTGGCTCGCCTGTACTTTGTCAGATGTTTGTCTACATCCCTGGCCTCTACTCTTTACATGCCAGCAGCACCCTACAGCTCCCCAAGTTATGACAACCCAAATTTTCAAATGTCTCTGAAAAACACAGTTAAGATTACTGAATCCTTGAGAACAATGTGTCTTTTTTCATCTTTGCTTCTCCTAGGGAAATAGCAGAGTGCATGAAACACAATGCCTTCTCAAATATTATTTCTTAAGTGGGAAAAAAAGGCATTGTAAAACCTTGTATTGCTCCACTTTTTTGGCTTCTCTAAATTAGTTTCTCACTTATGTAAATATCTTTATATAGGATGATGGGGAAATAGATCTATGTGCATATATCTATAGGTTTAGTATTAAGGTAGCAGACGGACATTGGGCCCCTACTCAAGTATCCCCTAAATGCAAGAACACTTTGTTCTATTAAACTGGTCTTTCATTATGCTCACCTTCCTGACATGATCGCTGAAGACAAAATGGGTGCATAAGCAAATGTGGTGAAGAAAGCTGATGGTGCCCGGTTATCAAAATATTAAGCATCTCGGGTCTTTAAGGTTTGAAGATAAACAAATGATCATCTAGATGAGAATCAACATAGTCCACAGGGAATAAGTACACCAGCCTGTGTGTTCACAAGGTGTTGATAGGATTAGGTATCAGGCATCAAAGAACAAAAATCTTATCATTGTGAATGAGGGGGACTGCGGAGTGGAAACCCAAAGCCCATCTCTAGGCAGCTGGACATCCCCTTACAGAAGGGTTGTGGGGAGGAGACGAGCCAGTTGGGGTGCAGTATAGTCCTGATGAAACATACAACTTTCCTCTAGTTATTTAATGTTTCTCCACCCCCCCACCTCCACTGTCATGATCCCAATTCTACCTTATAAATCCCGCTAGAACAGAGCATGTACACAGGTACAGATAGGAGCTGGAAACACAGGGAATCTAGGACAGATAAGCCCCTCAGGATCAATAATAAAAGTAGCATTACCAGGAGGAGAAGGGGAAGGTGGGGAAGAAAGGGGGAACTGATCACAATGATCTACATATAACCCCCTTCCTGGGGAATGGACAACAGAAAAGTGGGTGAAGGGAGACATTGGACAGTGTAAGACATGAAAAATAATAATCATTTATAAATTATCTGGAGTTCATGAGGGAAGGAAGTTGGGGTAGGGGGGTGGGGGGGGTGGGAAATGAGGAGGTTGTGGGATGGGGAATGAGGAGCTGATACCAAGGGCTCAAGTAGAAAGAAAATATTTTGAGAATGATGATGGCAACAAA
>NW_022104553.1:7734820-7746175 GCF_000313985.2 Echinops telfairi
CTTCAATTAACCCCACATGTGTTTATCAGCCAGGTTGGCACAATAAACTAACTACCTCAATCCACCCCTTGCCAAACTGGGACCTGTACGTGATTCTTTAGCTTCATGATTGAAATTAAGTAACACCTACACCTTAATCCTATATTCCTGTGAATATGTTCCCCCACCTATGAAAGTTTGTAAGCCACCCACTTCATGCCTTTATCCCCTCAATTTTGAGTGTCCAATTTATATACTGCCCACTTACATCCACCCAGTTCTCTGAGAAGACAATCTTGTTTTTTGACATGAAGAGTCTTCATTCCAGTTGGAACCTTGTGAAGTCTGCAGCGATAAGCAAAATCCAATCTAGACAGGCCATCCATGAAGTCAGCAACAATATGTACCAGTTCACAGGCTCAAAACTCTCCATCTGGTTGGGTTCTGGTCAACTCAATGTGGGCTGCCTCATTCTGCCTCGTCAGGGTGTCCATTGGTCTCCTTGCCTTTAGACCATGGGCTCTCACCAATACTTAACAAGCCTAGCCCTCTCGTGCTAGGTCATGAACCTTAGACCAGTCAACCCGCTTTCATCTTCTCTTTTTCCTGTAAACCAAGTCCACAGGTGTCAGTGGCCCAACTCAACCCATCTCTTTATTGCTGCAATTCTCCACTTGCTCTCAACAAATAGATGCAGGTGGTCACCTAGCAAGCATTTTAGCCTGCTCACATGCTCCCTTTAACATTCAGTCCTAAAGAGAAGTTTTCTTCATGGTTCCAGATTTTTCCCAGCTTCTAAGAAATACCATTGGTTCCTGAGTACGCCAAAGCACTGGGTGGGGCATATCTTTCTTTGTATAGCTTGCTTTGCAGGCATGGCCTAAACCCATCTAAAGATCAAATTTTAATGGCTCAAAGCAAGTAGGCTTACAAACTTTCTAATTGCATACTTCCCATGCTTTCCCCATAAAACAACTGAGTAAATAATGGCTTTATCTGACCTCTGGCTAGACAAGAAAAACTACTACGAGGGAGAGGTCAAACAAACATCTACTCTCCATCTTATGATTTGTTTCTCCAGTACCCCACTCTCGGTACCATACTGTGTTAGTCTGGGTACTTTAGAGACAAATCCACAGAAACTCATGTATAAGAGAGAGTTTTATATAAAGGTTAAGGGTGCATCAAGAAAACCCAGTGCTGCCCAAGCCCACAAGTCCAACATTAACCCATTAAAACATATGTCCAACACCAATCCGCAAGTCCTCTTCCTCACAAAACACATGCAATGATGCCGACTGTAGGAGGTAAGCCGAATCAGTGAACATGTAAGCATCTCAGTGCTGGCAGGGGTCTCCGCACGGCTGCTCCAGCACCCAGGGCTGCATCGGGGTAGATCCATGTGGCTTCTCCTTGGGGATGTCTTGCAGGAAGTCAGCCTTGCAAGCTGAAGCAGGGAACAGGCAGCTGCACCCTGGTGCGACCATCACAAAGCAAGAGACCAGAGCACTAGAAAGGTGAGGCTCACTTAGCCATTTATCTCTCTGTCCTTCTATTAACCCCACTTGTGTTTATCAGCCAGGTTGGCACAATAATCTAACTACCCCAGGAGGCTTTCATGTTGATGTGATGTTGCCCAAGTTTCAGTAGAGCTTCGTGAATAAGAAGAACAGTCTAACAATTTACTTTCCCAAACCAACAAATGAAACCCTATGGATAGAAATGGTCCAATCCATAGCTGTTCATGAGGAGGGCTCAGGACTTGGCAGTGGTTTTATTGCTTTTCCATTTTTCATGGGGTGCCATGAATCAAGTGCCGCTAACCACCATATATATCACATACCAAGAGTAGCCAAGGTTTTGTTTATTATGTCTTCTCTTGCTCCAGGGTGGAATACCACCATCCCTGCCCTTTGCAATTGCCTCTGAGGACATTTACAATAAAATTTCAGCAGTGTAAAATTTGGGGTGAATCTTTTCTCCCCTAGATTCACCAGCCAAGCTCTTGTCCCCCAATCTTGATTTTTCAGGCTCAAGATCTTTGAGGTAGAAGCCCTTTTAGAGTTCATATCCTGTTCACTCTGCTAACCTGAAGGCATGGGCTAGATAATGCCCTTCTCTAGAGAGTTTCAGATTGAGGAGACACAGATTTTGTGAAAAGACTCACATTTCAGACTGGAATAAGGTAATACAAACCATTGAAAGAAAGTCCTTACTTTGTGTGGTAGTTACATAATATCCTGTCAACTTGAGAATGGGTGGAATCTAGCCTGTCAATCAGCTTGCAGCTTGATAACCTCATTTGGAGTCTTGGAGATAAATAGCTCACTGGACGGCAGATACACTCTCTTTGCTTGGTCTTCCTGCTGACAGGCCACATGGAGCTATACTGATGCAGCCGGAGCCCTGGAATTGCAGGAGCCCCGTGAAGACCCACGGCAGTGCTGAGATGCTTCCACTGCCACTGGGTCCACAACACTTTCTACCCACTGGCCTGTGATCTTCCTGCACTCAATGTCATTGCAAGTGTTGTGTGAGTCTGAAGAGGAACTTATGGACTGGCATTGAACATATGGGCTACTATCAGGCTTATGGACTTGATCTGGATTGGGCTGGAATGTTTTCTCAATATACAATTGCCCTTTTATATAAAGCTCTTTCTTATACACATTAGTGTCTCCCTTGATTTGTTTCTCTAGTCTACCCTGACTAACACATTTTGAGTCTACAGTAAGAGAGCTCTTCAGAAGTGACATTTTTATGTTCAAATCAAAATGAGAAGGAAAAAAGAGAAAACGTTTTCAATTTAGATTTTTAAGAAGTAGTTTATTGAGTTACAATCAATACATCAGATAATTCAATAGACCAAAGCCAAGTTTATTGCCATCGAGGAGTTGATGGTGGCTCATAGAGAGTCTGTAGAACAGTGTCAAGTGGCTCCTGTGAGTTTCTGAGACTGTAACTCTTTGTGTGGGAATAGAATGCCTCGTCTTTCTCCTGAAGTGACTGGTGACTTCAAATTGCTGTCTTTGCAATTCGCAGTCCTATGTGCAGCCAGTAGGCTACCAGGACTCATATACAATTCAATAGTTCAATTATATTAAGAAAATGTAATCATCACCATCATCAACTTTGGAATGTGTTTTTCCCTCTTGTACTCATTGGTCTTAACTTCCCATTTCCCCTCCCCTCCCCTGTTGTCCCCAAAGGTAATTATTTCAGTTACTGTTTTCATAAATGCTGGCTTTCCTATACATGAAAACGTATGAAACAAGGACAAAGAAACAGAAGAAAAGGTTTTTTTAAAAAAAAGACCCAGAAACAATGCTCCTATAAAAAATCTCAATCCAAGGTGAAACAAATGGTATTAAAAATTTAGCATCAATTGAGAGTGGGTCCAAAGGGAGATTAATGGGCAAGATGTTAAATAAGTAAAGTATTGCTTTCAATGTCTTGTAACCTAGTCTCTGCACATGATTGTTATCTAGTGTAAAATATTTAATATTAGAAAATATATCTGAATGATTTCTAAGAGCTTCATATCTATAATATTGTATACTTCTCACCTGAAAAGAAAGTGAGGGAGGGTGAGAAAGAGGGAGAAGAGGAAGAAAGCTGGGAGAGAAACTGTTATCACTCCTTTACACAAATTTGGAAATTGAATAAAAGAACTTTCCCCAAAGCAAACAAGTAAATCTGGGAAAATCCAATATCTAGATTCAGCTCAATTTAACCTCAAAACCCCAGTTTTTGGTCTGTTCTGCCCCTCTTCTGCCAGCAGCCTGAGGGAGTTCTCTTCATATCAGAGGCCTTGCGGTTAGATCATATCCATTCAATAACCTCTCTGGTGATATGCAACCTTATAGTGCTTGGGAATCAGGACTTGGTCCTCTTTGGAATCCTACTTTAGAAATCCGGCCTACTATACATATACATGACTTGTGATTCAGTAGGATTTATAGTTGCCCTATGTGTCAGTGATGATTTAATGGTCATTTTCCATGCAGGAGAATAAGGTCTAATTCCTTGTCAATGATGCTCATGTGAAATTCCACTCATTTGTCAATGGAGGTATGTATGTAGATATGACGCTGAATGGGTTTCAATAGAACCATCTACCTCCTAAAGTCAGCCAATGAAAACCTTATGGATCACAAGACTCAGATGCAAAGCCCATCATGAAGATACAAAACTGGGCAGCATTTTGTTTTATTGCACATAGTGTTGCCATGAGTCGAGGGCAGGGTAGATGGCAGCTAACAAACCGACATAGTTGTTATGTGCTAAATGATTTCAGGGCCACGTAGTCAATCAATGCTTACTCACAGCAATGCTCAAGGGCATAGTAGAACTGTTGGATTTTAAGATTATAACTCTTTACGGGACTAGAAAGCTTCATCTTTCTCCCACGAAAACGGCAGTGTATGTAAAAAATTCCCTATCAAAAAACAATGTATGTAAAAATATCCCTATCAAAAAGATAGTTTCCTAAAAGTCTTCTTATCTGATTTTTTTGTACAACACAGGAGATTCTTTACTGTAAAGCCTATCTTTTTAATATACATTTATATATGTAATTACATATGGTAATGCTTAATTAATATGCATTTGAAAAGATAATTATTATATAATTATACATAGTGTAATAAGCACATTTAATTGTTACATAGTCATGTTTTAATAACTAATTATATATAGTGTATAAATATTATATATGATACATTTAATCAAATTATGTTCATGGTATATATGCACTTTGTGTGCTTTTGAAAAATATTCTATTTTTTACTTTTCTTAAAAATTTCCCCCCTCAATTGTGTTTTTTCCTAAGGTTAGTTTTTAATCACTGCATCGCTTTGAATAGATATTTATATCCTGCTGAATAAATTTTATTAAAAAACCTTAATGTTCTTTTGTGCTCATTTTTCCAGAAAGGAGTGTCTAGGATCAGAAATACTTAGAGTAACAAAACACTTTTGATTTTCTCCACTGCACAGCAAAAGGTATTATCAAAACAAACTATCACAAGCAATTAATAAATGTATTCAAGTATTCACATACTTTCCTAAAATAACTGTACCCATGACTTTCATTTGTTCCTATTTGGTTAACAAAAAATAATTTATTGATACTTTTGTTTATAATACCATGCTTCTAATAATTTTATTTTTGGTGTTTGCCAGACATTTATAAATTTCAGATTATCAAGTATCACCCCTTGTCTTTTCCCAATTTGTTCAGTTGAAATATTTAACTTTATCTTTGAGACTTTTATATTACCTTTACACAGTATAGATATTAACCTGTTTTCTGAAATAAGGGTTCAAAATGGTTTTTCAGTTTGCAATATGGCTTTTAATTTCTTTATAGAGAATGTATGTGTAAACGCTACATATATTTTTTGCAGTCATGTGTATCTTATAAGCTTAGAACATCTTTACGCACTATGTAGTTCAACACACTGCAGATCCACAAACTGTAGATAAAGAGTTTGTTTATTTGAATTCTCCGCTGTTTCCTTACACTCTTACATGTCCACTCCTAGGCATGAAACAGTCCTCCTAACTCGCAGGATTGCCTGTGCAAGCAGAGCTGGCTTCCATTCTTCTTTCTGTGGCCTATTTCTTAGCATCACCCCACCATTCTCCAAGTCACCGAAACGCAAAACCTTTCTCGCTTTCACACATGTTCCTTGTTTGACTTTGGCCACATCCAATAAGTTGCCACATTCTCTTACATTTCATCAGGTAGTGTTCAGAGTCACTCCCACCTCTTGTTGGCGATCACCCCAGCTTGAGCCTGCATCTCAACCCACCATCTGAAATAGAACGACGCTACAGTTTTTCACAGCTTGTTTCTTCATATATAATACTCATGGTCACCCCTAAAAGTTATGCAATACTAGGAAGCGTCCAAAAACCCATGGAAAAATTCCATATATGTTTGAATATCCTTTTCCATGAACTTTCCTTCCATTAGCTAGGTATTCTTCCTAAAATGGTATTTTTAAATTTTTAATTTCCCTTCATATCTTCCGTGTATTCTCCCTGGACAGCTTTTGGTTTGATTGTGTCACTGCGTTCAGACAGACTTGAGTGATGTGGGAAACAGAAAGATTTCTCCCAATTGGTCTCCCCCAAATATATGTTAGATTTAGGACACTGATTGCAGCTAATGATAAATGATTGTCAAGTTACCTCCCTGAAGGCTATCAGTTGCCATACAACTGTCTGGACTGGTAGGACCCACTCCCTGCTGTTAAGCACAATGGACTACTTCTCCCTAAAGACCTGCGACCATTAGCTTGGTCCCTGTAGGTGGGGTTTACACCCTACTGATAATGGTTTCTATGGAGATCCAGAGAACTGGTCAAACCTGCCCAGTGACATCCAAAGTTAGGCTGCCATCCTGAATCTAGGATCCACCCTTCTTGTCACATGTATACCCCTAATCCCTCCTCTTCCTATTGTGTGTATATCCCTAAATTGTCCCCCTCTCATTGCTGTATAACCTAAAGTGCAACCCCTTCCTGTGACGTATGTCTTTACCTGTAATTAGTGGGCTTGCAATACCCCCAAAGGTATATAGGTCTGGGCTCCTCCCTTGCCTTCTCATCATTACCCCTCTCCTCTCCCATCCTCGCTCCCCTGTTCCCTTTCCCCTTGTCCTCCTTCCCTTCTCTCTCTTCTCTCTCTCTCTCTCTTTTCTCTCTCTCTCTCTCTTTCCACATGGACCACCAAGTGAGGCTGAGGTGAGCTTGCTACCATGAAATGTGTCTAACTCCATTATTTCAATCTCTCTTCTATCTCTCATGCTCTCTATGACTTTAATATAATATTTATATATAATAACCATACAGTTGTGCCTATCGAACCAGTGATTAGTGATGGGGGGCTGGCCCATTCCCCCACAGAGTGACAGCCACTATCAACAACAACATAGTACCTTAACAGGGGTGGGGAACCATTTTGTTGTTGTTGTTGTTGTTCAAAGTTCCTTTGGATATTTATAACTTCATTCATCGACAGACAAAATTATCAACTTAAATATTAGCCTACTATATTTAGCCAAACATTTCAACCCACCCCTGATGTGCTAGCTGGATCTCTACCCTTTGGTGAGCCATGGGGTGTTAGCTGGTATGGTATGGCTCTCGGCCTGGGTGCCCCCACCTCTGAGGCTTAACGACTCATCGTGGGCCCTTGTAGGAAACAACCCATTTGCTTTTTATCATTCTCACGTCATGATGACAAAGAAGCACATCCTCAAGGAGATGGGTTAGCACCGTAGCTGCGACTGGACTCCAATATAAGAGTTGTGAGGACCGTGCAGGACTGAGCAGAATTTCCTTCTGTCTACATAAGACCACTGTGGGCTGGTAGTGCCTGAACAGCATCTAATAGCAACGTATGCGCACCATGCCCAGATGTGCACGCATATATATGCAGGAGGGCTGTACAAAGTTCATTAAAAATGAAATTAAAAGATGAGGGGATTTTTTCCCCCGTGAAATTTTTCAAAACCCCCCCCCATACAAAAATAAATAGATAGGCATACATACTAGTCTTTATAGAGGGATCTTGCTATTTTTTTGCACAAAAAGAATTTCCTATTGTATATGTTCCTCTTCAACTCTCTAATGTGGAATTCTCTTCAATGTATTAACATATTTCAAATATATTCTTTTCAATTGCAATGCAATATAATATTACATTGTGGTAGCAACATCATTTATTTAACCCTTCCTCTCAAAATGAACATTCACTTTGCTTCTTCATTTTTTTCTCTTAATCAAAAATATTAATCCAACCTTTGACAATTCAGTTGATTCCAACTGAAATGTTTGTAGCTATATTCATGCATAATGATGATTTTGCTCCCATGAGTAGATTTTCAGGGTGAGATTGCTAGGTAGGTCACAGAGTTTGTATATTTTAAATGTTAATAGATGCTGCCAGATTGATTTTTTTAATTAATGCCCATTCCCACCAGTAATATATAAGAAAGTCTATTTATCTGAGCTCTTACCTTTCATAACTCACTTTAAAAATAATAATCTCAGTGGGTGAAATTCACATAACAGAAAATCAGCTGTGTTAACCATTTAAGTGAAAAATTCCCTAACATCCAATACATTAACAATGTTGTGCAACATCACCCCTTGCTAGTCTCTAAGACGTCCATCTCTCCAAAGTAAAGTCTACAACTCATTAAGCACTCTGTTATCATTCTTACCTCACTCTCAAGACTAAGCGTCTTTTGTTCGTCTCTATTAAGAGGTCATCTCCTTGTATGGTAATTGCCTGAATCCCTGATATCCAATTAGCAATAATAGAGCATTTATAGCTGTGATTATTTCTATATATTACTCAAAAAGAAGAAAATTTATGAATCAGAAGTTACATATAATGTATAGCAATAGGTGTTCTGTATCTATGGAATTTATCTAGTTTCCAATTAGCAATAGAGCACTTATAGCTGTGATTATTTCTATATAGTACTCAAAAAGAAGAAAATTAAGGAATCAGAAGTTACATATAATATATAACAATAGGTATTCTGTATCTATGGAATTTATCTAGTCTATAATCTTATAATATGTGACTTTTGTATCTTTCATGCATCATTATATTTTGGTGGTAAATACACATTGGGACATATATCATTTGCTAAAATATTTGTAGCTATATTCATGCATCCTGATGATTAACTGAATAATTTTCCATTGGATGTATATACCACATTTTCATTTCATACTCATCCAATGATGAAGATTTGGGCTACTTCTACTTTGTTGCTATTGTAAACAATGCTTATATGAACATCTGTATATATATATACACACACACACACACACACACACACACACACACTTCTAGGGCCCCTGTTTTAAACTTCATTAGTAAATACCTAGAAATGGAAATGCTGGGTTCTGTGGTGATTCTATATTTAACTTTTTGAAAACCACTGGATATTTTCCATAAAGACTGTACCATTTTGTAATCTTAACAGCGATGCATTAGAATTCCAATTTCTCCATAACTTCACCAGCACTTAAAATTTAATTTGTTTACTTGTTTATTCATTTGTTGATATTTGTTTTATTGTAACCATTATATCGTAGTCGGTGTGTAGGGATATCTCATTGTGGTTTTGATTTATATTTTCTTACAAACTAATAATGTTTAGCATCTTTCATGTGTTTGTAGGTCCTGTTTTCCTCCTTTGGTAAAATATTTAGTCCAATCCTTTACTCATTTTTTAATGGTGTTATTTGTCTTTTCATGGCTGGGTTGTATGGAATTTTAAAACTATACTCTTGATATGAAGTTTTATTAGATATGCTTTCCATATATTTTTCCCTGCTTTATAAATTATCTTTTTATTCTTTTGATAGTGTTTCTGATGCAACAGAGTTCAAAAATGTTGATACAGTTCAATATTCCAGGTGTTTTTTGTTTTGCTTTTTTGGCCACTGACTTATAACCAATTAATATTACTCTCCTAGCCGTACTTCCTTATGTGATATATTATAATTATGGAGTCTACATACCTGAGGCTATACTCTCCTCTTGAAGGGAATTCTTTACTCTATTAATGGACCATATTAAAGAAGTATTGAGACCTAACTTTAATAAAGGGAACCAAAGCCAAACACTTGGTCTCCTTGACCAAGGGTTTAGGACCAAGTCCTAAAACGTCTTTAGGACGTCTTTAGTGGAAGTTGTGACTGAAGACACCATCGTTTGTTTTCCTTGGACAGGGTATGTATCCTGGTACCACTGTAAAGTTCCAAGACACATTCACCTGGAAGGCCATACTTGTATTTCCTGACTGAGCTTTGGTAGAAGCAAGACCTACTTCAATATTTTGGCGTTGTTTTACTTCCGGCTTTAGATCCTGCATCTGGCTTGCCTCTGCCTGAGCTTCAGTGTTGGCACTGGATTTTCTAATGGCTCATCTTAGAGTGATTTATTTATAATAGTATTAGAATATGATTAAGAATGATGTTTTCTTATTGTTATTTTTTTATATCCCCTGTTGGTGTGGTTACTTGCTGTTGAGTGGATTCTGACTCATGAGGACACTGCGTATGCAGACTAGAACTACCCCATTATAAATTTATATTACAAGGCAGTGAGAGAAATACAAAAACAATACAGGCAACCAACAATAAGTTCTTTGAAAATATCAATAAACCGTTGATGAGACTGACAAGGAAATTATGGAAAAGGTGTACATACCTAAAATTATAAAACAAGATGATGGCATTAGAGCTGATGCTTTAATAACAAAAAAGGCTTATAAAGGGGATAATATGAACAATTATAAGGAGCCTGGGGGAAATGGGTTAGTTGCTGGGTTGCTAATCACAATGTCCGCAGTTCAAATTTGCCAGCCGCTCCACTGGAGAAAGACGAAGTTATTTATTCCCATAAAGACTTATTGTTTCAGGAACCCTACGTAGGGTCACCATGCGTCACAAACAACTAGATGGCAGTGGGTTTGTTTTTAAGTTTATTTGGAGAGTGGAGGTTATGACCAACTTCACACAAACACCTTAGATGACTGAGAAAAAATAGGCAAGTTTCTTGAAACACATAAACTCCCTACATTCACTTTAGAAGGTGTAAAGTGGTTCTCTCTGTGGACTGGCTGCTCTGAGCAGGAACATTGTTCTCAAGGCCTGGTGGGCCAGAATGTGCTCTACTCTCTCCTCCTCCTCCTCCTTTATCTGCTACCATGTGCTCTGATCACACATGTCCCTCTCCTGGAGCTGCAGATTTGGTGCTGTCCTCTGAAATAAATTCTTCTGGCAGGAGGGGCAGGTTTGCTACACTATGAGACACGATGTCCCTCACTGACCCATAACCCTACAGGGGACAACACTGGAGACACAGTGTGGGATCCCGCCACACCAAGGCAAAACACTAAGGGGGTGAAACAGAACAGCAAGGGAACAGAGTGGTGAGGTCCCCAGGGAATGCTGAAGGTGAACTTTGGGGCCAGGGCTTGGTGCCCCAACAGACTTGATGGGAAAATACTCCTAAAGGCCAGCAAACAGTCCTTGAAATAACTACAAGCTTTACTTTCTTGTTGTGTTTTGTTTTTTTGTCATTGGTTTGTTGTTGTTTTATATTGTTGCTAGAATTTGCTCTGTCTTGTTTTTGTGCATGTTAATATCTCCGCAGGTCTGTCTAAATAAGATAGGCTGGATGCACAATCTGGAGGAGAAAACAACAGGACCAACAGTTCCAGGGGGACATGGGAGATGGGGAGGTGGGGGGACAGTTAGTGGTGTTAACAAACCCAGGGACAAGGGAACAACAAGTGATCCAAATCAGTAGTGAGGAGGGTGTAGGAGGCCTGGTAGGG
>NW_022104553.1:7746883-7801755 GCF_000313985.2 Echinops telfairi
CCCCCCACTATCATGATCCCAATTCTACCTTACAAATCTGGCTAGACCAGAGTATGTACACTGGTACAGATAGGAACTGGAAACACAAGGAATCCAGGGCAGATGATCCCTTCAGGACCAGCGGTGTGATTGGTGATACGGGGGGCAGGAGGGTGTGTTGGAAAGGGTGACAGACAACAGAAAAGTGGGTGAAGGGAGATGTCAGACAGTGCAATATATGGCAAAATAAAAATTTATAAATTATCAAGGGTTCATGAAGGAGGGGGGAGCGGGGAGGGAGGGGAAAAATGAGGAGCTGATGCCAGGGGCTTAGGTAGAGAGCAAATGTTTTGAGAATGATGAGGACAATGAATATACAAATGTGCTTTACACAACTGATGTATGTATGGATTGTGATAAGAGTTGTATGAGTCCCTAATAAAATGCTTTTTTTAAAAAAAAAAAGAAGGTGTAATGGATACAGTAGAACTGATGTCAAGTTCAGAGATTGTATTAGTAATTCAAAACCTCTCAATAATAACAGCAACAAGAAAACATTAGGGACCAGATGCTTCTACTGGGTAATTCTAACCAACATTTATAGAAGTCACCTAAATTCCCAAAGAGGAGAGAATACTTTATGAAATAGAGCCGCCTATGAGGTGATCATTACAGTTGATACCAAAGCCAGGCAAAGACATCGAAAGGAAAGGAAACTGCAGACCAATATCCTTAATGGCACAGGTGCAAAATACTCAACCTAATACTAGAGAACCAAATTAAAAATCATATTTAAAAAATTATACACTGTTATCACATGGAATTTATTCCAGGAATGAAAGGATGATTCAACATTAGAAAACCAATCAGTATACTAACACCGCACTAATAGAATGAGAGTAAAGAGTCATGTGATCATTACATTCAGTATAGAAAAGGCACTTGACAAAATTCAACACCTTTAAATGCAAAGCACTCAACACACAAGTATAGAAGAGAAATACATCATTAAAATAAAAGGCCCCACAGCTAACATCGCATTCAGTGGAGGAAAATGGAGAGCCTTCTGATGGGGATCAGAAACATGACAAGAATGTCTATTCTCACTGTAGCTTTGCAACATCATTTTGGAAATCCTAATCAGAGAAATTAGGCTGGAAATATAAATAAATAACAGGGATACAAATAATAAAAGAGAAACTAAAACTATCCCTTTTTGCTGATGGCATAATCCCATATATTAAAAAAAAACATATTTTACAGAGAAAATCTTAGGACTGTGGTTCAGTGAATCACTTAATATGGCTCTGTTAACTATAGTCTTTGTAACTCTAACCAAATTACTGGGGAGGACTGTGCAAATATTAGGAGAGGTGGCTCACCAAGGGGATTACATCGCTTACTAATAATGTAGATAAAATGAATGACACCCTCATGGGGATGGGACCAGGTAAATAAGGTATATGAAATTTTAACGTGGGTTAGGTCAGTTATGCCACCCCAGTGTTGTCTCAAGGAGGATTTCATCACCACCAAGAAAGAAGAGCCTAAAGTGAAGCCTGTCTTTTGGACCAAGGATGCCTTCAATAGTCATCAAAAATCCAACAGCCTTATATGCAGAAATGGAAAAGCTGATCTTCAGATTTATATAACTGATTTTCAACAAGGGTGCTAACTAAGGTCATTGAATGTGGTAGGAAAAGTCCCTTCAATAAGTTATGCTGGAGAAAAAGGACTTGCACATAGAATCAGTAATCAGAACTCATTCTTCACATTATATTAAAAAACAATTCAATATAAATCAAGAGCATAAGTGTGAAAGCTAAAAATGATAAAATTTATAGAAGAAAATATAAGAGTCAGGCTGTGGCAGCTAGTAACAGACTCTCAGAAATGATAACAAAGGCTAAAGCAGCAAAAGAAATAATAGGTAAATGGAATCTTATAAAATTAAATAATTTTGTACACCAAAGCATTATATTAACACAGTGAAAAGAATTCATCAAAAAAAAAATTATCAAGTGGCCAACAACCACAGGGAAAGATGTTCAACATCATTAGCTATTAGAGATAGGCAGATCAAAACCCCAGTATCACCTAACTCTTACTAGAATGGCAATGATCAAAAATGAACAAAAAACCAGTACTGACAAGGTGTGGTAAAATCCATTGTTTGTGGAGATGTGAAATCATGTAGTCATTATGGGTGATCACGCGGTGGTTCCTCAGCACATTGACTATAGAGTTAACACATTACCTCAAAATTCAAATCCAAGAGATACAGTAGACCTAGAAGAAGTGAAGGCAAGTGTACCAACAGAAACCTGTATATTTGCAGCATGTTTCACAATAACCAAAACCCTTCGACCTGGAAGATGAAGAAGATGATCACTGTCCCAAGGTCAAAGACAGAGAACATATTGGACTACAGATAGTATTAGACCAGCATAATTTGACTTTTTAATGCTCTTTCTGCCTTTATACAAGAAGGGTGAGTGTACCAGACAGGGTTCTGCTTCAATAAGAGAATTACTGAAAATATTGCCATATTTCCAACCTTCATGACCTGGCTAACTAGAGGTATACAAGCTAACTACTTGTGTAATGGAGTTGGATAAATCCTACACACGTATGAAATTATTTGTTCAATAATGTTATACCATTGACTAAAATACTATTTCTATTGAGAGAGTTTGCCCAGGGGGATGATTTATGATATAATACAATAAAATGACAATGATAGCCCTGAAATCAAGCCAGGGTCTTATGGAAACAACAGTTATAAAAGTGGATTTTGAGCTCTCAATTGAGCGTAGCCCTAATACAAGAACAATTAGTTTTGACTGCAAGACCCTGCCCGTTAGTCACCCTCATGAAGAGATCACTGAAAGATCTGGATGCCATAGCAAAATGTGGTGAAGAAACCAGATAGTGCTCAGCTGTCATGAATGGTAGCTCTTGGCATCTTAAAGGCTTGTCTCAAAATAAGCAACCATTTAAATGAGGAGTCAGCTACATCTATCTATATGAAAGAAGCACACCCACCTGTGTGATCCAACAATAGCTAATAAGATCCACCTTTGGAAAAGGCAACGATACCAGTCTCCAAATCCTAACTCACTGGATTGTGGAAATAATACAATAGTGGTAAGCCCACGGTCCATTTGCAGGGTCACTTTGTGGGATGAACCTCCAAGGAGTCCCCAATACACATAGGCTAGAAACGTCAACAGCCAAAAAATATCAGATGGTGAACATTGTAAACTGCATTTTAGCAACTGTACTCAGGTTAGAATATAACAATCTGTCATCTGATCTCCTGTGGACTTAATGTACATTTGTTCTAAAATTTTAATATTTTCTGTGCTTACTCTTAGAGTGATGCCTATCAGTTTTGTATAGTAATTGTTAACGGATCCTTGTTTGGCATCTGCTTTGGTCATGTATAGTGATCTGTATAGGGAAACTGGGATGGATGGAAGAACGAGCAATGGAGAGCAACGGGATTGATGATAAATTGGGGAAACGGAAGTAGAAGCAGTGGTGTGGTGGGGTGGGGTGGGGTGCGATAAAGAGCCAACATCAGTGCATAAAAGGAGGGGGGAGGGGGAAATTTTGATTCAAAGGTGATTGAGACAATGATTGCGAAGTCCTTCTTGATATGAGTGAACTATTGAATTTTACATGTTAATTACAGCTCAATAAAAATACAATTACAAAGGTAAGAGGTTTAACATCGTGGTGAGCACTGAGTTTATATTAATGGTCCTGGACTATTTTGGGAAAGGAAAGCAATAAGAGTAGCACAGCATGAAAGATGGAATTAATGTCACTAAGTTGTAAAGGTGGAGCATGTTGAGTTGAGGTGAAGAGACAAGTACGAGGGCAGCCTCACTTCTTATAGCTTTTAATAGTTTTAAATTGCAAATCCTGCCATTTTCCCTAGCTATGTCTAAAGTGCCGGAAGCCGATATTGTTATTTTTAAATAAACTCTGCCGTGGATAATTTATGTACAATATAGTGTATACATTTTAGATGTAAACTTTGATACATTCTGACAAATGCATACACCTGTAAATACACATTAAGAAATATGAAACAATGGCATCGCACCAGAAAATGTCCTTTTTTCCTTTGCAGTTAATCCCTCTCCAACACCAGTCTGCCCCAGTACACACATACACATCCACAGTCCGCCCCAGTACACATATACACATCCACAGTCCACCCCAGTACACGCATACACATCCACAGTCCGCCCCAGTACACGCATACACATCCACAGTCCGCCCCAGTACACGCATACACTTACAAACAGCCAGTGATCTGATTTCTAATATTGTAGATTCAATTATATTTTAAAATGTAACATGTTATTTAAGTAATATACACCCTATTAGTATTTATGTTCGATTATCTGGCTTTTTTATGCTCAAAACAGTAGTTTCAGATTCATCCATGTTATTTCATATCTGGGAGAAGTACATCCATGTTTTACTACTGAGTAGTGCTTCCTTTTTATAAACATATCAAAACGTGCTCATTAATATATCAGTGCATGGATATTTTAATGTATAAATGTGTTTACTGTAATGAGTATAGATCCTATGATAGTCACATCCAGTATTTTTGAGGCTATATGATATATGTTCTCTTTTCTGAAGTCGTATAAAGATGCAAATGATATTCTCTCATTTCTCTTAGGGAAATAGGTAGGAGTGGAACAAAGTACTAAGTTTGGTTTTTGTATCTGATTTTTTAAAATAGCCTAAGCAACTAACATAACAAGCACTAGTAATTATCAATTGTCTTGATTACATGCTTGATGAATTTCAGTTTGCAGAAGTTGATTCAAATCTTCCTTTTCTTCATCTTTGAGAGTAGTTGTTGGTGTGTACAGTGATTATAATCCTAGTACTGATCTTCGTAGTTGGCGGATGGATATTTTCCTGTCACCAGAAATATTGTACTTCAAGATAGATCTTGAAACATTCTATTTAGGGATAAATGTGACGACATTTGTTCTCAGCTTGTCATTCGTAGCATAGTATACCATGATTGTCTAACTCAAAATAGCCAATACTGGTCCATTTCACCTAATTCCTAAGCTATTTATTTTCATGCACTATTTAAATTTTTAGGACTGCCTTTATTCCTAGATTCATATGTCATACATTATATGTTTGATTGCTAATGGATGTTTCAGCGGTTCCTTCTCAATTTGATAATGCCACACCAGCATTTATTGACAGCTTTATTCTATCCATGTCATATTAAGGTCAATTAAGCTTGGGGATTTAGCTCATTCCTCGTAGCATTTTGAATGTCTTCCAAATTGAGGAGCTCATCTTCGTCTGGTATTCTATTAGATAATGTTCCGCTGTGCTCATGTGCTTAGCGCATTAGTGGATATGAAATAAGAATGCATTGTGACTTTCATGATATTATCTGATGACTAAATTTCATTGAGCATTTTCATCAACTAATGGGACATCTCATTATTATATTTCCTGACATTTCTGGTCAAATTTTGTGCCCTTTAAAAATTAGGTTGTTTTCCTTCTGACTAGTGAGATTTTTGTGCACAAAATACGACTTAGGAAGAAGTGCCTTCTCGAAACCGTCAACCAGAGTGATGTGGATAGAATAAAGCCTCCAGGAGCTTCATTTATCCAGGGGGCATAACGCAAAATGAAGAGAAACCGTTTTCAACTTCTAGTAACAATCAGTAAATTTAAGTGAAAATATGAATCTAGGAAATTATAAGTCATCAAAAATGAAATGGAATGTATAAAGATTGATATTCTAGGCAATAGATTTATCGACCATTCTGAATTAAACAATCACATGGTTTGCTATGCAGGGAATGACAAAGTCGTGATAAATGGCATTACATTCATTGTCAAAAAGTACATTTCAAGATATAGTTTGAAGTACGATGCTGTGTGTGACCAGATAATCTTTACACATACGAGGACATCCAGTTAATGCAACTATTATTCAAACATATGCGTTAACCACTAAAAATAGTGAGGAAGAAATTGAGGAATTCGACCAACTTCTTCAGTCTGAAATTGAACAAACATGCAATCAAGATGAACTGGTAATTAGTGGCGATTGGACAGCAAAAGCTGAAACAGCCTTGCTTGATGAAAGGTGAGGAGGATTTGAAGCACTTGCTGATGAAGATCAAGGACGGCAGCCTTCAGTATGGATGACAACTCAATGTCAAGAAGACTCAAATCCTCACAACTGGACCAATACATAGCATCATCATAAATGGAGAAAAGATTGACGTTGTCTTGTTTGTACCCACAATCAATGTTCATGGAAGCAACAGATAGCAGATTGCATTGGGGAAATCTGTTGCACAAGACATCTTTAAAGTGTTGAAGAGCAAGCTTGTCACCTGAGGTAGAAGGTGTGTCTGTCTGAGCCATGGTCTTTTCAATCACCTTATAATATGCATGTTAAATTTGGACACAGCAGAAGGAGGACTGAAGAAGGATGTAAGCATTTGAATGATGCCGTTGGTTATTAAGATTGGAAGTATCGTGGACTCCAAGAAGAACAAACAAATCTTTCTTGGAAGAAATATAGCCACCTACTGCTTCCAAGATAGGTCATCAATACGTAGTCTCACATTCTTTGAACAGGTTTCCAAGAGAGTCCAGTCGCTGGGAAAGAACATTATTCTTGGTAAAGTAGCCAATCAGTGAAAACAGAGGAAGACTTTTGAGGAGATGGCTGCAACACTGGGCTCAAACATAAAATGATGAGGGTGGCAGCCACCCAGGAAATGGATAGATAGACACCGCAAGAGAAAAAAAGAAAGAAAAGCCAAACAAATCGCCCCAAACCTAGCTGTTAGCCTGACCCAGAGTAGAAATCTCTCTGTTACATCGCTAGCGGGCCCTACTGTAATCCATCAGTCCAATCCCCTCTTCTTTCAAGGTTCCATATCCTGGGCTCTGCTTACCTAACTACACTTACACCCTTTAATTCCTCAGCATTCTTTGCTGAGAAGGGAGTCTCCTACAAGTCCCCATTGCTCTTCCTGCAGTCAGGGATGGAGCAGTCTAGTCCCCCCCACCCACCCTATTACCCCTTTAGACTTTCATGGTGGACCCCTTGTGAGTGCCCCCAGCCAGTTAAGATGAGGTGCAAAGGGCTGTGGGATTGCTCAGGGTCCTATGGCTTGGCTCCCATTGCTGGTGTGCTGCACTTCCCTCTGCTTGCCCCCATATCGCACAGCCCACTTCAAGAAATGAAATGAACAACCATATCATGCTAAATACTCCATTCTCCCCACCTCCCACACTCCCCTCTTCTTTTCATCTTTTCACCATTATTTTCATGTTCATCAGTCTGATGTGGTGTTTCTAGGTGTGGGGTCCTTTGCTGTATTTCTCCCGGGCTTTACTGAAAACCATGGCTATATAAGACATTTATTTTCAAAGTCAGAAAATGTTCAATTACAACATTAATATGCTCACTTCCTGCTTCATATTACACAGATCCATCAAACAATGTGTTAGGACCCCGTGAGTCTATGTCTTTAAAGTCTTCTTCCGCCTTTTCCTTCTGTGTGCTTCAGATTTTTACCTGATGTCTTTTTAACTTGGGTTTTAACTTTTATCTTCACATCCACTGGCTCTTTTTTATCTTTAATTTGCTATAAAATGTTCACCTGGATTATAAATTTCAATTTTACAATTTCAATCTGGTTGTGTGTTTCAGAGTTTGCATATCTTTACTGAGGTGACCTTATTCACCATTCATTAAGACATAAAACGTACTGCCTCAGAGTCGGTCCCAAAATATACCTATCCCCTGCTGCAGAGTAGATTCTGATTCCCAGTGACCTTACTTAAGGTTTCTGAGACTGGAAATCTTTACAGGAACATGTAGCCCCATCTTTCTCCTTTAGCATGGCTGGTAGGTTTGAACTGCCAAACTTGTAGCTACTCTAACACCCACTTCACAGCGCCACCAAGGCTTCTTCATTAAGACACGTATTTCTGTAAGTACTTAAAAATTTCTCCCTGACCCCCACCCCCCTGGAGCTCAAGTGAAACAGTGGGTAAAGCACCTAGCTGGCAACCCAAAGATGGGTAGTTCAAACATACCTTTAGCTCCGTAGTAAAATGATTTGTCAGTCTGTATCCATAAAGATATACACCCTTGGAAATCCTATAGGACAATTCTACTCTATGTTATAGGGATGCTGTGAGTCAGAATCAACTTGATGGCAATGGGTCTGGTTTAGTGTTAATTTCCTCTAAATTCTCGAGCATCTTTATTATACGTGCTCTGATGTCTTTATTTCTAAATTTAATATATCAATTTTATTTTATTGTACTCCATCCTTGTCTAGGTTTTATTTTCCTATTTCTTTGCATGACTAGAAATTACAAACCATTTATTGGACATCATGGGAGACTACATTCATACACTCATACTACATTCCAGTGGTTATAAATACTTGTTATGAGAATGAGGCAATAGTAGTGTAGGCTGAGTCTTAAGTCAATTTTATTTAAAATTTAAAAATAGAACAGTAAGTAAGCAAACAAGAAAGTTAGCTCTCATATGACATAAGATCGCTAAAGAACCAAGAAACAGAAGGTTGATACAAGGTCAACCTAGAAAGATTTCCAGTAGCACTGACACCCTGAATGGTGACTTCTAGGCTCCTAAACTGTGAAAAAACAAATTTCTGTTTATTAAAGTCACCCTCTTGTGGGAATTCTGCTACTGTAATATTCAGTAATTAAGACTATTGTCTTCTGTCTCCTGATTATTAATAGCTCAAAAAATGGTCCCAGGTCTTTTCTAAAATTTAGTGAAGTACTAATGTGGTACCCGTTACTCTGTCACAGTTGGGATTAGTAGCTCCAATATTATTTAGGATATTTTTACTTACATAATAGAAGCAGACACAGAGTTAGCCACGGACTCTATTCCTCATTTCATGTTCTAGGGATACACGTTTAGATGAATTATTTTGAAAGTCCACTTTATTTTATACAATAACTGTTCAATTTAAGTGCAATATCATTTGATATTAAAATAAAATTAAAAAATAAAAAGGTGAAATAAAACTATCCTGCTGATATCTTTGAAATGTGTCAGCTGGTATCACCCAGAAAAAAATAAATGAACAATCATATTTTTAATAATGCATGAGATATGCCAAGAAAAAACACTTGTCAAAGTTGTATAATGTTATAGTACCCTATCTATATATAAAAACATATTTTAAATGTGAATATTCCCTGTGTTGTGTTAATCTTTTTACTTGACATATTTTTAATGGTTTTTCCAAATGACCTTTGTAAAATTAATCAAGGATCTGACACTATCCTTTTGAGAAGTACAGAGAAAGAATGCTTCTAATAACATTTTCATGAAAACAGCCAGAAACCATCAAAATAGAGAAAACATTAACACCCAAAACTTTAAAGCTTGAAACTGGAAATAATCAAATAATATTGGGTTTTTGTCAGTAATGTTTTTGTGAATTTCTGAAAATCCATATCACTTTAGTTTCTATACCATTGCCTTTATTCCTTGAGATCAGATAGATTTCTCAAAATAATTTCCTAAGTAAAACATACCATAATTTTTCAAGAGCTGTAACAGTGAGAATCATCTCAAACTAAAGATCAATAAAGCAAACAAAATCTGTATAAAAATATAAATAAAAAGAACAAGAAAATGCCTGCAATTAAACAGAATGAAAATCTCAAAAGGAATTAAATTCAGTTGCAATACATTTCCTATTCTTTTCTTTGAGAAAATTACTATTAAAGTGAGGGCATTTTTCCGCCTGTAATTTAAATGTTAAGCTGCCAGATGTGTGTCTCATGCTTGAAGAGTCGAAGCTTTGCATTATTTAGCATATTAAGAATCACAGAATTTTAAAAAGGGCTCCTTTATTGCCTGGAGGTTCTAATTAAGTAAACCTTAGCCTGGTACATTTAAAACTTGCAATACAAGAGATTTGGGTCCTTTTTTTTTCTCTCTCTCTCCCTGTAGTCAAGTCACATCTATATAATAAATATGGAAAATCTTTAAGATGATGTCATTTCTCTTTCGCTTGAGGAATTAAACCTATCTATTATTTTAAGAAGTTTTTAATAGAGGCCAGCAATCTAGAAGACATCTAAGGATTCAAAATACTTTTTAATCATTGCAAGTTGCTTTTCTTATGTATACCAGAGAATTGTGCTTCATAAAAACTATCGATCTTACTCTCACTTCCTTCCTTTCTCTCATTGCCTCCACTCTGGCCTCAACTGGGCTCCTCTCGAGAGACAAAGGCAATTCTATGAAACCACAATGAACATAGTTTGTGTTTTGTTCTAAGCTTATGTTTTTGTCGGTTTCTGTGTTTATTTGTGTGTTACATGTATGAACTCACACCACTAATTACTTGCCCTTTCAATAGTTTGTGGGAGTCTCAGCAGCCGCACAAAAAACCCTAATCAGATGGACATTTTCTAGGCATATAACATTCATAAATCATATCTCTAACGACAGTTATTTTTGCCATTGTATAAAATGTCAAAGGTGTCAACTCTGTCCAAATATACCGCTTAACAGTAACTATTTTAGTAAATTGACTTGAAATGCATTCAGCTAACTGACAGTCCGAAGCACATAATCTAGTTCACAGTACAAATGGTTTAAAGGCCAAAATGAGCACCAAACAATGAATTCTCCATGACTGGTTGCAATGACCAAAGCTACCACCATAGACCCAAATCTCAGTGCTACCATATATCTTTATTTCCACCAAAGATCAAAGCCATAAATCTAACCTAGATAGTGAAAACTTTTCAGTAGTACCCCCTATGATGTGGCCTGGTTGTGATATGGTTTCCAAAAGTTTCTGTATTTTTGTTTTGTACTGTTTTCTTCAGTTTTTATTTGTCAAGGAGTCCATGTAGAAAATGAATGTTTGGCAACTGATTGTGGTAGCAATCGTACAATTCTACTTGATGTGATTGAAATTTGGAATGATATGATATATGTATTATATCCCAACTAAGAATAATACTATAAAAACTTTAAATGTGATTTCTAGTTAAGAAAACAAATATATTGTAACCGTATTTAAAACTTTGAGGCAGCCTCATTGAGATATTGACAGTGAATGAACTAGAAATTACATAAATGTAAGTAGAATGCTGAACATTTTCTGCTAGTGACATCGATTGAAACAATAAATTACTGTGACCTCTTGGATGCCCCCAATATAAATTGATAAAGTTTGTCATAAGGTCAACAAAGTGGAAATCCAACCATTTCTTGCATACGAAATTAAGTGACACAAGACACATTCTCTATCTTTTCTTCATGATGAGAACAAGTGAACAAATTTATCTTCCCAAAATTTAGCTGTTGAAAAGAGCAAGTATTACAAATTAGAAGTTAGGTTTGGCCAGGATTGCAGCATGCAAAATGCCAAGTATTTAGTAAAAGGTAAAGTGTGCCAGATATTTTATGAAGTGGTTTCCCACAAGTCTTAAGAAGGTTAATGATTTAACATTTGAGGACATTTTAATATAATTGGCAATATAGCAAAATATAGAAATATAGCAAAAACCACCCTGTCCAAGATATTTCATATCTTGAGATTTTGTGATATGTTTTTTCTGGTTTTTCAGTATATAAAACCCAGGATTCATGAACCTATAAAGACCCCAAGTAGAAAAGGGTTTCTAGGGTGTACTGTGGTGATGGGGGATGGAACAGGGAGCCTGATGTCAAAGAACTCAAGAGAGAAAAGGATGTTTTGAAACTGCGGAAGCAATTGCACAATACTGCTTGATGTGATTGAATGATGAAATGATATAGTATCTGTGTTAAATGCCAATAAATTGGTCTTGAAAAAAACAACAACCGTATATTCACTTGTGTTCAAATCATTCAGCCATATCTTTACACATAGGGCCCCAACCCAGGACACCTTATGGTATCACATATGAATGTCAGGCTTTAATTGATTTATAATACATTATATTTACAGAGTATTTATAGTTTACAAAAATAAATGTTCATGCCACTTATTTCATTCATGATTTTGATGAATTTCATTGTCAATATCAAACCTCAACTACTTCTGCCATCATATCTGTCTAAAACTTTTCACTGACTCTTTTGCATCCCAAGGATTCAAACAGATTCATACACAAAGACCCTACCGAATAAAACATTATTACAATATAAGAACATAAGCATATTTGCTTATTCCTCCCATGAACAGTCTTTTTATCTTTATTTTTTATTGGTGGCTCTTACAGCTCTTATAACAATGCATACATCAATTGTATCAATCACATTTGTACATCTGTTGCCATCATCATTTTCAAAACATTGTCTTTCTTTTTGAGTCCTTGGTATCAACTCCTCTTTTTTCCCTCCCTCACCCTCCCTCCCTCCCTTGTGAACCCTTGGTGAATTATTATGATTTTCATATCTAATACCGGCCACTATCTTCCTTCACCCATGTTTCTGTTGTTCGTCCATCTGGCAGTAGGGTGGGATTATAAGTGGATCATTGCAATTGATTTCCCCCCCCCCACCTTCGCCCTACCCTCATGGCATCACTACTACCATTACTGTTCCTGAGGGGTTTGTCTGTCCTGGACTCTGTGTCGAGAGTTCTTACCTTTACCAGTGTATAAGCTCCGGCCTAGCCGGATTTGTAAGGTAGAACGGGGGGCATGACATCACCCATCTCTGTCATACATTTTTTGTCCTTTGTGGCGAAAAATGTTAAACCCTCTATCTTGAACACAACGAAAACAATCAAGAATTTTAATATGCTGCTCATTTGTTTTTATTAGTTGTCATTAATTAGCACTTTTACTGAAGTTACAACATCCAAATATATTTGAAATAATAAATTTGTGTGCACACCATAAGTCTCTATTTTTGATAGAAAATTATAGATATGGAAAACAACCATCATCCTATATAACAATGAAGCAGGATATGGACATAGCTAAGTGTTAGTACAATCAGTGGAATTACATAGGGATGATTTAGTGCCTATCTACTATGCCAAAATGCCTTATGTATACTACTATTTATAACAAAACCTACTTTATTCCCTTTACTGATGAAGAAACAGACACAGATTAGGGAATTTACCAAAGGATAATGAACTGAGAGTGTCAATATCTGAATTCAAACGTTTCTGAAAGCCAAGTTCAGTTCCTTTCCCCTAAATTTACAGGGGGAAAAAAAAACAAAAAACAAGCCCTCCTTCTCCCCATTCCTTTGTTACACATTTCCAGAAGACTGACAGAGATGAGAATTGCAGCTGTATCACCTTAAGTAAAAGTAAAACTAACTGGCATAAAAAGGACCAAAAACTGAACTGTGACTCATTGACTTTACTGCTGACTTTCACTATTGACACTAGGCAAAAAAGAAACTGAATTGTAAAATCCTACAGAAAACACTGTTAATAGTAAAGGTTTGTTGGCCTCATACTATGAACTAGGCTTTACAGGTGACAATCTCTCAAATTAGCTGCCAATTTTAATATCTCACCAAAATTTCAGAGAGTAATAAAATTTACTGATTCAAGATATGGATCCTTATCATTCAAGCTGTGGATGAAGTGTTTGAAAGAAAATAGCAGTTCTAGGTTGGAGAAAGATGGTACAGACTAATTTCTTGTTTCTTCTTTCAACTAAACACTACACGCAACTAAACTTCTACACTCAACTAAACTACACTCATCTAAACATCTACACTCAACTAAACTACTGTACTTTCAACTAAACATCTACGCTCGAGAGATAACGCAAGAGAAAACATTCTGAAAAGTGTAAGGAGGAAGGCAAGAGTTTTGGACCTCAGGACTGGAGGAATAACACTGGTAGCAAAGAGTCTTAGAATGGCCCATTGAAGACGAGATGAGTCATCTCACCAGCCAGATGGGGGTCAAGTAGGCTCACTCATTTCCTTGTCAGTGGGGAGCACACTAACACCAGGTTATCCCAGCAAAATTGGCTTGGAAACGCACTGCAATAAACTATCTTTAAGCAAAAGCTTTTCCCTACTGTGTTGAGACACTCCCCTTACTCAGAGACAACAGGTAGTCCATGTAGCAACAGGGAAAACTACTCCGTCAAAAGTGATGGCCCAGCACACCCCTTCTCAAATATAAAGACTTCATTCGCCTACCTAAAGGTACCAGATGGCCTTGAGATATTTCTTGCTTTCTCTCAACAGAACCACAGAATCCCCAATGGCAGGAAATACACCAAGCAAACCAAGATGCACCATTTGGGTTCTTAAAATTAAACTGATATTAGGACCAAAGGCTGTAAAAAGGGCAAAACTCATGTATTAAATTTATGTGTAAGAGAATACTTACACCTTTTGAATATCTGGTCCTCGGAATCTTCCTCTGTGTGAAGATACACTTGCTTGTAAAGACAATATGATTGTGATAGAAATGTGGGGCAAGTATTTGTGTGCTAGGGTTCTATATTGTTTTTCACTACATTGTCTTTCTACCCTCATGATATTACAGGATTCATCAAGATCTGGAAGACTATCTTTATGCCTTCTATATCTCTATTTTGAAGCACTTCAGAGATATTCCCAGGTCTTTTCCACTAACTTGCAAACCAAACACATTCGGAATGCTCAAGCTACCAACAAAATATGTAAATTTGTTACTGATTTTAAAAGTATGGCAAAACTAGTCAATGGTTTCACAACAGAAATAGCTTTTGCCCCACCAATGAAAGGGGTGTCATGAAACGTTTGTAGGCTGTTATCATGCAAGAATTCCCAGGCAGTGTGTCACTTCTCAATCCTATAGAATCCAAGTTCCTTTCATGCCCCACTGTCTTGAATGTCTGAAAAGAGCATGCTGGTCTCTCTAAGAAATATCTTAGGCCACAGGAAAGGCAAAGTGGCTTCCAAAAGGTGATGGCAACCATTGAATTAAAGTATCGTGGAATTTTCCTGAATGCCTTTTGAACCACCTTGTTTTTAACCATTCAACTCCCAATTTAATCTTCCTAGTTTGTGTTTCTTACCCTGGTCTGACCCAATTCCATTGATGGTGAATACCAAGAGAAATAGCTCCTCCATGGTTTTGGCTAACCAACACAAAAATATACTGGGGTGTATTAAAGGTTTTACTGGGAAAATGTAGGCCTATATATGGTTCATCTGAGTCATTGGCTATGGATAAAATATAAACCATATCTGAAGATTTTGATTTAAAGTAATCCAAATTACAAACACATACATTTACTTGCTTAGAATAAATCAGATACTTGGAAAAGAGAGCTGAATCAGTCAACCCATTGAAGCATCCAAAGCCAGTCTCACATATTGGAAAAGTTAATGAACCCATTTATTAGTGTGAAGCCTCACAAGGTGACTTATTTCTCATTGCCTCTTGTGAACTTCATCAATTTGGCAGGGACAACCCCACCCAAAGGAAAAGCTACCTGCTGGGAACTTGCAGAAAGAGCCCATAGGGTCAATCTATAATGGAAAATGGAGGAATCGCAAGGCCAACTCAACTAAAGAACACAGTCTCACCAGCCAGACATGGCGTCCCTTTCTCATAATCCATCTTTCAGTAACAATAGAATAAAAATGTGCTTCATGTCTATGGTCGCTTATTTCCAATCCAGACTGGGCGTTTAGCTATGGATGCTTCTGGAAATGCTCTGATGGACTAGAGGTGCCACGAAAAGTGTACCCTGTCATGGGTCCAGGGTAACTGTTCCTTCCTAAGCCACTGCACCTGGGACTATGGAGATGGGCTCACACTCCCCTACCCTGTGAGGTCAATTGCAGCAGCTCATGTACAGCCAGGAATCATGATATTATGTCTCCAATATCTGTTTGCAAAAGAATTTTTGCAAGGACAGTTTTCTACTTGCAAGGCACTGAGTTATCTGCAGATTGGATGAGAGAGAGATTGCCCCCACAAAATAAAAAGGCAGATCATTATTATGGCTTGTGGAGGAGACTCAGCATGCTTGCACTGGTTAGCATGTTCACCACAATACTTTAAGGAGCCCATACACATATCTCCAGAACAGGGTTGGGAAAATTTTCAGAGTAGGCCTCTACTCTTCCTGCTTTAAACACTACATTTAGAAATGTGTGTATCAATTTTTTTTTACAAAAAAGGAAATAAAAATTCAGAATGTTTCAAATGAATTTACATTTACAAGTGGCTCCAGAAATATTGATAATTTGAGGAGTTCTTTAATGGTCTGTGTCAATTTACTAGAAAGACTAGCAAATCTATTTGAAGGCTAATATAAGCAAATTATTGTTTTATGATTCCTTACAGTATTCTTTAAGAACACAAGTGAAGAAAGGGTATGGAGAATGACGATTACATGAGACCAAACAAAGCGTTGAGGGTGCAAAATGTTCTGAAAACACAAAATACAATCTGATGTTGTCGATCTCCGCCACACACACTCCATAATGAGAAGCAAACCTGGCAGGCCATTTTAGAAAAGAGGTAGCAAAAGCAGATTCATATCTTCTCCGCAAACATTTATTCTGATCATTCACACGTGACATGTACAATTTCGCTGCCACTTCCACTTTAAAAAAAAAAAAAAGATCGCTTTAAAACATCCTGAGCTTTAAACATCACATGTTGACCACTTCCACGTACATCCTCTGGGGAAAGGAACCTTCGCCACAAAGATTCTAACCTGCTGGAAACGTTTTAAACCAATCCCTTCTCTCTGTCCCCTGTTTTCTTTGGACTCACCCTCTCCCCTCCTCTCTTAGTGTTAAACTGCTTCTCCACTTCCTTTACAGCAGTGGGAACACTTCCCTTCTGGGTGTCAGGATCCCTCCCAGGGGTCACGGGGTGCCCTGCAGAGGAAATGACAAGCTGTGAATATAAAAGAACAATTCCTTCCACATGTTCCTTTGCTGCTGGAGCAGGAAGGGGTCCGGAGCTAGCATCAGTTTGGAACCAAGCAGGCCTCTGCCTCATAGTCCTGTCAAAGCGAATTTATAATTAAAGACCTGGACGTTCTTTAAAGCTTTTTCAATGCTAGCTGCTTCCATAAATGACTTTTTAACATTTTTAATGGATCAAACAAGAATCCCGTCCTCCAATTACCTGCAACGGGTGACAAAGGACCTCACAAAGTAAGTCCAAGATGAAAACACATTATCATTATGTTTTTAGGAAAATCTGTCCGTAACACAAGGCTCACTACACCTCGAATTATCATCTGTGTGAAATTTTCCCAGCTAAATCCCAATGGGGGCCGTTTAATGTTGCAGCTCTTGGAAGTCTTAGGCAGTTTGTAAATAAAATTAAAAGGCGACAACTTCATGGCTCTTAAAACAGAAAGAAAATTTTACATTTCCGCATTGGTGCTTTTTAAAAGATCAAAACAGATATTAAATCATTTCTGTGACTTAGAATATTTTATGATAATAAAGAGGAGGATTTAACAATTGCTGGCAATCCGCTTTATATACCGATTAATAACTTTGAAACATCCTGTAGTTCCCTGAGACTCAATTTTGCACAAAGATAAAGGAACTCAGACCTATTGATGCTACTTGAAACTGAAGAAATGCAGAGAACACAGGGGGAGCTCAGGCCATATTTAAAGTTTCAAACTGCTTAGACATTTTAGCAAATGACTATCTGAAAGGGCCAGGCCAAATTCTTAAAGTTATAACTATACTTTGTAGAAGGCCTGGATTTTTGAAAGCCTGCTGAAAGTGATTGGAAGTCCCCCTAGTTGGAAATGATATTGAAAGACAGCCCCAAGTATCGAAAGCAAATTCGGGTTTTATACAAATTTGAGATTCCTGCTCCTTCCAGGCGGTCCCAGTAGCAACTGTGCTACACACTACTAACTCAAACTATCTAGCACTATGTTCTTGAATCATTGACAGCACCTGAGAAAAATCCACTTTCCTTGTATTACAAATGTGGGGATGGTGGCCTAGGGACCTAAGAAAACTGGGTGGCTTGTCTGAACCTGGCGCCGATACTTGGACCCTCACAATTGCATTAAGACATGGCAGGTGTCTTAATGCGTGAAGACACTGACCAAATGCTGCTGACCAGTTTAGTCAGTGTTGTCTGTTCCTAGGCTCCAATACTCTAGGCCTTTAGCTACCCTTTCTTGGCAAGTCAATTGCTTGTCCTCCATGTGCCCCCCCTCCATTATTCCTCTACAGCACGACTGCTCCCAATGTGTGGCTTCTGCTGACTCAAAACTTCGCCTGAGCAAAATATTCTACTGATTATTGCTCTCTTTTCTCTTTTATATACTGTACTCTCCCATCCCACCCCACCTTTTATTTTCTATTCAAACTCCATATGAGAGAAGCTGATGCAGTTGATCCACTATATGCTAGACAGAGTATCACCAGGCCATCAAATAAGCTATTAAATCGCACCGTTTAATTATGCTTAGCTGATTTTGAAGGTGCAAAGGCAATGCAATGGTAGAAAAATCATCTTTTCAACAAAGTGTGCTGGTGTATGTGCAACCTGGATATATATGTGCAAAAACGAACCTCAACATTAACATTCACGCTTTACCAAAACTCAACATTCACATTGGCACTTTACAAACCCCTAATTCCAAATGAATCCTACATGTAAGTCAATAAATGAAACAAAGATCTCTGCCCTTATGGGGTTTATGGTCTAGCTACATGTCTCCATGGAGAATGTCCCGAGACTCAGTCAAAGGAACAGGGTCATGTAGACCGGGCTAGTGCTGGTACCTTTTGAAGTATCTTAAGATTTCACACACAACATAAAGGAAGGTCTTGAAGCAAAGAGTAAAATTGATTCAAGTTGCCTGATAAGAATGTACCATCCCCCCACCCCCAGCCAGTCCTGGGGCTTTGGGGCTCGGCTCAAGGGGAGTCCCTCTGGGACATGGGGGTACAGTGAATGGTGTGACCCTTTGCTGGGCATGCCTGCACAGTAGGGGATGCTGGGCTCCTCTAAGGTTTCCCTTATGGGCTCCATTAAATTTCCTCCCTTTGGCTTAAAAACAAAGAATGTACCAACCACAGCTAGCCTGCAACTTATACTCTAGGACCGAAACTAGAAGGACTCTCTGAAGGACAAAGCTTATCACTTTAGGCCCCAAACTAGAAAAGGCTGGCTGAATGACTACTCCCTTTCATTATATACTTGGGGAAATCGTTGTCTATCAGTGGGCTATGTGTAGTGCTATAAGAGTTTGGGTATTAAAAATTGTAACCATTGAACGTTGAATCCTTAACAAGAAAAATGGTGCTTATAGTAGGAACCCCTATTTATATGATTGCCATTCTAGTTAGGCTTTACCATGATGATCATTTGGATAAAAAACAAACTTGCCGAGACTTTCTCAAATGGAAAACTCAAAAGCTCGGGTAACTGGAATTTCTCTTCTCGAACAAAAACGCTCTGTGAGGTCCCAAACGGAACGTGTCCGGGGTTGACTTTCAATGTGACGGAAGAAGAAAAGGAGGCCATGGCTGCACGAGTGGTCAAGTGTCTAGTTCCCACACTGACCGCATCGTCCTTCAAGGCAAGTGCAGAAGGCCTTGTGGAAGAACATTTCTTGGTTCGGCATCACTAAAAGTGAACGTATGTAGCAAAGAATGGGTGTTTTCCCATTAGGAATATCTCAGAGAATTGAATAAGGAGTTGTTCTTGTCAGCTGCCTCAAGTTGGTTCCAGCTTATAACGACCCTACGCACCAGCCTCACAATTTTTCTTAAACTTGACCCCATTGTTGCAGCCACTGTGTCAATCCATCGTGGTCAGGGCCCCTCTACTTGACCAAGCATGGTGTCCTTCTCCAGGGACGGGTCTCTCCCAACGACATGCCTCACACCCTTGCCTCTGAGGAACATGCTTTCCAAGCAAGACGGGTTTGTTCTTTTGGGAGTTCGTGGTACCTTCCATGTTCTTTGCCAGCACCAATTCAAATGCACCGATTCTTCTTTGGTCTTCTGTGTACCATTTTTAAAAAATGTTCTCTGCACTTCAATGCTGTTGTTTTCAGCTTTGCTTCCCCCTTTCTTAATTTTAAAAGTTAGTTGCGTATTTTATTATCCCAGATTATGCTTATTCTGCTTATAGAAAATACTTGAAGGCGTAATTTATACAAATGTAACACAAGAGTTCTATTTTATTGATTTGTTAAAATTAGGTAGGCCCAGAGATCACTGACACTCAAGTTTAAGAAGCAGATTTTGAAAAAACAAACGAATCCCCCAAATCTCACAACTCACTGATTCTGGCTCCTAGTGAGTGTCCCTGTGGGCCAGGGGACAACTGCCCTTATGGTTCTCTGAGACTCTAGCTCTTAATGGGCGTAGAAAATCTTGTCATACCTTCTGTTGAGCCACTGATGGTTTTAAACTGCTGGCCGGGGTGGTAGCAGCCCAATAAATAACCAGGGTTCCTGTAGGCAGTAGACTAAAAGGTCCCAAATAAGATCTGATAACATCTTGGGAAGCTTGTGGTTTTAAACTAATACATACTTTAAAATGACGATATTAATTAAAAGAAAAACTAGATAAGCCTAACATCGATGCTCTGCTATATTATAAAATTTAGTTTATCTTCCCCTAGATTTGTGGCATAAGTAGTTTTCTATTATAAGCACCACTACAAGTATACCTTTAGATAATAAGGAAATATGCACAAGATGATTCTTTATAAATGCTGCCTAGTAGAATAATTTGGCTTTTTCTGTAGACATATAGAATACAGTTGTTGGATTGCTTAGTTATTGATTGATTGTGAAAGAGAATTCCTAATCAAAGAAATGATGCAATACTCTGCAGAAAAAAGCATCTATTTTATCTGTTGTTCCACAAAAATATGTGAGCCATAGACAGTAATACCTATTTAAACTAATAAGATACTAACTAAGCACATAAAATAGTAGCTGCATATTTGAATCAAAGGAATTCTAACCCATTAACATTGAAGCTTCTAATAAATATTCACTGAGTCTTTACTTCCAAATAAGAGCAGATTCAAGAATAACGTGACACAATATATCAAACAATACTTTAAAATATATTGCATTGCTTTCTTCCCCCTCCACCCCTGAAAGAGTATAGAGTTCATCTAGAATACCATTTACACACATGTGAGCTAACCATTTCACAGAAACTCAAAACAAAAACCACCGCCATTGAGTGTATTCTGACTCATAGCAACCTTATAAGACAGAGTAACCGTAGCAGGTTTCCAAAACTGCAAATCTTTATAGGAGCAGAAAGCCTCATTTTTTCCCCATGGGCTGACTTGTGGGTCTGAACTTCTGATCTTGAAGTTAGAAGTTCAATGTATAACCCGCTACGCATTTACAATGTAGCAAACTTGTGATTTACACTGATTTCTGACTTCAAATTCATCTGACCTTCCTTCTATCATACTGAAATTGCCAAACATACCGTATGCACATGCACGCACACACACACACACACACACACACACACACACACTAACACACACACAATTCACTGAGTACATTCATTCATTCCTTAAATCTCTACTGAGTAATTGCTCTTTACTAAATATAGTGGTGATCAAAAAGATCTTGTCTCTGCTCTTATGGGTCTTGTAATCTAGCTGAAGAAAAAGACAAACAAATGAATGTGCAATTGCTTTGAAAGAAAGAATCTGATTCTATGGAAGAATGCCAATACACTAGTCAGTAGATTAGCATCCATTCTTCATTTTGCTTTACTGGGGTGGCTTGCATATTGCCGGTGCTAGAAACGGTGCCAGTTGAGTCTCCCATGATGGACAGACTTCAGAACTAATACAGATAATTAAGAGCAACTGGTGAGACTTACTTCTGAAAATTAATAAGTAAAACCCTGTGGATCAGAACATTGTTCTTTATAAAGCTGGGAGATGAATCTCCTGTGTTGGAAAGAACTCAGAATCCACACGGGGACTCCAACATACACGATGATTGCAAAGATGGCACGGAATTTGGCCGTGTCATTCTGTTGTACATTGGGGTCACCATGAGTCACAACTGACACAATAGCAACTAACATCAAACCCGAGGACACATTGGATAGGGCTTCTTTGCGATGGACATTTTGAGATAAAATACGTAGGATAAAAACGTTCATGATAGTTAAAGACTCATCTAGATAGAGAAACAGCATAAATGAAAACTCTAGAGTGGGAATTAGCATGATGCATTTCAATAAATTACAGCAACCAATAACCTAAGAGCAGTATTTTGGACCATGGCTTCGCATTAGAATAACCTGGGAAAGTTTTTGGAAAAAGAATATTTCTATGCCCAGAGAATTTGATTCATTTGCTCATAGACTAAACCAGGTATCAGTATTTGTAAAGAGCTGTACAGAAAATTCTACTATATTGACAAGATTAAAAAGCATTATTTTATTTGGTTTGTTGAGGCAAAGCCATCAGAAAGTTTATATGTAATTAAAAATGGATTTCTTTCAGCATTTACTGGAATTTTAGGTGGTAATGAATGAGATCAAGTTATTTTCAAATCAGGTAATTTGAATGTCCTGTTTTTCTACTGAAAACTCACATACAATCAATATAAAATATTGGAGTTGTGATTTATTCCTTGCAGCTCTTTTGGCTGGGTTTCCCTGTAGGTGACCCCATTCTTATGGCAGCCATGGGGAAGGGCTATTGGACTCTTGGATCACTGGCCACTGGCTAATAGTAAAGCTACATTTCAAAGCATATGAATGTTAGAGGGGAAAATGAGTACAAGAAATAACTTGTACTCTGCCTAAATAAGTATTTTTCTACATTTAAGTGACAGCCTTTGCAGAAGTTCTCAGAAACCTATAGTTGCATGCTTTAGGCATGTCCCCAAGTCAAACCAATGGTGATTACAAAAACAATGCTTTCTCTTGAGAGCTACCAGAGGGAACATATTTAATAAGATTAAGACATTTAAAATTAGATTTCCAAATAAAACCATTGTTTCTCGGTGATTTATTCTTTTTCCTAAATTTCAGATGTTCTCTTTTCAAAGATTGTTACTGTTAATTGCTTTTAAAACATTTCCTTCTTTTCCTTGTTACAAATACTGGAGAGGATTTTTTTAATGCGTGATGCACGTTTACCCATTTTCTGTCTTTTATTCTTACTTCAGAGAAGGAATGATCCTTTCTCTAATCTCTGCCATCTACATATTTGCTTATCATGGTAAGTCACCCGACTAATTATCCTGTTTATCGTGCGTGCTTAAGAAGATAAAGAATTGCGATGGAATGTGCAGAGACCTGAAAACCAAAAGGGATGAACATGCTCAGCATAGCTGAAACTGAAAGAATTGAAGAAAAACCATTTCAAGCTTTGATTTGCAATAGTAAAGGATCCTATGGGGAAAATATGGAATAATACATGAAGAGAGAAAAGAAGATAGAAGGGATGCAGAGCCACAGAACCCAAAAGAGTAGACTGATGACCAGTCATTTCAAGACACAGCGTTTGATCGATGAGCAAGAGTAATGTAGGAAGAAACCCAACATGCTCTGAAAGCATGAATGCAAAATAAGGTTCCAAGAATTGAGAGTATTAATTGAAATGTTTACACACACACACAGTGATGCTGCACCGGAAGCACTCACTTTTCTATGACCAAAACGTTAGAAGATAAGTAATTAACCTATTAGCTAGAAGAGAGATCCATATGTGAGCCAATTCCAAAGATAAGTGCACCAGCAAAATGGGGAAGTTTATGAATAATATCATTGATATCGTGTGCAAGTAAAATTTTGCTGAAGACAATTCAAAAATGGTTGCAGTAGTACATCAACAAGGAGCTACCAGATATTCAAGCCAGACTCAGAAGAGGACATGAATTGAAGGATATCATTGCTGACCTCAGATGAATTGACCAAGAAAGCATAGAATACCAGAATGATGTTTCCTTGTATTTTACAGATCATGCCAAGGCATTGAACTTGTGGATCATAGCAAAGTTTGGATAACATTGCAAAAAATGGAAATTGCAAAATATTTCACTGTGCTCATGAAGAACTAGTATCTAAACCAAGAGGTAACTGTTGGAATAAAACCAAGGGCTACTGCATGGTTTAAAATCAGAACATTTTAGCATAATTATTCCATTGGTATGCTGAGCAAAAGAAAAATCCTTGAAGCTAGAATAGATGAAAATGATAGGAAGGTTCACTAACAATATGTGTTATACGGATGATATGACCTTACTTGCTGAAAATACCATGGATGTTAAGTATCATCTCATCTTCATGGACTTGTTGGGATTTACTGAGTCAAGACATGCACACTGGGTTAGTCCAGGTTGACCAGAGAAACACACACAGACACACACACACACACACACACACACACACACACACAGCCTCTTTCTCTTAACCATAAGCTTCCCTTAAAACTCTCCATCTCCTTCCTGGGATCTTCCACGTTTGATGCCTTCAGTTTCTCCCATTTCCTCTCTTCTCAAGTCACTGCAATTGTGTTTGTAGACTTCTTCCTTAGAGAGTGTTTCCTTTTTCTTCTTTAATCATTGCATTGACACTTACTGATTAAAATCAAAGAGTGTAGTCTTTAATCAAAGGTCAAACTCCATGCAAAGAACACAAAAGGCTTCACCACTGGACCCATATCATGATAAACCGAGAAAAGACTGAAATTGTTTAGGATTCATTTTTCTTGGATGCATAATCAATGGTCCTGTGAGCAGCGGTCAAGAAATCAAATGATTTATTACACGGGATACATCTGGTGTACTAGACGTCTTTAAAGTGCTGAAGAGAAACAATGCACCGTGAGGACTAAGGTTGCCTGACCTATGCCATGATATTTTTAATTTCCTCAGATGCATGTGAAAGCCGGACAATGACTAAGGGAGACTCGACAGGATCGGTGCATTTACATTATGATCTAGGCAAAAAGCATGGAAAATTCCACAGACTGTCAGAAGAACAAACAAAGCTCTCCTGGAAGAAATGCCATCAGAGTGCTCTTTAGAAACGAAGATGATTAAATTCTATCTCACGGACATTGGGCATGTGATCCAGGAAGACGAATCCCTAGTAAAGGACATTGCGCTTGGCAGAGGGTCCGTGCAAAAGAGGAAGCCCCTCAGCAAAAGAGATTGACATGGTGACTGCCTCAATTGCTTCAAACGTATCAATAATTGTGAGGATGGCACACGATCAGGTCGTGAGTCCTTTTGTCATACACAGTGTCCCTATGATTCGGAGCCAAGTCCATGGACTCTAACATCAATCACTTTTTCTCAGGTTTATCAAGTGAGATAGAAAAGGCCACCTTAAAAATACACACACACGCATTGGAGCATGTCACCCCCTAAACTGGATGCTTGAACATGTGAGGATTGAAAAAGGAGCCTCACTCCGGTGGGTACAAGTGTCCTGGTGGGAGGATACTTTCCCCAAGGCGATACATATAAGCCTGAGGTCATGGACCAAGCAGTGCCATAGAGCTGGGATTGGGCAGCCATCGCATTTCCCCGGGACTTCTATATTGTGTGGGGGCTAAAAGATATGATCTTGAATGATCACCCCTATAAGAGGGACACCTAGAAGAGAGGACAGGAGAGCAGGGTGCACTGAAGCAGGCTTATAGGAGCCAAATCTCAGCTGCACCCCTTACAAGCAATGTGAACTTGGGCTACTTCATGTAGGCTTCAGTGCCTTCTGTAGCGTGTGGTAATAATCATCTCACCTTCGTGGATATGTTGTGGATTTACTGAGTAAATACACACTCACACACACATACATACACACAACCCCTTTCTTCTTAATCATTAAGCTTCTCTTGAAACTCTCCATGTCCTTCTTGAGGTCTTTCACCTTTGATGCCCCAGTTCTTCTTCCTTCCTCTGCTCACATCACTGCAATTTAGTTGGTCAACTTCTTCCTTATATAGTTATTATTGGTTTTAATAGTTTTATTCGCATATATTTCATGCATCATCAAGTCAATAGTTCAAGCATATTAAAATGGTTGTACAATCATCTCTACTATCAATTTTAGTACATTTACTTCTTTCTAAACTCAGTGCCATCAGCTCCCCACCTCCCTGCAACCGCCACCATCACATCCCCCCAAAACCATCAATGCAGTAACTAACTGTCCCCATAGCTCTACCCATCCTTTTTTTCAGTATTTTAAAATGGTTTTCTATATATGAAAAACATTTTTAAAAATCAAAATACTAAAAAAAAAAATGCATGATAGTGAGGCTATTAACCTGACTGGTCTATGAGCAGAAGAGATTCACTAGAGATTGAATCAATGTGTAGACCCAACAAATTAATTTAGGGCTCCAACTGTTATCCATAACCTTCCATAAACTGAGTGTTCATGATTTAAGCTCTGATAGCATTCCCTCTTTCAGATTTGGATTTTATTATTCACAATCTTTGGATCACACAGGCCGGTGAACTTCTGTGTTGGCCCAGTTGAAATCTCACTCAGATGGTTTCTGGCTTAAAGACAAGCCCCAGACACTATTCTTTTGAATAGCTGGGTATGAGACAGAAAAAGCTCAAATAGTCATATAAAAGTCTCTTCATTATCAAAGCTATCTTTCTTCCCATTTTATCCTGGTCACCATTTCTAATGCCTTGCAAATGTGAGGATTAAAGGGCCAGAGCACATAAATCACATGGGAACTATAGAACCTAAAGTCTTTAGAATTCCCAAAACAGAACTTGCATTTTAACAAGATCCCCTTGGGTTTTGAATGCACATTAAAAAAGGAGTATTTCCGCCAACTGTTGTACTACTGTGACAAAACTACCTGCTCCTTTCTTAAAACCCCACCCTTAGTTTCCATGATGTCTCATATCCAGAATCTTTGCTAAGCTTTTAAAAGTGCTCATTTGTAGTTTCCATTAAGTTGCAGTACTTTCAATCATCTCATATGAGGGATACCTCCAGCCCCCCCCAAAAAAAACAGAGAAAAGTTCCACTGGGCAGTGATTTCGTAGTACTCATTTTCCCACTAGGCGAGCATCAAGCAACTTTCTCTGAGTTAGTGCACCCAGTGGACTCACCTGGGATGGTTCTCTCTGGTCACAGTGAATTTTTCATAAAAGCAATTCTGCTTGAATCTCCTTTTTTGTGATGGCTGACTTAAGAGAACAGTGTGTGGCTGTGAAATTTTGTTTCCTGCTTGGGAACAATGCCACAAAAACTGCTGTGATGGTGAACACAGTTTACAAGGACAGCACTAGGGGAAAACCTCAAGTGCATGAGTGGTTTCCTTAAGGTGAGATGTTGATTGATGACAAACCTCATTCTGGATGGTTGTCACCTTCCTGAACAGATGAAAAATGTCAACTCCTAATGCATTTGGAATTCATTCCATCAGGTCAGACTGTTAATCAAGCTTTCTATTTAGAGCAGTGGTTCTCAACCTGTGGATCGAGACCCCTTTGGGGGTCAAACAACCCTTTCATAGGGGTCGCCTAAGACCATCATTTCCAGTGGTCTTAGTAGCGGAGACACAGCTCCTCTATCCATCTCCAGGCAGGTCCACCCACATGAAGATATGCTGATCTTGTGAGAAAGAAGCTATCTCAACCTTCACACTGACATTGGCTTTTTATGTATACTGTCACAAAATGTAGCAGTGTAGTTTACTGTTGTTATATTAAGACTGTTATCCATGCTACACCATGCTTCAAGACAAAATTTCGTCTGTTTGTAATTAGAAATAAATATTTCACAATATGTAATTACATATTGTTTCTGTGATTAATCACTATGCTTTAATTATGTTCAATTTGTAACAATGAAAATACACCCTGCATATCAAGTACTTACATTACAATTCATAATGGTATCAAAATTACAGTTATGAAGTAACAACAAAAATAATTTTATGATTGGGCGGGTCACCAGAACACGAGGAATTGTATTAAGGGGTCGCGGCATTAGGAAGATTGAGGACCACTGATTTAGAGGTTCTGAAAAGATTGCATAACGGTGTTCCACAAAATAAGGTCTGATTTGTGGCACACGACAGGGTGGGGGGGCAGCTGGTTTTGTCACTATGACAATGAACCTGCAGTGTGCCAGTTTGGGGCTGAAAACAGCATGTCTTTCTTGCCTTATGCTCCTGACTCACCTGACCTCCTCAGTGCGACTTCTTTTTGTATCTGCAAATGCAGAGGGGCATGAAAGGACAGCAATGTGATAACATAGAAGAGGTGAGGAAAACAAGGAGGGAGGTGCTGTCAGCCATCCAAACAGATGAGATTGAAAAATGTTTTCAAGAATGGAATCACAAATGTATCAACTCTCTTAAGTGTAATGGAGAGTACTTCGAAGGTAACACAGTTGCTTTATAAAAAAAGGAAAATTAAATACACAACTTTGGGGGGGAAATTCCGGTTTGGGGGAGCAGGTACCCCCTCAGATATGAGAAAGCTGGACAATAGAAGAGGAAGACTGAAAAATTATTGGTGCATTTCAAATTTGGTGATTGTAAAGAATATTTGAATATACTACAAGAAAACATAACTTTATAATTTTATAGTTTTACTTAGTAAATGTTTGTATCTGTGGCAATACTGTTCAACCTATACTCATGCACCAGTCTTAGATAAAATGCCTGTGTTAGTCTGGGTAGACTAGAGGAACAAATCCATAGAAACTCATGTGTATAACAGAGAGTTTTATATAAAGGGTAAGTGTACATTGAGAAAGCATCCCAACCCAGTCCAGTCCAAGCCCATAAGTCTGATACTAGCCCATATGTCCAATACCAATCTATAAAGTCCTCTTCAGACTCACGAAACACATGCAATGACAACAAATCCAGGACGATCACAGGCCAGTGGGTAGAAAGTCTTTGGATCCAGCGACGTCTTAAGCATCTCAGCGCTGGCAGGGGTCTCCATGTGGTTTCTCTGGCTTCGGAGGTCTGGTTGCATCTGGGTAGGTCCATGTGGTTTCTCCAACGCAGGGCACTAGGGTAGTTCCATGTGTCTTGCCAGCTGCAATGTCTCCCAGGGAGTGAAGTAGTGAGGGAGAGTCTCTCAGCCTCCAAGGAGGGAATACCGGATTTTCCAGAATTCCCAGGAGAAGGCCCTGTCCACACAAAGGCTTCATTGGCTATGATCTGATTGACCAGCTAGACTCCACCCCTACACTCTTAGTCTTCAAATGGACTAACGATTATTTAACTACCTCAATGCCTCAACGACTTGGCCAGTTAGAGACCATTTAAAATAGTGGCTTCTGAGGCTACTTGGTCAGTTAAATTCAAGCAAGAGAGGTCATTTTAGCAGAGAGGTTCTCAACCTGTGGGTCGCAACCCCTTTGGAAGGGGTAGAACGACCCTTTCATAGGGGTCACCCGATTCATCACAGTAGCAAAGTGACAGTGATGAAGTAGCAACGAGAATAATGTTCTGGTTGGGGGTCACCACCACATGAGGAACTGTATAAAGGGTCACGGCATGAGGAAGGTCTTAGAAGGTTTGGGCAAATATTTTTTTTTTTTTTGGAATTCCAAAGGTAGTAATCTCAGTAAGTTTTCTTGCAGGACACAGAAAAATCGCTAGGACTCTTGAAGGAGTTTTCGGAAAATGGAAATTTGCATCGGTAAGAAAACAACAGGAAATTGGTGTTGAGGCGTTTGCTTGCATTTCACTAACACACTTGCCGATTTTCCACAGGTAGCCAAGCCTGTCCTACGAGAATTCCAGTGGTAAACTGTACCCCACCCACCCTCTATCCCTGATCTCACCCATTCAGACTTCTTTTTGTTCTCCAAACTCAAGGGACATTTAGAAGGAATACAATTTGAGTGCATTAGGCTGCCAAAACTGACATTTTGATATGCTGTCTCAAAGAGGGACATTCTCCGGGGAAGGTTCAGGGAGATGAAAATACCACATTCAGAAAGACAATCCCTTCACAGTTTTATATTTTGTGTAACGTGCTTAGTAATTGTATAGAATAGTTTATGACATCCCCCTGTTTAAATCTTGCAATGTAGGCGCAAGTACAGTGAAATGATCCAGTTAACCAACGTCGCCCTTGTCTAGTCCCTAAAAATGTAAACAGCCTAGAAGATGCAGATGAGTCAGACTTTCATAAGTGTTTTCAGGCCGCGGGCAATCACCTATTTGAAGGCTGAGCTCACTACTTAAACATCAAGCGTGGGATTAAATTCAGAATCCTTTTGGCATGTGCGTGTGTGCGCATGCGTGTCCTCCGAAGTGAACAAGAAATGCGCTGTTCCCCGGTTTGAGGACTGAAGTCGATGTCATAGATTACGTAGGAAGCCTATCAATGGGAGGCAGCTTGTGGAAGATCGTAAACATTTTTCAGATAGAAATTGCAGACATGAGCGTGCCACGTGGTCACTCCCTCCCTAAAGTTAGCTCTTTTCATTGTAAATAGCCTGAAAGTCATCAAGCCAATGTTTAATAAACTTTTAATTTGAAAGGAATTACCACATGTTGTGTTTGTTTACCCATTATTAAATATCTTAGCAACATATCAATAGCAGAAAACAGCATACTGTATCACAGTCCCGCTACATAAGAAAACAAACCCATGGGGGATATTATTCACCCGCATTATATTTAGGAAGCCTTCAAGAAAAATAAATATAAGCAATGTAGCTGAGATATGTATTTACAGAGATTTGTATGTTTCCTCTTTGTATAAACCTGCTCATAATATGAACAAAAAGTCCCGATGTAGTCTTTGAATGTAATACTTGATTCGGTCCATGAGCTTAGGGCAGAGCAGGTGGTAATGAGCTCTTTCTAGAGCATTTCCTGCAGCATAGAAGAGTCTCCCTGTCGTGGTGCTCTCCTATTGAGTGGGCAAGTACCCAAGCTTCCTGGAATGGCACCTTTGTTTGTTTTTTTTTAAGGCACATTGGGCAGCATTCTAAAAGCTAAGTTCATAGCATAGCAAACTATGGAAAATTTATTTATAAATATATACGTATAATGGATTGTGATAAGAGTTGTATGAGCCCCTAATAAAACGATTTAAAATATATATATGTATATATATTTTCTTTCTAGGTTTTCCTCAAGGTAGTGTAGTTATATATAAATTATCTATAAGCATACATATAATTTATTTATATATAAACATAAACATAAGCATACATATAATTATTTATATATAAACATAAACATAAGCATACATGTAATTATTTATATATAAACATAAACATAAATAAACCTAGAAAGCAAAATGATCTGGTGCAAAGTGGCTGGAGAGAATAGATAGACTTCTAGGGTGAACGATAATAGTAGTTTTAGCAACTGAATGCAGAGCAATCAACCCTCATCGACCAATCGAGCAGCCTTTGCACAGAAACCAGGCAGCACAGGTAGAAAAGAATGGGAACGAGGGCTGAGGGACAGCGCGAGCAGGACGGTTACATCGAGGGGGTTGCAGCTAATGCAGTGAAACGAATAGCCACACGTTGAATGTAAAATGCAGACATTTGTTCTGTAAACTTCCCCCCAAATATGTTTCTAAAAAAATAGCCTAAGAGTAATGACTTACAATCCTTTGCTCAGTATCGCCAAACTCAGTTAAAAGGCCAGTAGCATTGGGATGTCATTATTGTGAAGTTAGAACCCACTCCCCACAAGTTAAAGTTTCTAAAATAAAAAAATTTAGCTCAGTGCTTAATCTCAAAACCTTGTCCTCAAAACACAGCAGCAAAAAGTTAGAAATTTACATTGTAAATGAATCTACTGTACAGAGTCCCATATAGTGATTTGACAATTGGCATTATATTTAAACTTTATATTTAAAAATTTTAAAAACTAACTGCATATTTTCTATTATTTTGATGGAATGAAATCATAATATTTCATTTCTACTTAATTATATTTTGGGAAAATAATATTTACCCATTAGAAAAAAATTAGAATTTCTCTTATCCTTCTACCTCTCACATTCTTCAAGTGCACAAATTGTATGAGAATGTTAAAGTCATTTGTTTTCCCAGAATCAGAGCATCCCAGAACCTCATGATGCAAAGACCTGCGGAACTTACCCCAACATACATATGCCAATCAATGCAGGAAAAAAAACATTTTAGAAAACCCAACATTATTTCATAATAAAAAAACCTCAACCATCAAGGAATAGAAAGAATATTCCACAATATGATAAGGGGAATTTATGAAAAGGTCAAAGCTAAGGTCACACTCAATGGAGAAAGATTGAGAGCTTCCTCGTTATAGTCATCAATGGTACAAGGAAGCGTCCTTTCATCACTTCTATTCAAAATCATAACGGAAGTGCTAGCCAGAGAAATTAAAAAGAAAAGTTATGGAAAGTATTCAAGCGAGAAAAGAAGTAAGATTATTCCTATTTTCAGGTGGCATGATTCTGATACTATATGTGAAAAAATGACCATTACTAGAGCTAGCTAATATATTTGAACACAATTCAGAACAAGAGTCAACACCAAACTAATCTGAGTATCTATACATCAGCAATGAGTAAGCGAAGAGGAAATTTAGAAAACAATTCTATCTACTACAGTATTTCAAAGAATAAAACCCTAGGAATAGATTTAATCAAAGAGGTGAGAGATTCGTACAGTGAAAACTGTACAACGTTGCCGAAAGAAATGAAAAGGGCGTAAACAAATGGAAGGTTCAAGACCAACATACAAAAATCAGTCGGATTCCCCTCCATGGCCTCTCAGAAGAAAGTCCTAGCAATCTGCTTATGAAAGGTCATGGTCATTGAAACTCTACAAACATCGTTCTACTGTGATACACAGGGCGTCACCATGTTTAGGAGTGAACTCAGTTTTATCTAAAGTAGCACAACTTAAATGTTACTAACAGAATGGTGAACCCAATCAACTAACCCTTGAAAAGGCGTCCCAGGGACCTCCGGTGCCTGTCCATTGATGCAGAAGTATCCTTTTGCTGAAAGAGGTGTGTTTCTTTCTCAGAAAGGTGCACTGTATTTCCCACGTCTAATTCTGCTTCTGTCATGCAAGAAACTGGTGCGGGGGAAAGCTGAATACGTCTTCCATGAGTTTTCTGATCATCCGAATGCAAAGGAAGTTTAATTACCTATTAAGAGACAAATTTGTTATCTAAACTTTTGAAAACATTTCACATGCCCTGAATTTTTCTCTAGATCAACAATACCATTTGCAAAATTCAAAAGGTCAGTTATGGACTCGATTTTTCAAGTCTTATATTTCCTTTTGTTTAACAGTCCTATAGAGAATGCTTAGGTTTTCTATAAACAGATTCACGTCCTTGTTTCAGATATTGCATGTGTTCCCTACACGTATTATTCTTTCTTCATTTTTTGCCTTATCAATTATTTTTTGTTCAAAGAAAAACTTGTCAACATCTGCATCAGAATTAACTGAATGAAGTATAATGTTTTAGGTTTTAAAAATGACAAATTTGTAGAAGCTAGTGGTGAATCCAGGGACCCCTGGATTAAAGTGGGTTAAAGATCGGACCGCTCACTGGAAGGTCAGTAGTTCAAACACAACAGCCCCTCTGCTGGAGAAAGATGAGGCAATCTACATCCATAAAAATGTACAGTTTTTGAAACCCCATGAAGTAGTTCTACTCTGTTCTAAAAGTCACTGTGACGAGTTTAGTTTGTTGGGGTTTGGAATGGTAAACAGATGAGTGTTGTCCTCGTTCTCTAAGTGTTCTCACTGTTTAAAATGTTAGTACCCTGTTTCCCCGAAAGTAAGACATCCCCTGAAAATAAGACCTACTTACAGTTTTGCCTCTCACTGAAATATAAGGCATCCCCCGAAAATAAGACCTTCCTGAAAATAAGGGTTTGGATTGTAATGATGATGTTCCAGAAGATGATGACATGACTGTCATTGAATAAATGAGTAAATGTACCACAGATTGTTGTACATGGAAATAAAGGTAGTAACAGGAAAGTCTTGATACTGTAGGATTCACAGTTCGTCTAGTTATGCTGTTTTGTAATGACAACTACTACTGTACCGTATACAGGTCATAAATGTCCTTTTGTTGTTGTTCAACAATAAATGTGTACCATATTCTTCTTCACGGAAAATAAGACAGCTCCTGAAAATATGACCTAGCGCATCTTTGGGAGCAAAAATTAATATAAGACACTGCCTTATTTTGGGGGAAACAGGTTAGTAAAGTAAAGTACTTGTGAAAACAATCAACATCATCAAATGCAAGAAGGTCTTGATGCAATTGCATTATTCTAGTCTCCCATTTATCAAAATGACTTTAACTATGTAAAGTGTGAATATCACTTCTTGTGTTTTTATCTCCTAGATAAACTCTCTTTAGAGTAGCACCCAAACCCTCTGTCATCAAGTTTATTCCAACTCAAAAGAAGACTGAATGGTCAGAGTAAAACTGCTGGGGTTTCTAAAGCTGTCCTCTTTAAAGGGGAAGAAAGGCTCCTCTTTCTCCTAAAGAAGAGCTGACAGATTCGGCTCCACCACCCAGGTCCCTTAGATTATTGACCGTCATGTATACAAGCCATCTTTTATGGCTCCAAGTGCGTATTGCTTGTCTATGACATCAGTTGTAGAACACCGAATTTTAGGTATTGATCATGAAATGTTTGTAGTGAAATATTATAGATGTCCTTAAAAATTGCTGTCAATTCCATTCTAACTAATGGTTAGAGAGGAGTACTCTACCCCACAGGGCTATCTTAGCTGTAATCTTTAAGAAAGCATATCACTTGGGCTTTTTTTGTTTTTTGTTTTCACATTACCACAAGATGGGTTTCAACTGTCAATCTTTAGGGACCTTACGGGTTTATAAAATGTGTTTTCCCTCTGACTGTGGGTCTCCTGGAGTCTTCATGACATAGTGGTTACGAGTTAGCCTGTGGTCTGCAGGGTCGGCAGTTCGAAATCACCAGCCCTTCTACAGGAGAAAGACTAGGCTTCCTAGGCCTGTAAATAGTCTCAAAACCTTACAGGGGCAGTTTGGTCCTGTTTATAGGATTGCTATGAATTAGCATCAACTCGATGGCAGTGAGTGAGTGATTTCTCAGTACAGTACTAAAAATACAATTTTTAAAAAATTTTTTACAGCTTTTCCAAGATGTTGCCACAATCTGGGTGGTTTCTCTAGAAGGCCTTTGTATTCGGTTCTAATGATCTCCCCTTTCTAACTTATTTCTATTAGCATTTCTAATGCTTAGAAGCTTTTTATATAAAAAAAATTCTGGTTCTTTCTCGGCATCAATTGAATGAACATCTCTGAGAACAGAGCCAAAGCAGTGGTATTGCTAGAACTCTCCATGAGCTTCTGGGGCATAGGATGGCACTGTTTCCAAAATGGATAGAAAAGCGCATAGTCAGCACATGAGAGTTATTTTCTTAATAGCATACCTAGACTGCTCCAACAAGATATTTTAGCAAAACCCTATATTGGAATTGGCTAAAAGGAAAATTGCCAGCTAATTCTACTCAAACAACTATGAAACTAGAAGACTTGTGTATAAGAAAGATATCTGGCTTCTAAATTTTAAGCCCAAACTACACAGGTTTCTTGGAGATTTTCATATTTAATAATTCTGTCAGTTAGATAGAGGGTGGGTAGGTAATTAGTAGAGAGAGCGATGATTTAGAAGTAGATTAAACTCATAAATAAGGAAGAAAAAAATCATACAGTTTTCTTTTACAGACAACCCAAAAATTAGATTCAGGAGGAATAAATTTGGACATATTGAACACAAATAAACTGAAAATATATTGAATGATTTATATTTAATGTATTTCTTAATTTTTTCTGTATACCATTGTTTAATTTGGGAGCCTAGAATGGATTTATGCAAAGGTATTTCAGCTACAAGGCTAGGCTATACAATGGACATAATACCAAGTGTACACATATGAATGGTGTGTGCCTGGGGGTATTTTATTTCCGTATTAATACCAAGAATCCAACCTATTACTATGTAGTAAATTCTGACTCAGAGTGACCCTATGTGCAGGCACAGACAGCCTCATTTTTCTCCCAGGAGCAAATGGTGGGTTTGAAATGCTTGCCTTTAGGTTTAGACCGATGAACAATTGTGAGGATGGTGCAGCATGGGACATGTTTGGCTATGTTGCACATATGATCCGTATGAGTCAGAACAATAGCACTAACAACTGCCTTTAGGTTAATAATCTGATATCAATTGCACAACTCTTTCTTTTTAATCCTTGAGGCAAAAATAGACATTTTGCGGTAAATAAGTCAGCATGTTTAAAAGTAGTATGGCGAAGGGACACATCTCTGGGAAGGTCAGGGCACCGCATGGCAATGTGGGTCACTAGTATGAACACAGTCCTGTCTCATCGTTAGATAGAATGCATTGGCAATGGACACTACTCTTGGGTGTCCCTGGAGCACACAATGTCCCAGAAACAAAAAGAGAGTATTTTTGATAAGAAGTGATTCTTCAGCCTGTATCCAAGGTGAAGCGACCACTCAAAGCAAAATAACTGAGGGTCTGCGCCCTCGGAGAGCAGAGCTGGCTCACTGTTTCCATAAAAGATTGGATTGAATTAGCTTCACATTCCCTGCTAATCTTAGAATGTGATTCCATATTCCTAGGCATGAATTTAATCTACATTACCAGAAATCAGCCTTAAAAGAATGGTTTCCACTCCACACTCCCCCACTCATTCACTATGATAAGATGTTTTGTTCTGATGATGCCTGATACCTGCAGAGTGGAGACTCAAAGCTCATTTGTCGGCCACTGGACATCCCCTTTACAGAAGGGTAGCGGGGAGGAGATGAGCCAGTCAGAGTGCGATGTAGCAATGATGAAACATACAACTTTCTTCCAGCTGCTAAATGCTTCCTCCCCCCAGGCCCTCCACCGCACTATCATGATCCCAATTCTACCTTACAAATCTGGCTAGACCAGAGGATGTACACTGGTACAGATAGGAACTGGAAGCACAGGGAATCCAGGGTGGATGATCCCTTCAGGACCAGTGGTGTGAGTGGAGATACTGGGAAGGTAGAGGGAGGGTGGGTTGGAAAGGGGAAACCTATTACAAGGATCTACATGTAACCTCCTCCCTGTGGGGATGGACAACAGAAAAGTGGGTGTAGGGAGATGACGGACAGGGCAAGATATGACAAAATAATAATTTATAAATTATCAAGGGTTCATGAGGGAGTGGGGGGAAGGGGGAAAATGAGGAGCTGATGCCAGGGGCTTAAGTGGAGAGCCAATGTTTTGAGAATGATGAGGGCAATGAATGTACACATGTGCTCTACACAATTGATGTCTGTCTGGATTGTGGTAAGAGTTGTATGAGCTCCTAATAAAATGATTTTTTCAAAAAAAGAATGGTTTCTACAATTTTATGACACTTCACCTATTGAAATTCTCAATAACAGGAACGAAAGCTCATTTGCATTTTTTTCAATTAATTTTTTGACTTACAAAATCATACTGCACACCTGAAAGTAGAGATTGCACAGCCAGTGGTCCAAGTCCAGGCAGATCCAATCTTCCATTGTCTTAAAGTTGCCAAGCTTCTGATCAAAGCGTCCTCGGAGAAGCGGACACTTGAACTTTCCTTCCACAACATCAAAGTTGTTATCGCACAAGGGAAAGGCTGCCCAGCCCACAACCACGTCAAGACCACTGGAGGTCTTGTGAAAGAGTTCAAACAGGAGACCCACGTCAGGTTTCACATCTTTCTTAAGAGGCAGTTTCTAGGAAAGATATTAACAAGGGAAAACGGTGATGATTTTACTCCAAGACACATACCCTATTCCGTGATGATTAAAGAAAAAGTTTAGAGTTAAAGACTTACCCTGCACTCCTATGGGTTGACCTTGAAAACTCCCCACTGGATGTATTTACATAAATAATCCTTCAAGTCCCTGCAGTTGTGCCACCGTGCTGTTGTCATTAGCTACAGAACCAAACATTGCCTGGTCCTGTGCTAGTTTCAGTTGAAAACATGTTTGAGTCAGTCAATAGTCTGTCCTGATCCTCTGAGTTCTCACTGACTCATTTTCTGAATCACATCGCTGGGGTATTTGCCCTACTCAGTCTTACTCAGCTCAGCTCAGAAGCTCAGCTAAGGCCTGTTAACCATGAGTGACACCCAGTTTTCTGTTGTCTGTCCCCCAAGGAGGGGATTAAATGTATATCCTTGTGATTGATTCCCCCATTCTCCCCTCACCTTCCCTTTACCCTCTTGATTTCTAATTTCATTATTGGTCCTTAGGGGTTTATCTGTCCTGGATTCCCTGTGTTTCCAACTCTGATCTGTACCCAAGTACATGCTCTGGTCTAGCCAGATTTGTAAGGTAGAATTGGGATCATGATAGTAGAGGGTGGGGGAGGAAGCATTAAGAACTAGAGGAAAGTTGTATGTACTATACTGCACCCTACTGGCTCATCTCTTCCTTGTGACCCTTCTGTAGGGGATATCCAATTGTCTACAGATGGGCTTTGGGTCTCCACTCTGCACTCACCTCATTCACATTGATATGATTTTTTGTTCTGGGTCTTTGATGCCTGATATCTGAACCTATCGACACCTCATGATCACACTGGCTGGTGTGCTTCTTCCATGTGGGCTTGCTGCTTCTGAGATAGATGGCCGCTTGTTTACATTCAAGCTTTTAAGACCCCAGATGCCATATCTTTTGCTAGCTGGGCACCATGGGTGAAGGGAGACATCGGTCAGTGTAAGACATGACAAAATAATAATAATGTCTAAATTATCAAGGGTTTGTGAGGGAGGGGAGCGAGGAGCGGGGAGGGAGGGGGAAAATGAGGAGCTGCTACCAAGGGCTCAAGTAGAAAGCAAATGTTTTGAGAATGATGATGGCAACAAATGTACGAATGTGCTGGACACAATGGATGGAAGGATGGATTGTGATAAGAGCTGTCTGAACCCCCACTAAAATGAATTTTTTTTAATGTAAATGGAACAGCTTCCACTATCTCGTTGTTGTCCTTGGGTGCCCTTCAAGCAGTTCTAATTCAGAGTGAGCCTCTCTACAACAGAACCGAACACTGCCTGGTCCTGTATCAACCCCCAAATCATTCTTATCCTCCAGCCCAATGTTGCAGTCCCTGTATCAACCCGCCTTGTCGAGGGCCGGTCTCTTTATCGCTACGGTACAACAAACTAACAGATGGGTGAGCTGGGATCATGAGCAACGATGCCACGATGAACATGTATCCAACATGAAAACAAAACCGACCCTGTCAGTTACAGAGTCTGCACGTCATTTATATGTTCTAGAAATCAAGTTTATCAAATGTTAACCAGCAAGGTATCCCATATATTCACTCCTGTTTGCTCGAGCTATGACTGCTACTGTATATTTATTTCTGCATGTTGTCATAGTCATTATTTGGCATGTTTGTCATTTATCTTTGTATCATTCACATAGCCAGCCCAAATGCTCTGCACAGAATGAATGCTTTCCTTACAAAAATAGTTCAGCAAACTACTGCATGAAAGAAAAGTATATATTTTTAAGCATACAGAGAAGGTGACTTACTACTATAAGGTCCACTTTTTCAAGTAAAAATAGAGACTCATAAAATTTTGTGAACACCCTACTTGTATCGGTTGACATCAGAGTACATACATATTATTCTGCAAGCCAGTTGTCAATGCTAACTAGGATTAGGCATAAAAATAGATGAAATCACCCAGATTAATAAGTTATTGTTCAAATATCCACATTCCTCAGGGATTTGTGTGTGTGTGTGTGTATCCCCCACATGTCTGTCAGTTTTTCTTAAAGTGGTGGCTTGTGTTTACTGTAATGCTTAGAAGCTATTGCACTGGTGTTTCAAATGCCAGCAGGGTCACGCAAAGAGAAAGGTTTCCGTGGAGCTTCCAGACTAAGAACGGACAATTGAAATGTTTGAACAAACTGATAAGCTGCAATCCCTCAATCATCTATGTCAGGAAAGTCGGAGGGCAGCTATTTGACCAACTGACCGGAAGAGTACCCATCCTAATGAAAGGTGACCCAAAAGAATGCTTAAGCTATAGAAGAGCATCACTGACATCTCTTGGTAGTAAAATGTTGCTGAAGATCATCCAACAAGATTGCAGCAGTACATTGACAGGGAGCTACCAGAGGTTCAGGATGGATCAGAAGAGGATGCAGACCAAGGGATATCATTGCTGATGTAACATAGATCTTGGCTGCAAGCAAGGAATACCAGATGTTTACCTTTGTTTTACTAATTATGCCAAGGCATTTGATGGTGTGGATCCACTGTGTTCATGAGGAACCTGTATGAGGATCAAGAGGTAGTTATGCCTATAGAACCAGGGATACTGTATGGTTTAAATTAGGGAAAGGTGTGTGACAAGTATCCTCTTACCATACTCATTCAGTCTACATGCTGAGAAGTGGATTTTTTTCCTACTGATTTTATTTTATTTTTATATATTTATTACTTAAAAATCCTTTTATCGAGGGCCTGTTACAGCTCTTAGAACAATCCATACATGGGGGTAGTGGGGAGCGACGGCCTGGCGGAAGCAGGGCACTAACCCATCCAGGGGGAGAGTATTGTTCATGTCTCCACAGAACTGGAAGTGTGCCTGAGAAGTAGACTTATATGATGAAGAATGCAGCATTAGGATCAGAGGAAGGCTTATCAGCAATCTGAGATAGACAGATGACACAACCTTCCTGACTGAAAATGATAAGGACGCGAGTCCCTTGCTGATGAAGACCAAGGATTGCAGCCTTCAGAACGAATTGCAACTCAGTGTAAGTAAGCTCTAGACTAATAGGTACCATCATGATAAATGGAAAACAGATGAACGTTATCAAGGATTTAGGCTTACCTGAATTCACCATCAATGCTCACGGAAGCAGCAGTAAAGAGATCAAAAGATGAGTTGCATTCGGTGACTCTGTGGCACGAGGCATCTGTACCGTATTGAAAATCAAGGATCTTATTTTGCGCCTGACCCAAACCATGGGATTTTCAGGTGCTTCACATGCATGTGAAAGTTGGGCAGTGAATGAAGAAAAACGGGTGCATGTGAATTGTGGTGACGGAGAAAAGTCTTGAAAGTGCCGGGAGCTGTCCAAAGGACAGACCATCTGTCTCGGAAGACGTGCAGTCAGGACGCTCGAGGAGGCAAGGATGGGAACACTTGGTCTTACACACTTAGATCGTGTTGTCAGGAAAGACCAGTTCCTGAAGAAAGCCACCATGGTTGGGAGAGCAGAGGAGCAGGGAAGGAGAGGCAGGTTCCCAGGATCGACACATTGACTTCAACAATAGGCTCAAGAGTGGGAACGATCGCGAGGTTAGTGTTGGACCAGGCAGTGCTTCTTTCTGTTGTGCATAAGATCGCTGTGGGTCAGAACTAATTCAATGATATCTAAAAACAACAACAACGGAACACATACACACACACACACACACACACACACACACACACTTACGCACACAAAGAGGCTTCAAAAAGTTTGTAGAAAAAATTCTTACCATTAAATTCTACTTTGCCTTGAATTTTTTAAGCTATGGCCATATAGTGGATTAGGAATTGGACTGTGAACCACGTGGTCAGCAGTTTTAAACCACCAGCCACTCCACAGGAGAAAGAGGAGGCTTTTTGCTTCCATAAAGACTGAGTGTTGGAAACCCACAGGTGAAGTTCTACCTGGTCCTAGGGCTGTTTTGAGTCACAAAGACTCTACGGTGATGAGTTGGGTTTTGTGGGATTTTTTTTAGTTTGTGTATGTGGTGTGTGTGTGTGTGTGTGTGTTTGTTTATGAAAATGGAAGACAAATAATTTTAAAATATATGATTTTGGATTTCTGTGAATAATTAAAAATAAATAAAGACAAGAATTTCCCCAAGAGTCTTATAATAACACATATACCCCCAAAGTCGGTATATTTTAAATAATTTATGTAAATATTCCAAGGCTTTGTTTAGGTTTAAAATGAAACAGAAGCATCTGTTGAAAAATGCCACAACCCTGTGGCAACTGCTCTTAAACCATTAACAGGATCAGGTTTCATTTAAACCAGATTTACCATTTTCTACAACAGCCCATGGGAAAGCTAAAAACATTAGGCACAAATTACTGACAAAAGAGATCCTTAATCAAGCTGTACTTTTCATTTGGCTCGCTGGCTGTGCGCAGCCTTTGTGATAAGAGAATAAAAGTTCAATCGGGAGAGGGAGAAGGAAGAATGGGGTCGGAAACCTGCTTTGGGCCATCATTTCAAAATCAAACGGAAATGGGCTGGTGACCAGAAATTCCAACTGTTTTCATTTCTGAATTTAGAAATAAAACACACATTTGTCTTACGAGAAACTGCTCTTCTTCAGTATTTCATTTCAAACTACCTGAAGTAAAAATTTGGCCAACATTGGCCAAACTCAATCATGAACTTTATGACCTTGGGCATGTCATCTCCCTTTTTGAAGCTTCTATGCACTTTAGCATCCTCATCATTAAAAACAGATGTATGAATATCGTCCTCACATAATAACTTAATAACTAACCTCAGATAATGAATATAAAATATTCACTAATACCAGTAACAGTACTTTTTTAGGACTTTATCTCGCCTCAATCTATTATGACTCAGCTCTTAGTTCATTTTAACCAAGAGGAAATAAGTCAACTTAAAGTTAAAACAAATCTGCCAACATGAAAACCACCAATTTCCTTCTGTGCATGAGAAAGAGTTCAAGGCCACGAAGCATAACATATCATGAAAATGTTGGGCTGTCCCAGCTCTAGCAATGTGGACACAAGACTAATTCCTATGGTCAAAAACAAACTTTCCATTGTGTCAAGCACTTTTGTACATTTGTCTCCCTCATCATTCTCAAAACATTTGCTTTCTACTTGATGTATGTGTGGACTATGATAAGAGGTGTACAAGCCCCCAATAAAATGATTTAATTATTAAGAAAAAAAATTTTTCCTCAACCTATCTTATAAGTTAGAGGAGTCTAAGGCTACTGCCCTGACAACCCTTCAAATAATTAAGGATATGTACTAGACCAAACCTAGTCACTAATATGCTTACAATGGGAGAGTCAAACATTTTGAAAAGTAAATATACTTCCTCTAACAAGAGTTGCCCTATTCATTCATTCAGTGTCCTACTCTTGCTCCGTTTTAAGAAAGATATTTTCCACAGTAACACGTGGCTTAAGACTCAATCTTCTCTTGGACAAGAAAGAGCACTGTCTCATTATAAATCTCAGATCATCCCACATACATACGTATTCCTAACTAGCCTATGACATGGAATTTCCAGGATTATATTTCAGGGTCTCTGTTATGAAATACTAGGAGACATATTAAGGGGGATGAAAATTTAGGACCGGATTGGAGAGCAGAGTCTAGTCTATAGTCACATGATGCACAGAATGCAATATAGCTGGAAAAAGAAACGTGTAGACCTTCAAACTTTTGAAACAAGCGATGAATTGAAGCTAACTGAAATTGCAACCCAGACCCAAGGTTATGGACCACATGATTCAGGCAGAGAGGTCAGTGTCTCAGCCTAGCTGCCTGAAAAATAGCTTGTTTTTAAGGGGAAAACAATGACCAGGACAGATGAACCTGAACCGCTCAGGACCTGTGGTGAGAGTGGCGATATCGGGAAGGTGGAGGGAAGGTGAGGGAGAAAGGGGGTACAGAGTACAAGGATCTACATACAACCTCCTCCCTGGGGGACGGACAGCGGAGAAGTAGGTGAGGGAGACGTCGGATGGTATAAGATATGACAAAATAATAATAATTTATATATTATCAAGGGTTCAAGGGGGAGGGGGAAGTGAGGGGGGAAAAGAGGAGCTGATACCAAGGGCTCAAGTAGAAAGCAGGTGTTTTGAGAATGATGATGGCAATATACGTACAAATGTGCTCGACACAATTGATGTATGTACGGATTGTGATAAGAGTTGTATGAGCCCCTAATAAAATGATTTAAAAAGCCTGCATCATTGTCTACAATTCACTTAAACACAATGACTTTCATCCACTGTTTTGGGGAATACATAGAAACAGAAAAGTATTACTTATATGGGCAAAAGTAAAACTATTATTGAAACAAACTCAAAAATAATTCTGTAGAAGCTACCAAAACCTTCAAAATAATAACTACAGACAGGATGCAGATATTTAAGGAAAGAATGAGTGAAAAGATGGAAAAATCCAGCAGAGATTTTTTTTTAACTTTTCAAAGAAACATAAAATATTTGAAATGAAGAGTGTATTGAATGAATTTAAATCATATTGGGCATAGAATAGAAAATAGCCTAAAATAGGTCAATAAAATGCTTTAGTACCAAGAAGAGAGAAAAAAGAAATAAGGAAGAGAGCATAAAACACCCTTGGAACAATAGGAAATGATCTAAAATAAAAGCAAACTCCACTGTGATCAGGTAGATCCCTGTGCATTGTAACCCTACATAAAGCTGTGGAACAAGTGCATTTTCTGGGAGCAGATGGCCTCTCCTTTCTCCTGAGAGGCCCTGGATTTGAGCCAAAGGCCGGTAGTTAGCAGTCTAATGCTTACCCGGCCGTGCCACGAACATGTATGTGATTGGAGACCAAAGAGTGAAAAAGAGAATGGACTGGACTAAAATAGTTGAAGAGATCATCACGGAGGATTTTTCAAAATGTATGTAAACCCTTCAGCCCAAGAAACCCTTAAGTGCACAAAGTGCCAAGTAGAAAATAGACAGAGGCACGACACCCAGCAAGTCAAAACCAAACCTCTAAAAGGCAAAGAAAGGTAAGTACAAGACTTGGACTAGAGGGACAGCAACAACCTCCAACATAAATCTTATTGGCTGTCAAATGAGCCTACTGAGCCAGCTCTCCGTATTTTCTAGTATCAAATCTTGAATTCAACATAAAACTCTCACGTATCATATGGAAAACGTGCATTGTGTTTAGGAAATACTTCTCTGCTCATCAGTCTGCTCTTAAAAATGTACTTGTTATCTCTAGCACTGGACAAAAGACTTTCAGAAACCTTGAGAATAAGCTGACTTTGTGTTGCTTAGTAGGTTGTCACCTAACTTACATTTTATGACAGGCATCTTTACCATGCAAACTGCAATTCCTTAGCAGCACATGGAAACATTAAATATAATCTCATTACAATCGAACTCTCTAATCCTATTTCCTGTTACACACATATCCACACTGTTGTCCTATCTAATTTTCATCATTTCTAATGATTTCCAATGTCTCATCACTACCCAATGCCATACACACACACACACACACACACACACACACACACACACACACACGCGCGCGCGCGCGCGCGCGCGCCCACTTCCACATACACACAACCTTGTTACTTTCTCATCAATAGTATGGTTCAATAGTCTCATCAATAGTCTCTTCAATAGTAAATCCTTGACTCCCCAAGTTTTGCTCATTATAACTTTTTTAAATTGAGTTTTTGTTTTGCACAGAACCTTTAGGGTAGGCATTTTAAACCCACAATCTCTTTATTACTATTATTATTATTATTATATAGAATTTTATTTTTTTAAGTTTCAGTGTGATTCAAGTGAAGGTTTACAGAGAAAATTGGTTTTCTTTTTTTAAAAACACTTTTATTAACACTTTACATGACATACAATTCAATAGTTCAATCATATCAAGAAGATGGCACAATTTAAATAGAGATATTATGGGGAACCAAATAATATGACTCTTGAAAGATGTTCTAACAATCATTAACACTTTGAAGAACTTTAAAACTCACTGTAATGAATAAAAGTAATCATAAAAGAGTAGTGAATAGAACATAGCAGTTTTTAGAACTTCCTAAAGAGGTAAGATTATGTGTAGAGATACTGGTAACATATACAATTAAAATTAAAATTAAAAGGATTTAAAGGAATAGTCCTTTGCCAAGTCATATTTTTTCGACCATACCACACTAAAGTGTGAAAGATAAAATTGAAAACCCGCCCCCAGCCCCCCCAGTGGTGTTTTGTTCTTCTGTCCATAGAATCAGTGGGAGTTAAAACTGCCTAGCCAGCACCTAACATAAAAATAACATGAAATAATGACCCACTTGTTCTCTGAAACCTCTTCTGGTGCAAATGTTCACCATTTCTTAAGGAAAACCCAGTAAGTGCTTGAATCCAATGACTTTTTGAGCAAATTTGAGGGCTACATTCCTTCTTGTTCAGCTATGGTATCCTTGGTGCTGATGCTGGTTTGCCATTCTTCTTCATGGTCTGAGAATATGGGAAGATTGCACTGGTGGTTGGATGGGGCAGCCAATTGACTCATCAAAGCCAATGATCGCAAGATATGACAAAATAATAATTTATAAATTATCAAGGGCTCATGAGGGAGGGGGGAGGGGGGGTGGGGAAATGAGAAGCTGATGCCAGGGGCTTAAGTGGAGAGCAAATATTTTGAGGATGATGAGGGCAATGAATGTACAAATGTGCTTTACACAATTGATGTATGGATGGATTGTGATAAGAGTTGTATGAGCCCCTAATAAAATGATTAAAAACAACAACAACAACAAAAACAAACAAAATAAGCCAATGATCTTTGAGAAGAAATAACACGTGTCACTTCTGTGACTGGGTATTTTTCCTCTGGGATTTTGTTTCTTTTTTGCCACAGTGAATGGAATCGCCCCAGCCTGTCTTTGGTTTAGAGGAGAATAAATATAACAGATTCACTGCTACGGAGTTGATTGCCACTCAGTGACCTGGGAAGTCAGACTAGAACTTCCCCTGTAGATTTCTGAGATTACACAAGTAGCTTACACATCTTTGTACTTTAATGGACATATACATGAATGGGGAGGGCGGGGGCCAGGGGGAACCTCTGCTAAAACTCAGAAATGTCAGGATTGTACATTATCCAGGTCGTACAATAACCAGGTGCATGCATCAGACACTGTCCTAGCTTGCCCTTGACTCTGGTGGCATAGTGGTTATGTATTGGGCAGCTAAACATTAGGTCAGCAATTTGGAAGCACCAGTCACTTTGCTGGAGAAAGTCAGGACTTTCTACTCCGGTAGAGTTACAGTTTTGGAAACTCCCAGGGATAGTTCTCACCTGTCCGAAATGGTTGCTTGGAGGGTTTGGTTTTTTTAGGTTTAAAACTTCTCCAATCATGATTATGTGGACCACAGGTCAAAGCCACCAGTTCTAAAGGCAAGGACCTAGTTGTTTCCTTTCAGAGCCATGATAAAGTAGCAGAGAATTAAGCATAAATTCATAATAAACACTCCAGTAGTTAAGTAGAACACAGATAGTGCTTCAACTGCACGTCAAAGGTCAACAGCGTTGCCATTTGTGCATCAGTTACTTGTGAGCCTTCTTAAGGTTTCTTAAATGAGTCTTCTGACTTTAAATATAAATTTTAGTACTGGTTGTTCAAACCTGTGCTATTGGCGCATTTCCCTAATTTAAAAGGAGAAATAGATGGTCTAGAGTTGAAAGTGTGGATTCTGATCCAACCTAGGAGCAAATCACAATTTACCATCTATGAGCTACTTAATATTGAACAACGGATTTGAACTCTCTAAGTTTCAATTTCTTTATCTGCAACATTAGTCAAAATAATATAATACACGTGGCAGTTGGATGTCATCAACAACAACAACAAAACCCCATTGCTATTAAGTCAATTCTGACTCATGGTGACCCGGGCATTGGAGTAGAATAGCTCCATAAAGTTTTCTTGACTGTAATCTTTATGAAATCGGATTCTCAGACCTTTCTCCTCCGGTACCACTGGCTGAGTTGAGATCTTAAGAATTTAGGTAGTCAAGTGCTTAACCATTGAATCATCCACGGACCCAGACAAAATGATGGCCTCTCAAAGATGTCTACATCCTAATACCCAAACCTGGGAATATGTTAAAACATAGGATAAAGAATTAATACGGTATTAACTTTGAGATTCAGCTAAACTTGAAAGGTGTACATTATTTTGGGTTATCACAGTGGATCCAGTGTAGTGACCCAACACAAAACCCAAACTCAACTGCCATTGAGCCCATCCTGATTCTTGGCAGCCTCATGGTGACAAGATGCTGAGATATGGAAGAGAGAGCAGAGGAGAAGGATAAGAGTGGTGAACTATGAGCTTCGACAGCCCATGGTTGATTTTACAGAGGCCAGGGTCCTGTAAGCCATGGAAGAAGACCAGCCTGCAGAAGCCACCAAACTCCGGAAAACAGATTTTCCCCCAGGGCCTCTTGAAAGGGAATTTGATACTACCTACCATCTTGATTTGGGCTCAGTGATACTTGTCACTGACTTCTTATCTTCAGAATTATAAAATAATTGTATTTAAATCCCTTAAATTTGTGGAAATTTGCTATAGTAGCAATAGGAAACGAATATACCTAGATAGTTGTGGACTTACGATGAGGTTCCCTTCCAATAACTCTATTGTAAGTCAGTTCCAACATGAGCTGAATATCTTAGGGTATTTTTGGGTTTTCATCTTCATTGTTCCTTTTCATGCCCAGTATCCTTACAAACCATAGCAGTGAGCATCTTCAAGTGAACATCTGAAATGACACTGTTGATAAATTGTGCGCTCCAATGTTGTATGAAATACATACATATTACTAATGCACGAGATTATAAAAAAGGCAATAGGTGTGGTTTTAGTTTGGGACTACATGTACATTCCTTACATGATTAATAAAAACATTAATGTTGCAAAGTTGTGAAAAATGAATGTCTTCCATGTTCCTTGTAATACCTCCTATGCTAGGGACTGTATATTTTCATTCTAACCCCACTGAGAGAAAGTCTCTTAATTTTGCCAGCCAATAAACTAAAGCTCATAAGGTTTATGAAAGTTGTCCAATATCACTTAAATACTAAGACTAGGAGGAAAAAATTCACTCTACAAAAAAGTTAATTTTTAAAAATCACCCTATTTTCTATCATGACTATATATTTAATACTCTGTTTCAGCCTTATTCATTTTAACTGTTTTATTATTTAGAATTATCACTAGAGGCGAGGGCAACATTGTCTTTAAAAAAACATAATAGCACATTTGCGACCAACTAGTAGATCGCGATCGACGTATTGAGCACCCCTGATTTATAGACTTTTCTTTTTTTTTTGTCACTGGTTTTGTTGTTGTTGTTGTTGTTGTTTTATTTTGTTTGTTGCTTTGTTTTGCTCCGTCTTGGTTTTTGTTCATATTATTATCTCTGCAGGTCTATCTAGATAAGACAGGCAGGATAAACAATGGCTCTGAAGCAAATTGTCAAATTAGACCGTTGTGAGCCTTTGTCAAAGACTAAATATACCAGAAAAGTTACCCGCTAACAAAAAGGAATTTAAAAATCCCTTACAAGGGCACAATTCAATAAACTCTCCAATTTATACTCCTTAACTATAATTGTATGACTTCTTAAAAATGAACTTAATCTTCTGAGAATATCAATTTTCAGTTCATTAACTGATGGTCCTCGAGGTGTAAGTTTCACTCACTGCCACTGAGTGGACACTCGTTCACAGTGAGTCTTTCAGCCAGTGGAGAACGGCCTGTCCATTTCCAACACTGTAACTCTTGATAGGAGCGGAAAGTCTCATCTTTCTCCCAATGAATGGCTAATGGTTCCAAACCGCTGACAGTCCAGTTAGGATTCTACCTTGTAACCACTGTAACACCAGGCCTGAGACAAGCAGTCTTGAAATTTTAGTTTGGATACGAATTATCTGAGGCATCCTTGAAAAACAGATTTCTATTCCTCAATCTCAGTTCTGCATCAGGAGCTCTGTGGGGAGACTTGTAATCTGAATTTATAAAGGTTATCTAACGTGATGTGATTGGGCCCCAATGAGAGAATCACAGTTCAAGAAGGAGACGTAGATTAATAAGACAGGAGTGTGCTCCGGGTTCGTATGTTTGATTGATTTCCACAATGGAAGACAACCACATTTTAGTTTGAAAAATCTGAGTTATGCCCAAATAATTTCTGGATTATTATTATTATTTACTTTCACACCTATCTCGACCAAGCATAACTAAAATGAAGAAGAAAGATATGACAGGTCATCCCATCACATTCCAATTTCAGTACGACCTCAACCTCAATATATCATGGCTCATGTCTTCACTTGCTATTCAATCATTCAACTAAGGATATTTGACTCTAGAGATATGGCAGAATAGAACTGAATATTTTAATTTAGAACATTCAGTTCTGGGATTTCTCCCCATACCCCTCCCGTCTCTTTACTTTCTCCGTCTCTCTCCTTTTCGCTTTTTTAAGTGTGAGAACAAGAAGTTGAATTTTCTTTTCAGTTTCTTCTTGTTAGGCAAAAGATGGATCTCTCCTCTCATTGTCCCTGAGAGTTGAACACATTGGGGGAAAATTGGGCACAGCCCATTACTTTTACAAGCGCCAGTGACTGAGCTTCGATGCACAAGAAGATGGCATTTCTGAACATCTGCAGCCTGATTAGATCAAAGACCAGCACATTAACCACAAATGGTTTTATAAGGAACATGCAAATATTTTATTTGGAAAAGAGAAAACTTTGGGTAATAATGTTTAATCAGTGCTCTCCCTTTGGGCAGCCCACATTACCCCCAAGATATGGAGCAGCGATATGGATGCCCGTAGAACTTTGACATTGTACCAGGCTCTTCAGGCACATTCTCGCCCTTGATCTCCATGCCCAGGCTGCTCTGTGATGGACAGCGCCCCTTTTTACAGCGGATTGAAAAATGATTTGGGTAAACTAACGAGTTGCTCATGCTTTCCCGACTACAAAATTATTGAGCCAGGATTCAAACGTAGGTATGACTATTGCAAAAGTCCTACTTGACTTCTTTGCCTCCATCTCCCCCTTTGCTCACTCACACACATTTACTGAATTCCCATTTTGCACTTCAGGACCATTTTTGTTAGAGTTTTTCGTTGGCTTTTTTTTAATCAGACAAATACATTTCCTATTTTCCTTGAGTTGTAGACTGGTGGGTGAGAAAATAAATAATAAATAAACAAGGAAAAAGGAAAAGTGATATGATAAAAAGAAAGTACTGAAAATCTGGTGTCACAGCAAAGTGTGGTGAAGAAAGCAGATGGTTCCCAGCTACCCGTTGGAATTGTGTCTGGGGTCTTAAAGGTTCGTATTCAAACAAGCGGCCATAAAAGTATTAGTGCTAAAACTATGAACACCCAACTGGCAAAAGGCTATGGAGGACAGTGGGAACCTAAAATCCATCTGCAGAGTAATTAGTTACATTAAGCCACTGGCAGACCCCCCGGACTAGCCACAGGCAAGGGTCTTGAACAGCCTTACTATCAGACAGAGATTAATGTAATCTTAATTTTGCTGGACTGAACTTTATACTTGGTCAGCTGACTGCCCTATTGACCCAGTGTGAATTTGTTCTAGGTGCAAGTATCTCTTGCATGTTCCATGACAAAAATTTCTTCCCTGGCTTTTTAAATACTGAGGGTGGTATTTTCTTTGTTACTCCTTATTTATAGTTTTATCTTTATACTATTATTATTTTATCCTTACTACTTTATTTCAATTCTGTTGTTCATTGTTTCTATTGTATTTCCCAGTTTGTGAAGCACAGGAGAAGTGGATGCATAGAAATGGGTCGGGGGTCAGATAGGGAGGATGAGGGGATTTCGGGAGTACACAATGAAGGTGGGAGGGGAGAGGAAACACTAGGACTGATGGGGATTTACAGAACTCATTTTAAAGGTGGTTTAATCATGGGTGAGATGTTTTAAAACTGATTGGAATGATTGTACAATTATTCTTTGTTTGTTTTATTAGGGGCTCATACAACTCTTATCACAATCCATACATTGTGTAAAGCACATTTGTACATTCATTGCCCTCATCATTCTCAAAACATTTGCTCTCCACTTAAGCCCCCAGCGTTAGGTCCTCATTTTTCCCCTCCCTCCCTGCTGCCCCCTCCCTCATGAACTCTTGATAATTTATAAATTATTATTATTTTGTCATGTCTTACCCTGTCCGATGTCTCCCTTTACCCACTTTTCTGTTGTCTGTCCCCTAGGGAGGAGGTCACATGTAGATCCTTGTAATTGGTTCCCCCTTTCCAACCCACCCTCCCTCTACCCTCCCAGTATCGCCACTCACACCACTGGTCCTGAAGGGATCATCCGCCTGGATTCCCTGTGTTTCCAGTTCCTATCTGTACCAGTGTACATCCTCTGGTCTAGCTAGACTTACAAGGCAGAATTGGGATCATGAGAGTGGGCAGGGGTGGGGGGGGCGAGGAAGCATTTAGGAACTAGGGGAAAGTTGTATTTTTCATCCTTGCTACATCGCACCCTGACTGGCTCTTCTCCTCTACAAATGGGTTCTCCACTCTGCACTCCCCACCTCATTCACTATAAGATTTTTTGTTCTGATGATGCCTGATACCTGATACCTGATCCCTTCGCCACATCGTGATCACACAGGCTGGTGTGCTTCTTCCATGTGAGCTTTGTTGCTTCTGAGCTACATGGCCGCTTGCTTACCTTCAAGCCTTTAAGATTGTACAATTTTTCTTCATATGATTGAAGAATTGAACTATATGTGGATTAGGTGCCATTAAAATGTAAACACAGAAAATAAAATTTAAGGATGGATGCATTGGAAAATGACTAAGATATAAACCACAACAACAAACCTAGTCTAAGGCGTTGGCACTAAGCTGAAAACTGCTGTTTCAAGGTCTGCGAAAGAAGCCTGCTATGCAGGTGGTAAACCAACCCAAACTCCGTGCCCTGGGCTCCGTGCAGACACAAAACCCCACTTCCGCAGGTTTCCAAGATGGTCATTGTTTACGGGAGTGGAAAGCCCCAGCCCCATCTTTCTCCACTAATTCTGCAGCAAGACAGTGTCTGAAAACAGTGAGGTTGCAATGAAAAGGCAAGCAGAAAACTGGTATGAAATAAAATTAGAGAGGTAGATAGAGGATGGATCCTTAAAAACATGAAGACTGGGCTTAAACATTCCGATTTGTTTTCTAAATACAACGCAGAGCACGTAGAGGATCTTAAGCAGGGACATAATACAATTTGACTCTCGCTTCATAAATGTACCTTTTTATTGTCCCTGCATTGGGTAATGTTTTTGCTTGGGCCGAGGTCCCTATCCTGTCACCACCAGCCCCATAAATTCAAAGTCCTTAACCAGATGCTTGGTATAACAAGGGGGCAGATGGATAGGAAAGGTAGCCAGGCCTGTCCTTGGCAATTAACAGGGCTTCATGACCTTGGAAAAATCCTTTGCCCTTCTCAGTCCTGGGTGATTTTTCTTGGTGTTCATGTGAGAATGAATACCGTAAAAGTAATTGTAACAGATTTTGTATAGATGTTGAAATATTAAAACATATTCCCTCTGAATGCAAGTAAGTTCAAATATAGAAGCAAGTTCTTGCTCTTTAGAGAATTCAACATGATTTGATTGTTGAATTGCATGCAAAGTGAACAAGAGCTACTATTTTGTAACTAGGGCATTTTTAACTCTGAATACTTTGGATGTGAATAGATATAAAAAGCAGGCTCACAGAACAAAGATGGATATTGTGATCTGGGGAAAGAATTTCTAATAAAATAGGGAATGTGAGTCTGTATAAAACAACAACAAAATTTTAAAGTGCAAAACATTTTGCCAAAAGGCACTTCATAGTTGTCTTTGCAATCGCTTGTGGTAGATACATCTGTAAAAAAAATCTCTGAATAATGTTTCTTTGGCATTTGTAGATAGGTTCTTTTATTTAAAAAAACAAATATGCATGTATCTATTTGAAAAGGACACATTTCTATGCCCTTCAGACCCAGCGGAGAACAAGCCAGACTAGAATCCTCCCATTAAGAACTATGTATGCTAGTGCGGCCGGATATTCTTAAAGTTAAGAGACCGCCTGTCAATATCACATCATGTAATAGCCCCCTTCCTAAATGTTGGTTTCTTTCATGCCACGTAGCTTGTCTTCTCATAGGACAGATAGAAGGGAGAGAAAATAAAAGCAAACATGGGAGGGGTTGACTTTAGAAATAAAAATCAGTCTAGTGAAAGTACAACGAAGGAATCTGGGAGTTGAGTAGTTCGCATAAATGGAAAACCAGTACAAGAGCTCTGGAAGCATCTTTGGAATGATGTCAATAACCTCGGTGTTTTGGACTGTGAAGACAATCACAGAGGCTTCAAATCGCAGCTTAGAACACTTGAGCAAGTCCTTATCTCTGCAGCTGTTAGGTCCCATCAAGTCGGTTCCAATTCATAAGGACCCTGTGTGCCACACAACTAGACCCCGTCTGGTCCAGCACCATCCTCACATTGTTATGTATACCCATGGTGGCAGCCACTCGGTCAGTTCATCTCATTGAGATCCTCCTCCGTTTTGCTGCCCTGTCTCTAGAACCTTAATTTTCTCAATTGGATTGACAATGGATTAAGTTGTACAAAGTTTGCCTTCGATGATCTATATTATGTTTATTGTGGTATATATGTATGTACATATACACATATAAAAGAGGTTCAAAAACTTCACGGAAAAGTGCCATTTAAAGATAATGAAAATCGCCCCACAAACTTTTAGAGTCCCTTCATAGGGGTGTGCCTTTTTAATATTCCTCGCCTGTACAATTCAATAGCATTAATTTTACTCAACCAGTTGTTCCACTGTTACCCTATTAATTTCCACAATTTCCCATCACACTTTAAAGTTCCTCTTTCGGTCTCAGTGAATGCTAAAGGTGGACTTTGGGGCCAGGGTGTGGTGCCCCAACAGACTGGACTGGAAAACACTCCTAAAGGCCAGCGATCCTTGAACTAACTACAAGCTTTTCTT
>NW_022104553.1:7804216-7838990 GCF_000313985.2 Echinops telfairi
GTTCCTTGTAATCGGTTCCCTCTTTCCAACCCACTCTCCCTCTACCCTTCCAGTATCGCCACTCACACCACTTGTCCTGTAGGGATCATCCGCCCTGGATTCCCTGGATTTCCAGTTCCTACCTGTTTTTGATCAGCAAAAGTGGCCCTCACAGGAAGTGATAAAGAGAGCCTTTTCTTAATAATGCAAAACCTTCTAGAGCCACATGGTTGAGCAACACACCAAGGCTATTATTCATTATTAATGACAGTAATCAATAAGCAGTATGAGATAGGAATCAATAAAATGCCCAGACTCTAGTTTTCCAAAGATTACTCCTTCCTATTAGCTTTTTCAAACATTTCCATTTTTAAACATAAAATGTCATGTAGGAATTAGCCTCTTGCAAAATGGTGAGCTCATCATATTTTAAGAATTCTACTTTAGGTCATTTTAATCCGTTTCTGATATATGCAGTTTGCATAAAGCACTTCACAGAAGAACACGGTGGCCATGACTAATAAGGACAAGAAAATGAACTCAATTCTTTATATACATATTAGATTCAGAACATTACCAAAGTGCTTTGCCCTCTTACGTATGTAGGAAGCTTTACGTAAAAAAATCCATTTGACTATTTCACTGAAATGGAGCATCCTCTTCTCAGGCATAAAATTTCAAATGTATTAATTTCATAGCTATACTTTAATATAGACACCAACAGCAGCTGATGACTGCTTGATATGTGCTTTGGAACTTCAACAAGACATTAAATTTTTCACAGTGTTGGTGCTTCGTGCTGAGCAGAATCAAAATATGCCACTCTTTCAATGATAGATAACAGATTCGCAGTTGGCTTTACACACATGGATTAAATGGAATGTTTGGAAAGTTGCTGGTTTATTCGTTTTGGATTTCTCTTCAATGAAACAAAAATGGTAGCCCATCTCCTACTCTCAAGTAATAATGAAACATGGTTATATCAAAATATAAATATTAACTGGTTACTGTGCTCTTCAAATTTCTGTAGCGTTCCAACGTAGTCTGAGAGCCCGGTGAGTTTAAGAGAAGTTGCCCTTGTAGATTGCAGGGTGCCCATGAATGCCCTCCTATTCTTCTCCAATCTATCCTGCATAGAATTTGAATATACCAGCAGTATAGAGGAGCCAGAGCTTCCTGTTATCATAAACTTAGCTTCATTTAATTCAGCCAGATTGACACACTGATTGTTAAATGTTGAAGTCTATTGGTGTTTCTTTTCCACCCCCGCTGAAATAAAAGGATAATCCATGGCCTTCTTCAGGGGCCCTTATCAATTCCATTGCGTTCCTTCTTCCAAATTCATACGTACACATCCCAGAATTGAAGTCATATCTCACAAGACCCAAATGTCATTCCAAACCCCAAATCAAGCCCCGTGCTATTGAGGCCATTGTGATTCACATTGGATGCTAACCCCAAGGTGAGCGGTTCAAAAGCAGTAGCTTTTCCACAGGAGAAAGATGAGGCTTTCTACTCCCATTTACAATTGCCATCTTAGAAACCAGAGTTTTATAGGTTCTCCCTGACTCAAATGAGATCAGGGTGAGCCAAAATGGAATATGGAAATCGGATGGCCTTCCTTTTATCAGCACCTTGGGTAAAATTTGCAGAAGCTACCCAAGAAGAGAATATTGAAAACACTCCGGAATACCAAGTCAGTCTTAGCAGAAGCAGAACCGCTGTTCTTTATGCTTCTCTCACTTACTCTGGAATGTCATGAGGAACAGCATTTGCTAGGAAATGCCATAGGCTGAGGCAAAGCAGTGAGTTGCGAAAAATAAAGGAACTCCGCAATGAATTGACGAACAATGGCTCAAACGCATGAAAGATCATGGATATTATGTAGAACTGAATATATATATATATATATATATATATATACATACATATATATATTCACTGGATATCATCTATATCTATAGCTATCAACCTATCTATCTATATCTATATCTATATATATCCATATCTATACACACCCACACTTGGAGTCACAGCTGACTTAACAGTAACTAGCACAATTCCAAAAACCTGCCCTGTGACACCGTGAAGACTTCAAAAGGAGGGCCCCGCATTACTTTACTCAGTCGATTATTTCGTCTGTTAACATGGTCTCATGGATATTTCCATTGCAGCACAGCAGGCTACGCGTTGAACTCCTACCTATAACTATCGCTTCTTAGGGGAAAGATGGGACTGTCTGCTTCCATAAAGATTTCCAGTCTTAAAAACTCAAAGAGACAATTTTATGATTAGATCTATAGGATCCCTGTGAATCAAAATGCACTTGGTGGCAGTGAGTGTTTCATTTTATTGCTGCTAAGAAAATACTCCAAAACTCGGTGACTAAAAACAACTAGTGTACTTTTTCTCCTCACCATGGGAATCTGGAAATGGGGCAGGGAACAGCAGGTGGCTTCTCTACTCCCCACAACATCAACTGGGATCCTTTAGTTATATTCGACTCAGAGATGGGCTGAGCTGGAGGGTCCAAGACAGCTTCACTCACATGCTTTGAACTTGGTAAACAAGGTTGACCTCAGACCATTCTTTCTCTCCTAAGTGGCAGGAACTGTGACATGATCTCTCCAGTAGGGTAGTTTCATTTCCTATGTGGCCACTCGGCAATTTAAGAGCAAATTTCCGAAAGAAACAGAAAATTAAAGTTTCAAGGCTCATAAAGTGTGAAACACAAAAATGGCACGGAATCGCTTCAAGTGAAGTAAATGGTCAAGGAAGTCGGGTTTCTTCAGATGCAGGGGAGGAAACACAGCCTCCGTCTTCATGAGAGGAGTGACTGACAGTCCTCTTTCGTCACTCACATTGTGTAATTGCTGTCAGTGAATACACAAGTGCCTACAAAATAGAGGATGCAGTACAAAGAAAATTAACATATTCAATTATGCATGCTACAAGAACTTATGTCTAACCCAGCTCCCAGCTCCAAGTTCATTGCCACTGAGTCGATGTCAATTCAGAGGGACCCTATAGGATAGAATAGAAATGCCCCTGTGGTTTCCAAGATTATAAATCTTTATGGAAGTACAAAGGGTCATATTTCTCCCACCTAACCCAGTAGCCACTTGAATTAACACCAAATAAAAGATTTCCAGTAACTCAGGCAAACAAGTGGTTTTAACTCTTATTATATTTAATTTTTCCTAAGTATGAAGTCTGTGTTTATTTATTAAACCAAGCTCTCATTTGTATAGTGATGAAAATCTAATCAGCCTCATTAAGGTGCCAATGACCTCCAAGAAAATGAAGGACAATTTGTACATAGTTAATATAGTTCCAGAATAGGGGTACATGCTTCTTGAGAACTTCCACATATCCTTTTTAATTTGATGAATTTTTAATATTTTAAATAAAGACCTTGTAGGAATCTCCTGGTGCTTTAATGGTTATGAATTGGGCCGTCAACCACAATGTCAGTAGTTTAAAACCACCAGCTGCTCTATGGGAGAAAGCTTAAGCTGTAAAGAGTTACAGTCTCTGAAACCCACAGGGGCAGTTCTACCCTGTGATATGGGGTCACTGTGAGTTGCCATCTGAGGTAGTTAGTTTATTGTGTTGACCTGGCCAATAAACACATGTGGGGTTAATCTAAGAGCAGAGAGATAAATGGCTCGGTGTGCCTCGCCTTTCAAGTTCTCAAGTCTCTTGCTTTGTGATGGCCAGACCAGGGTGCAGCTGCCTTAGCCAGTTCCCTGCTTCAGCTGGCAAGGCTCACTTCCTGCAAGACATCCCTGAGGAGAAGCCACATGGACCTACCCTGATGCAGGCCTGAGTGCTGGAACAGCCATGTGGAGGCCCTTGCCAGTGCTGAGATGCTTCCATGTTCACTGATTTGGCTTTCTCCTGCAGTCGGCATCATTGCGTGTGTTTTGTGAGATGGAGAAGGACTTTGTGGATTGGTGTTGGACAGATGGGTTAACGTTGGACTTGTGGGATTGGGCGGCACTGGGTTGGGATGTTTTCTTGATGTACACGTAACCTTTATATAAAACTCTCTCTTATACATATGAGTTTCTGTGGATTTGTACCCAGATTGATACAGCATCAACTTGATATCAATGAGTTTTGCGGCATCTTCTATAATTAGAAAAGTGTGTGTGTGTTGATTTTGTTTGAAAATGCCAGAAAGCATCTGGAGAGACGTTTGCCTTGTCTTTTTTTTTTTTTTTCCTTCCTTTTAACTTGGTCTTAAAATGACATCAAGCAAGGGGACTTGAGAGGTCTCCAGATAGGCAGTAATCTTCTTGAAAGACATACCGGAAGCCTTCCCCTGACACTGTTCCATTTTAGCATGAGCTTTGTTGCGTCTCTCTATTTTAGGAGTGTGCTCACTTCTCTCTTTAGAAAATGATTTCCTAAAATATTCTTTTTGGGAATCAAAGAGGAAACAACGTGAGGCAGTAAACTCACAAAACATCCATATTTGTTTCCCTGTCCGTTACCAGCTCTGGACTCCCAATTTTTAAGTAATGTTAAAATAATACCTCGCTATCGATTCATTTCTTCTAGATCAGAGTTATTCCTGTTTTTAAAAACTACTTAGAGATATGTTGCCTAAAATTGTCTTAACTGTTCCTTCGCTTCCTTTTTGTTTTAAGGAGTGATACACACTTTTGGTAATAAACTAGACTTATATTCATATGTGCCACACCTATAACTAGAGCTTCATATTCCATTGCTGTTTGTTTAATTTTAATTTTAGAAGCAGCTTTTACATACTTCATGTGTGCTTCAAAGGCATAAAGGCCCTGCCTTCAAACATCCAAAATCTTGTTGGAGCTAATTGCCGCATATGAACAGTAACAAAATGACAGAGAGATTATGATCTGAAGGATAAACATGAATTAACAGTAGGAGAATTTGGTGGCAAGGTAGAATTCGGAGAGTACCTGGCACTCGAGTAGTTTTTTTTTATTGCGAATTAGTTGAAGGTTTACAGGTCATCAGTTTTACAGTCAGAAATTCATGTATATTTTGTTTCTTCTCATCAACTGCCATCCTCTCCCCTCCCTGCCACATCACTTATCCCACCTACTTTCTAGTTTCCCGACTCCGTTCCTCCTCTTCTCCTAACAATTCTGAACTCTGTCCTGAGGCAAATGCTACCACTTTGATCTGAAATAATCAATTATTTTAAGATCTATCTATCTGACTAGAATCATTGTTCCCCTTTCAGACCTATGTATTGCTTAGATGGAAACTGAACGATGGAGATGAGTTCAGTTCTTGACCTTACCAAGGGTCACGGTCTCAAGGGATCCACACATCCTTATCTATTTTATGACTTTGCATTTTGTTATATATACAGTGAACCCTCGTTTATCGCGGTTAATCGGTTCTAGACCCTACCGTGATAAATGAAATTCCGCGAAGTAGGATTCCTTATTTGTAAATCAAATATTTTCGTAGTTAGAGCATAGTGGACATGAAAAAACACCCTTTAGTCACCATTACACTCGTATTACCCAATTTATTAAACGAAAAAGGGAAAATACAGTAAAACACTTTGGACGTTACAATGATCCAAACGGCTAGGACAGGCTCCGTTTTTACTATGAACTTATTACGACTTGTCACGATGCGCTTTGCTTCCTTGTTGAAAGTGAAAGTAGCCGTAGCACGGATGTTTTTTTCCTCTTTACGGATGGAGCGAACGGAAGACTCATTCAAGTCGAAATGGCGTGCAACCTCCACGATTTTCTTGCCATCTTTGATCATATCCAAAAGTTTTTCCTTTTCCTGGATGGTGAGCATCTTCCTCTGGCGCTTATTTTTATTGTCAGAAGGCTTAGAAGAAGCAGCTCGTTTAGGAGCCATCATAGGGCTTAGATAAAATTTCTTAAAAATTGCAAACAATTACAGTACACTGTACAAAAGCAAAAATGCATCTGATATGTAGCTCCGATACGTAGCGATGCAGACAGAAGCGTGTACAGTATGAGCCAATCAGTGGCAGTCATGACAGAGCATGCGCTGTTACCCAAAAACCGCGATAGAGTGAAACTGTGGAAGTCGAAGCGCGAAGTGGCGAGGGTTCACTGTATATATTTTCTCTGACAAGAATTTTCAGAGCAGCTGCGGTGGCACGTGTAGTTCTCCTCTTCAGCGGGGTGATGGAGACTGTTTCTCAGATCCATTAGTCCATTGGAATCATTGTTCCCAATGGTCTTTTGATTCTCATATCTCTTCTTTTCTTCAGACAGGGAGAGACCAATGGCTGCCCAAACTTTTAAGACCCTTGTTGCCATGCATCAAAATGAGATTGAGAATAATATCTCTGCAGACTATCTAGGTCAACTGACTTGTGTGTCCCAAACACGATGATCCTGAGCTTCCGCTGTCTAGTGGTTCATTTCCTCACTGGAGAATTTTACTCTGTGACGAGGTTAGATTTCGCCTAGAAGCAAGGAGGAGCCACCAATGATTCTAAAAAGGAAGTGATGAAATGAGGTTTTGGAAAGACCATTTTAGCTGATGATCCCTTAGGTATTAATAACCCTTGGCGTTAATGATATGGCGCTTTCGGGATTAGACAGCAAGGACTTAATGACTGCAAGGGGGGCAGAAGTATAGGGAAAGAGTTTCATTCCCCACATTTCCCTAACAATCTCCACGATCTTAGGTGGCTTGCATTATTTCTTCAAATTTCTGTTACTCATCTGTGAAACAGAAATATTGACATTAACTTCACCTGTATTGTTGAAGCTAAATATCATAGTATATGCAAACATAACAAACTCTGATTTTTGACTTGATATTATTTTGCTGCTTTTATATTTTAAAAGTAGGACTTAAAACATATTTCTGAAAATAAACATAACAATGTATCCTTTTAAACAATAACATTTTGAGGATTTTACAAGGAAATAATAAATATAATTTTATTTAGGGTAAATGATTGGCCTTTGTGTATTATTTATTTTCTAGAAACTGGTTTAGTCTCCACTTAAAATTATTCTAGTACTTGTAGCATATTAGGCACCCAAACTGCACTACTTCATTTACTCTGTACCACCTCCATATTTGTGGTAAGACAGACCAACGAGATAGGTAGGGCTTTTTTTCTTGGCTAGTTTGTAATTTAGGTATTGGAGACAAGTACCAAATGCCATCCATTCAATTTTGACTTACAGAAACCTTATAGCATGAAGTGGAACTGCCCCCATCACATTTCTGAGGCTATGAATCTTTGTTAAAGCAGATTGCCTCTTCTTCCAGGACAGCAGTTGCAGGACTCAAAATGCTGATCTTGTGATTAGCAACTGCATACTGTATCCACTGGACTGCCAGGATCCCTCTGAGGCACAAGGAAGTTTGGTAATCTCCTATATATAATATCTCTAGTAGAATGTGGAATCCGAACTGAGTCATAGAGCCCTCCTTTACCCACCAACTGGCCATGCCCAGGCTGAGAACATTTATTTTTTGTATTTAAGTGAGGAAGAAGACATTGTCTATGCTAACATTTTCAAAAGATTACATTTGTAATCATCATCTTTTTTATTTCCCTTAGCCAAAGAAAAATGCCTCATCTTAATCAGGCTGCTAACATAATAAAGGGCAACAGACTTCTTGAAGGCAACAGACTGCTTAGGACCTGTTCAGCATCTAGAAGCCTGTTCTAGTCTTTTCTGAGGTCCCGGCCTCTGGCTCTGCGCTTCTAAATATCACTAATGGAAATGGTGACATACATTTGACTCCCGGCTTACTTAAATACTCAGGACTGTTAAAATTTAGTTTAAGGAAAATCGCTTTCTGCCATTGAAGTCGTATTCATTCTACTCCATCATTCACAGACTGATATGTGGTCCCAAACCTCCATGTACTCATGGAATGAAAAGGGGTTAAGGACCACCAAAATTGTGTCCTATTTGGCTCACACAAGCACTCCACCCAAGGCATGGCTTTGTTTTCTTTGTGGCGTGGGGATAATGTGAAAAATGGAGCAGATAAGCCTAAATTGAAGAAAAACATGGTCTTAATGGAATCATTAGAGAAATTGTTCCAGAGCATGATATTCTTCCAGAAATAATAACCCTCTAATGTCAGCAAATTCAGAGTCAGCATGGGTTACCTGCTTCACACAAAAAAGGGACCTGGTCACATTCTTTAAATCTGCCTGAGGCTTAGCTCCACTTGAGTACTGAGTACGTGACCTTTCGGGATTTTTAAAAGATTCATTCATCAATGTTCTATACCATAATGTTGCTGGTTTTGCTTCTTAAACCGATTACTTTCATCCTTTTTTGTTCTTCTTCTTCTTAACGTTAGCCAATCTTCCTACCCAACTAAAGTGAAGTTCCAAGCACAACATTTGTTTATCTGATAGTTTACATAAGGTTCTCCCAGCTTAGGTACCATTGCCAAAGTCCGATAATGAGATTTTGAAATGCTAAAGGGATGATAATACAAGACCCTTTCTCAAAGCAATAATTATCACCATTTTTAAATATTATAAAGCATTTTTACATGTTGTCTCATTCAGTCTTCTACATAGCCCTGAAATTTCCATATTTACTCACCAATATTTAATGTATTAGAAACCAGGTAGACCTCAAAAGTAAAGTTTTTCTTGAAACTTCTAAAGAATCTCTGCAACTTTCTTATAAGATTGTCCTAATTTAATTTTTCTTATGTTTCCCATCACTTTCCCCTAGCTAATAGGCAAGCTATCTTCTCAGTTACATAGGAATGATTTCATTCGGTGATTTCCAAACCGTTTTGCAAATGTCTTATTAAACATAGAGATGACTTAGCGGCAAATATTGACTTACTTTAGATTTTTTATCGTATTAATTACCTGAAAATAAAACAACTTATGGTTATTCTAAGGCTGCGATGAGTCAGGATTGGTTTTATGGTGGTGAGTTCAACTACTACATCATCACTTCACGTAATGTCTAGGTCTTGTACTCTATTCTTCCAGACATTTTATGAGTTATACATTAGACCTTCTCTTCTATATATTTCAAAATGATTTTCATCTATGAGGGGGTACCCCCACAAAAAACAGAATTACACTGGGCAGACCAGAGCTTTCATAGTACGCATTTTTCCCACTAGGCAAGCATCCGAGCAACTTGCTCTGAGGTAGTGCACTCAGTGGCGTCACTTTGGAAGGTTTTCTCTGGTCCCAGTGAAGTTTTTCTAAAAGCAGTTTTGCTCGAACCTTGTTTTTTTTTTTTGTGATGGCCAATTTAAGGGGACAGTATGTGGCCGTGAAGTTTTGTTTACTGCTCAGGCAAAATGCCGCAGAAAGTGTTGTGATAATTGAACACAGCTTACAGGGACACTGCTATGGGAAAAACTCAAGTGTATGTGTGGTTATCACATTTCAAAGGGTGAAATGTTGATTGATGACAAACTTCATTCTAGACAGCCATCAGCTTCCTGAACTGATGAAAAGGTTGACTCAGTGCATTTGGAGTTTCTTCCACCAGGTTAGATTGTTAATCAAGGTTTCTATTTAGAGGTTCTGAAAAGATTGCATAGCAGTGTGCAACAAAAAAAGGCAACAAAAAAACACACGAGGGCAGACGAGGGACTGGTTTTGCTACCATGACAATGAACCTGCTCACGCAGCCATCTCTGTGTGCCAGTTTTTGGCAAAAAATCAGCATGCCTCTCTTGTCCCACACACCTTCCTCACCTGACCTTGCTCAGTGCAATTTCTTTATATTTCTGTGAATGCAGAGGGGCATGAAAGGACAGAGATTTGGCGACATAGAAGAAGTGACGAAAAAACAAAGGAGGTGCTGTCAGCCATCCAAACAGATGTTTGAAAAATGCTTCCAAGAATGGAATTGCAGATTTGACAAATGTATTAGTGTAATGAAGAGGATTTTGAAGGTGATAAGATTGTTTTGTAAAAAAAAAAAATTTTTTTTTAATTTAAATACGTAATTTTGGGGGGGAAAATTCTTTTTTGGGGGGCATACCCCCTTGTCTTCCATCTCATTTCCTAAAATTATGTTCCAACGCAGTTATTCCTATTTCAGAAAGTTTGATGAGTGTAACATACTTTTAACGTTTACATTTCAGATACCATATTTTCCTCTAAATAGAAATTGTATTGCAGATTGTCAGGAAAAAAAGTGCATTTAAATACAGAAACTAGCTAGAGACAGCACTACCTATCCATCACTTTATCTGACCAAGGGGGTTTGTGTGTTGCTCTCATACTAGAAGGGACGGCTTTTCAAAGGCCAGCAAGAGCATCCATGTTGAATGGGTTACAGAAGAACTTCCAGAGTAGACCACACGAGGAAGAAGAGATTTGGTTATCTATTTCTGAAAATTAGTTAATTTCTGAATTAATTAATTCTGAAAATTAGTTAATGAATGTCTGTGGATCACAAAGAGTATCATCTGACATAGTGCTAGAAGATAACCACCCCTGCCCTCCCTGCCTTCCCCCAACCCTCCCCCCCCCTACACAGTAGAAGTTACTCACAAAGTACAATGACCAGGACAAGGAACTCAACTATACCAACAATCACCAGACGTCACAGGATTGACCAATAGTTCTTTCTGTTGTAAATTGGGCCATCATTAGTCAAAGCCAAATCCACAACAGCTAACCGAACAGATAAGTTTCTCCTCCCTTCCCTCTTTTGGTGGGTAAGTTTTTTTTCATTCTGACTACCTCACACTGTTGGTGTCATCGTGGGTTTTACCTTGTATTGTTCTGACTGCAAGGTCAAGAGCTCAAACCCATCACCACTTCTTGGGAGAAAGAGGCTTTTTGCTCCTTTCAAGTTTTACCATCTTGGAAACCCGAAAGAGCAGTTCTACCTTACAGCATCTCTATGAATTGGAATCGATTTAATGGCAGTGTGCCTGAGGCGGTGGGGCCCTTAAACGAATCTGGAAGAACGTAGACCAGTGCAGTTTCAACACTTTAGACCTCGCCTCCTGAAAACCATTACAATATTTCAATCAACCAGATTGATAATCTGTTTTCCCTTCCACCAGGCAGCCATAGCTCCACACCTCCCCTATTCACCTTCTCCGGTGTAGCTATGTCTCCGGTTCACTTTAAAGACACCAATATCATTTTACGACAGAGAACATTGTAAATCATTCCCCAGGGACATAAGGCTCTATTTCTAATGTCATTGATTTAGTCAATGGTATAGAAGTGAAAACACTGTTGAGAAAAGGAAAGTAATAAAAGTATAGGCTTGCTTCAGATCTAAACATGAATTGTTGACTTGTACCAATTAAACTCTTAAATCACTGGGCACTATTTAAACAAACAATGGGCATTGATGATAGGGCAAAACTTTCAATCACACTCATTCACAAAGACAAAACCATACCTACCAGACCAATACATACCATAATAAAGCAAAGAGGGCATTAAAATAGTAAAGATATGTGTTAGTCCCAGGCTACCATTCATTAGGCATCCTCAAAGCAGACCAAATATTAGCAATTCCATACCTAAGTATAGCAGCCATCTGCCTCTCACACAAGGGCATTTTAGCCTTATAGCTAAGGGATTATGTCCTTCCTTAAATCTGTTACAGTTGAGTTTGTAGAAAAGCCCAACTCCTTTAGTGGGGTTTCCACATCTAATCTTTCAGGTGTTGCCTATGAAGTACGCTGTGCTCTCCAAAGGACAGAGTCTAAAGTGTGGTGAAGAAACCAGATGATACTGGGCTCCAAGAAAGAATAGTGTGTGGGGTCTTAAATGCTTGTCTTCATAAAATCAGCCATTTAAGTGATTCATCAACTAAGTCTGCACGGAAGCACACTAGCCTGTGTTGACCCACGGATTGTCAATAATAAAATCCAAACATGAAGGAGGGAATGGTATCAGAGTCTCAATTGTGAACATGTTTCCAGAAGGCTTATAGATGGCAGTGGAAGCCCAAAATTCATTTGCATGGTACCCACATGGATTGATCCTCCAGTGCCTCTTTTCTGCAATAGTTCAAGGATGTGCGTAGCCTTCCTCTCAGACATAGAGCTTTGTAAAGTGGATTTGGGCAGATATAATGAGGTTAAAATGTCAAGTTCAATTATTACATTTGATCTCCATTCATACACATTTTGAAGTAGTTTCGGGTTTGGGTTTTTTTTTCAGCTGTTAATATTTTTATTTTCTTTTTCATTGAGGTTTTTCTATATTTTGTGTAGTCATTGTAATTGGTTTGCTTTTTTGTTTGCTTGATTTCTGTTCATGATCTGTGTGCTTTTCTGTATATTAAATCCATGAGAAGTAAATCTATAGAGAAAGTAACTGAATTAATAATTACAGAGGGGCATGGGAGGGGGTGATGGGGGGAAATGGGGAGCTAACAACAATGTGGACTAGAAGAAAATGTTCTGAAATTGATTGTGCTGAGGGTTGCACAAATCTTCTTAATATGATTATATGATTAAATTATATGGACTATGAATTCTATGCCAATAAATCTATTCAAAAACAAAACAGACTGAATGTCAAAAAAGACTATGAAACTTGTTCTTAAGAGCTAAGGCACATGGGGAAAAATGATGTGGTCAAATAATTGAACAGAACATATCCAAGGGAAGCTCAAAAGACAAAGTAAAATATTATAATTAAACATGCAAAGACTTAGAGCTACAACTCCAGAAAGGAAGAACATGCTCAGCACATCTTAAACTGAAAAAACCCAAGAAAAGGAAAACAATTCTCAAGTTGCAATATTGAAAGAATCTATGGAAAAAATATTTAGTGATACATGAAGCATCAAAAGAAGATGGAAATAATATTCAGAGTCACTGAGCCAAAAAGAACTAGCAAAAAAAAAAGCAAAAAAGAACTAGTCAACATTCCACCATTTCAAGAGGTAGCAAATGAGCCAACAGGTAACATCATGATAAATGATGAAAAGTTTGAAGTTGTCAATGATTTCATTTTCCTTGGATCCACAATTAATGCTTGTTTTAGTCCGGGTAAACTAGAGGAACAAATTCATAAACATGCATATGTGAATAAGAAAGAGGGTTATATACAAGAGCAGTTGAATATTGAGCAAACATCCCAGCCCTGTCCAGATCAAGCCCATAAGTCCGATATTAGCCCTTAAGTTTGACACCAATCTATAAAGTCCTCTTCAGACTCATGAAACACATGCAATGACGCTGAGTGCAGGAAGATCAAAAGTCAGTGGGTGGAAAGTCTTGTAGATCCATTGGCATTGTAAGCATCTCTGCGCTGGCAGGGGTCTCACGTGGCTTCTCCAGGTCCATGGTTCTGGCTGCATCAGTGGCTTCTCCTCAGGGATGTCTTGCCGGGAGTCAGCCTTGTAGGTAGAGAGTCACCTCCAAGGAGGAAGTCCAGGAATTCCCAGAATCCTTAGGGGGAGGCCATGCCCACACAGAGGCCTCATTGGCTATATCCTGATTGACAGCGCAGACTCTATCCCCATACTCTTAATCTTCAAATTGACACCAGATTATGTAAGTACCACAATGCTCATGGAAGTAGCAGTCAAGAGATCAAAGACATGTTGCATTGGGTCAATCTGGTGCACATGACCCCTTCAGAGTATTGAAAAGAAAGGATGTTACACTGAGGACTGAGGGGGATCTGACCCAAACCATGGTATTTTCAACTATTCATATACATGTGAAAGTTGGATACTAACTAAGAAAAATTGAGGAAAAGTTTTTCCTTTGACGTTGAAAGTTTGACTGTTCATGAGCAGTCAAAGAACCAACAAATCTTTCCTGGAAGAAATACAGCCCAAATGTTCCTTCGAGTCAGGAAGGAGAGACGTTTTCTCATGTACTTTGGACATGTTGTCAGGAGAGACCAGTCCCTGGAGAAGGACATCATCCTTGGTAGAGGGAGAGCAAAACAAACGAAAGGAAGGGCCAATGATCTGTGTGCTTTTCAACAATGTGCTACAACAATGTGCTGAGGCATTAGAACAATGGTGAGAATGATGCCGGGCACTGTTTTCTTTCTGGTGAGTCCAAGTTGACTTGATGGCCATTAACGGAAAGAGCAATAGATGCTGTAACATTATAAGCTCAAGTCCAAGATTCATTAACAATGGTCCTGGTTGTTAATGGCTGGGAAGTTGGCTCTGCTTCATGAAGAGCCCATGGGACCTGCTTCTGTGCCACCGTCACAGTCCTTGTCAATACTGAGTATTCTAAATGCTTTCTGGCCCAGAGGAGTCATCCTTGGAGACAGTACTCTAGCATAATCCAGCAAGGTTTCATTGACTGATTTTCCTGAGGACCAGGATTTTCTTTCGATTCTTCCTCTGGACGCCCCCAGAAACGTATCCTCTATGGATGAAGGCCAGGACGTTATGCCAGTGGTCAAAGTTCCAGCATCACAGCCACCACAGGTCAACACCCTGACAGCCAACTGGTAGAATTTAAATGCACGCTTGCAAAATTAGGCTTTTTCTTAACAGCCGGTGTTTCTCCTACAATTAGGCTTGTCCTTGCTTTTGAATCATGCCCTCATAGACTGTTCTTTCTCCATAGGGAGAGCTGACCATCTTTCCCCAGTTAGAATGTGTAAGATGTTTTTAAAGAATTTTAAAACTTTCATTCAGATAATAAGACTAGAGCTGAGCCTGTCTTATCTTTTAAAGTAGAGCAAAATAAATATCTTAAATGTGACTAGATCGATTATAAACCCACTACACATGTGTGTGTATTTATGGGAGTGTTTCCCTATTATTAAAACATTCCACTGCTAGAAAACTTGCTATTTTAACTGTCCATCTCCCACAAGCTACTAGCCAAGTGATTGGCAGGCAGAATTGTGTGCTCACCGAAAAACAAAACAAAGCAACAACAATGTTGTTGGGCGGAGCCCAGTGGAGCAAACAGGACTTTGAGCAACACCACTTTTATTCCTGAAGCAAAAGCCCTCAGAGGACTTCTTTGCTGTCACGTTTTAGACGTTTGTGCGGCTCTGCCCCCACCAACCTTGGGTTTTGTCTTGAATGTTGTGCTTTTCTTATATCCACAGAATGTGAAAGAGCCTGGTGTATTTCTCTGGGGAGCCAGGCTTTTGCTAGGGGAGACCAAGGGAGGATGTAATTCAGTGACATTTTGTCAGGCTGTTTACGAGTCGATTTTTCCTGACTGTGGCAGGGGGTAATTATTTTTGTTTGTTTGTTTCTGACACAGAGGAAGGAAATTTGGGGTTGTTATTGCAAGAGAGTTTTGGTTCTGTGTGGCAGGCAGGGAAAACATATTACATTGTTGGAGGGATTGGCGGTCACTGCTTTTCCCTACAGACTTGACTTTGGCTCTTAACACTTTGAATGGGTTTGCAACCTCAGTCCCTTGTTGATGCTACCCCCTTCTCCCTGAAGACATAGACGATGCATCGCCTCTTCCTCTGATCTTGCCTGGCATTGCGTCTGCAGTACACTGCTGCTATTACTCAGCAGCACACATGACTACGACTATCTCGTACTAAACAAGTCTGGGGATAGGTGTGGATACTGTGCTTTGCCCCAACTTCACTGCCTACTGGAATGGGGGAGAAGAATGGACACCTTCACAAATAAGGACAATAACAACGACAAGTTTTCTCCCCTTTCATAGTGCAATAGTTATTTATGCAGAGAGCTCCAAAATGTAAAGTCATGAAGTGATTAGCTTTAAAGTCTAGGTAAACCAGTTGTCATTGGGTCAGTCCTGACTCATGGCAGCCCCTTGGGTGTCTGAACAGAACTGTCGTCCTCAGTGTAATCATGTCAAACAGAATTGTCCAATTGCTTCCCTAATCCGTCTCCAAACATACTTTTCCTTCCTGGACTTCTTGACGTCATCTCCTTCTTATCTCCCTTACCTCTCGGTATTCCTCCTCCCCCAAACCCCTTGTTATGGTTTCTTTCCTGATAGTCTCAAAGTCCCTGAGGTTCATTTACCCAAAACAAAACAATAAAAGAGAGAAACAAATATCAAAAGCTTCAAGAGGGTGACCCCACACACACACATGGCAGCACACCTCTGAGATACACCTAAATATCGCAGAAGCAAAATGTAACTGAATGGCCATCACTGGATCGCCATAATAATACATATCTTCATATGGCATACAGGGTGTTGATGTATCAAGACTTTGTCCACCCACCAACAGTCCACCACTGAGGAAGCTCTCTTCTGCTTCCTCAGACACCGTGTGCTTGCCGGCTACGTCCTCAGATTACAAGTGTGTCTGAGGTAGAGCCCAGCTCACCCAGTGAGGTTCCTGTATGGGTTCTCAACAATGCTGCCTCTGGAGCATGTCATGTGCCCTGGAGATGCAGGATTCCGTGTCCCAGGGTTCTGTGGCACCCAGTGTGGGTTCCTGGGATACCCCCATATGCCCCAGATCAGTTCTGCCCACCCTCTGCACACCACTGAAGATCCTCCCCTCCTAATGTTCCCATGGAATGATATGACATATGTATTAACTCCCAAGTCACAGCAAATTAAAAGCAAAACAAACAAACAAAGCCTTCATTCCATAGATCCAGGAAGGAGTTCTGGGCTCACACTAAATCCTAGCTCCAATTTAAGAACAACTAGTTCTTACATATTGGGCCTTGCTCAATACTCACTGTAATAGTCTGGGTACTTTGGAGAAACAAATGCACAGCAACTCATAGATAAGAGAGAGTTTTATGCAAAGAAAATGTGCATCACGAAAACACCCCAACCCAATGCTGCCCAAGCCCACAAGTCCAACATTAACCCATTAACCCAACACCAGTCCACAAAGTCCTTCACCTCACAAAACAGAGGCAATAATGCCGACTGCAGGAGGAAAGCTGAGTCAGTGAACGTGTAAGCATCTCAGCACTGGCACGGGTCTCCACATGGCTGCTCCAGCACCCAGGGCTGCATCAGGATAGATCCATGCGGCTTCTCCTTGGGGATGTCTTACAGGAAGTCAATCTTGCAAGCTGAAGCAGGGAACTGCTAAGGCAGCTGCACCCGATGCAACCATCACAAAACAAGAGACCCGAGAACTAGAAAGGCGAGGCTTCACCACCCATTTATCCCTCCGCCTTTCAACCAGCACCACATGTGATTATCGGCCAGGCTGGCACAATTAACTAACTCACTCACCTTCATGAATGATCACTGAAGATAAGGGTGCTACAACAAAGAGTGGTGAAGACAGTAGATGGTGCCTGGCTATCAATCAGAATAGTGTCTGGTGTCTCAAAGACTTATATTCAAACAAACCACCATCTAAGTGAGGAGTCAACTAAGTTTACACAGAAGAAGCACACCAGCATGTGTGATCCAAAGATGATGCAGTTGTTACAGAATTCATGTCAACTTGATAAATAAGTGTATGGGGGGAATCTAGCCTGTCAATCAGGTCACAGCCTGATGATGCCTCCTTGTGGGTGTGGCCTTCTCATGTGGATTCTGGGAACTTACACTCTCTGCTTTCACCTTCCTGGTGGAGCCATGTGGAGACCGGCAAGAGCCCTCGAGATGCTCCCACCACCACTGGATCGCACAGACTTTGCATCCACTGGCCTGTGGACATCCTGCAGCCTTGCATGTGCTGCATAAGTCTGAGTAGGAATTTATGGACTAGTATTGGACTTATGGGCCAATATATTGGACATATGGACTTGATCTGGACTGGCTGGGATGTTTTCTTAATAAACCATTGCTCTTGGATATATAGTTCCCTCACACACATATGTGAGTGTCTCTGGATATGTTTCTCTAGTCAATCCAGTCTAACTAAATTAAAAAATCCGAATATGGTGAAAAGAAATGTAGCAGAGCTAAAATTATGAACACCCAATTGGTAGAAGGCTGTGGAGGACAGTGGGAGCCCAAAACCCACCTGCAGAGTCTCTGGTCAGACTAAGCCCCTGGAAGAGCTGCTCTAGCCAAAGGCAAGAGTCCTAAACAGGCTTACTACCAGGCAGAGACCATTGTAATCCTGACTGGGTCTTATTCCATACTTGGCCAGCTGACCTCCCTACAGACGTGACCTGAATTTGTACTGGGTGCAAATCTATCTTAGTTGTCCCATAACAGAACTTGCTTCCTTGGGTTTTTTAATGTTGGTGAGGTTCTTCTCCTTCTTACAAATTATTTGTAATTTTGTCTTGATGCTAATAGGATCCTATCCTTATTGCGGTGTGTTTATTTATTTGTTTGTTTGTTTGTTTGTTTATTTATTTATTTTTGTCTTGAGTATCCCAGCTGTGATGCACAGGAGGAGTGGATGCATAATAATGACTGATACGAGGGGGTATGGAGCTTGCAGGAGGCAGGGATGGCCGATAGGGAAGGAAAGGGGATCTTGGGAGTAAATAATGAAGGCGGGAGGGGGGAGGGAGCACTAGAACTGATTGTGATTGCACAACTCATTTTAAAGGCAATTTAACCATGGGGGAAGGAATGCTCTAAGATTGCTGTGGTGGTGATTGTACTATTCCCCTTGATATGAGTGAATGATCCAACTGTTCTGTGGTATAATATGTAAATTATGTGCCAATAAAACTGAGGGGGGGGGGTCAGTGTTTATTCTGTGTTAGCACAAGAAGTTGCTTTTAAGAAGGGGTGAAATAAAAACAGAGTACAGAGACTTCATCAAAGAAGAAGAACTGTCCTCCCAAGTACTTTCAGGGGCTGACTTTTCAAATTTTGATCACCAGGTCTCTTCGCTAAGATGTCTCTGGTGGGCTCAAACCCCCAACCTTGCATCCTAGACACCTAATAACTTTTTAATGTGCTGAACAAATGCGAATCTCCATTAGGAATTGATATGAGCCGTTTCTGAAAGTTTAGCTAAAATCATAGCTACTACTATCACCCCCACCATCTTCACCACTTTGCAGACAATCTATAATAAAGTCTCATTGACAAATAAGGATAGCATGACCATCTTACACTGTTGTGAAGGATAATGTTAGAAGATGACAAACGTTACTTACAATACTACAACCACATTGGTTGCCAATCATATGTCGGCGTATGAACAGATGTCAGCAGAGCAATGGGTTGCTAGGAAACGGAACCCCCTGGACCACCTCAACAACAACATCTATAATAAAATGGATGGGGAAGAAAGACTCTCCATCAACTCTGAAAATTAGCCAACGAAAGTTCTATGGATCATAATGCTCTGATAGAAAACCAATCACGGGGATGCATAAGATGAAGCAGTGTTTCATTTGGTTTTTCTGTTTGTTTGTTTTTTAGTTCCCCTCCCTCCCCTCGAGCCCCACAGTGTTTCATTTGTATGTTATGGGATCTCTACGAGTCTCGGACCACTTGCAGCACGAATGGCTCATAACATAGTACTGGATACATAAGCCCCCCCCCAAAAAAAACCCCAAACCCCCAAAAAACCTCAACCTACTGCTTGAGTCGATTCGAGCTCACACCAACCCTCTGGGACTGTGTAGAATTGGAGAAATAAAGGAAGCGAGAGAATGCACACTGACTTACCATGTCAAGATCTTCATTGAAGTACATCCCCACATCATAGAAGTTTCCGTCATGCCTAATTGGGTGGGTTCTGGTCTCCACCGGCTCATTGGTCCACCCATGTACGACACTGCCTCCTAGTCCACTGAGCAGGGAAACTCGAAGGTGGTAAAAGCCTTGGGGCACCTTGTCCTTGATGCCCCTTAAACATTTTATCTGCATTTGAAGAGACTGCAGTGACTGGGGCTGTTCAACCTGAATAAAACACCAACTTATTGAATTCCGCAGGAACCGAGTAAAACCACACAATTAACAACAATGCACTTCTCAGGAGGGGGGAAAAAGTATACAATTATTTTGCCTCAACCTGTAATTGTCAGGTATTAGCAATGAGAACAGATGAAACACACACAATATATAATTAGAGGTCAAAAGGCAAGCCTGCCGATTCTGCCAGGGAAAGTTTAGCACACTTTCAAGCATGGTATGTTAATAATCTATGACATCAGAAACCATTCATCTATTATAATAAGATAGAATTAACAGGAAACCAACACTTCTAAAAAGCCACACAGCATGCCTTGTAAGCTATTTGTGACGGGAGAACAGGAGCAGTCCACTGCAAGAGCAAAGTTGGGAGGATGGCAGCTATTACTGCAGTTGCGTGGATTGGGAAAGTGCAAATCTGTTTAGACCAACACATTTGTTACTTTATGGAATCATGGTCTCTTTTAAGATGAAGGCTAACCCGCACCAGGCTTCAAACAAGAGTGCAAAACTCAGGGAAACTGGTGGGGATCGTCTATGTATCTGCTTTACCCTAAAACCCTACACAAATTGCTTGTATCAGAAGGCTACGACTCAATCCTATTTTACTGGGTATTTGAAACTCATTGCTCGCTTGGACCTGAGATAAAACAACCATTCTCATTTCCAAAAAGGGCTGAAAAGCTTACTTAATTTAGAAATGATCCAACTGGACGAACATTTCAAATGGAACAAAAATTGAACTAGAATGATAAGCCACTCAAATGTCATTAAGCCATGGTTTCTGGATTTACACGCCCCTAAGAGTTTTCGGAAATATGTGACCTCAAAGAATCTGTTATTGCATTGCACTTTAAGCAAAAAATTACATCACTTTTGGAAGCAGGCTGCCCCCATCACCACCAGTTAATCTACAGCCAACAGTAATCATGTTTTAATCCTGCCTAGACTTTATTTTCTAAGAGATAGTATATATTTCCATGTCGATAGTGTGCTTCTGAAATGAATCCACAGTTAAACAAGCAGTGTGAGTTGTTAAACTTCTTTTGTTCCTCCATATAAGCCATACTTAAAAATTAATTGGAATAACAATTATTTTCAGTTTAATTAGAAAATCTTAATTAACCATAAAGACCAAACTTTAGTATTTTGATTTCCAAAAATATATTTTAAATTAACACTGTGTGAATAAATAAGATGATCCTTTGAAACCTCAAGGCAGGATTACTGATGGGGACAGACTGAGTTATTAAACACATTCTAAATTAAACGCCTCTATGAATTTTATACTAAAATATATTGTGATAGTTTTGCATGCCAAATGTGACATTTTGTATTTTAGATTCATCTTCTGTAGTAATTTTAGAAATGTCAGACAAACAAAGATTTTGTCATTTACCAATGGAATTACTATGCATGGCCGCTTAGCCATCTCGTCGCCGGCTCTTGTGACTGCTTCAAGTCAGCAAGCCATGAAAAATCTTTATCTCTGTGAAACACAGCAATTTGGAAGATAATCGAATGGTGACTGGGGGGCAGAAATGCCAGTCTGAGGAATTATACCACAATCTCGCTTGCATTTACAACCTCCCTCAAAGCAAGTATCTGAGAAGGAAAGGGAGAGAGAAGACCCAGCATGTCGCACGTCTTGTCTCATTTGCACGGTGGCAGGGCTGCCTCCTTGTCTAGCAAGGGCACTCCTGGCATGCCGTTTGGGGGAATTCCAAATGCTTCTCGTTCAGGGGCTTGAGCCATTCTATAGTAGCATAGGCTCCACCTCAAAAATATATTTTAGAGCTGCTTGAAATATGTCCCTCTAAAGAGTCCTCCCGGTGGAAAAGCACAACAGGCAGTAGGCAGGGCAATGGCTCTTTGCCGTGAGCATTCTGCATGAGCGAGGAAGTCAGTCAAGAAGAGCCTCACCTGCCAGCAAGGTCCTGCTGTGCCCTTCGGCGTAGTAGTGGCTTCTGTGAGGTTCCCAAGTGCAGCTCCCTTATATTCTTCACAAACATTTAGGTCTGCAGTTAGTGGGGGGCTGTGAGCTCTGCAGCCATATATGAAAAAAAAGGGAAGGCGGGGGGGAGAAAGCGAAATTGATCATGGGGTATAACGAGAAGGCTTGCGCCTGTATCTATAACGCAAGTTGATGTTTTCTTGAGCATTTTATAAGATTCACTGGGAACTAAATAAGCTGTACTTCATAGCTGCAGAAGGTTATTCAAGTCGGGGAGGTGAGGAGCTTTTGGCGCGTGGCCCTAAAGCAGGCATCCTCAAACTGCGGCCCGCGGGCCACATGCTGCCCGCCGAGGACATTTATCCGGCCCACCGGGTGGTTTTGCCCTGTTTGGTTTTTTACTTCAAAATAAGATATGTGCAGTGTGCATAGGAATTTGTTCATAGTTTATTTTTAGATATAGTCCGGCCCTCCAACAGGTCTGAGGGACAGTGAACTGGCCCCCTGTTTAAAAAGTTTAAGAACAAAATATTGCCTGGTACTGCACTAGGATCACAATTATTGGTGTACTCGGCTCCGCTGTTGCAACCACTGTGTATTTTGAGTGTCTTTCAGCATAGGAGGCGCATCTTCCAGCACTCTACTAGACAACATTGTGATGCAAACCCTAGGGTTTTCAAGGACTGATTTTTGGAAATCCATCACCAGACCTTTCTTCCTTCCTCTTCTGTCTGGGAGCTCCATGAAAACCTGTCAATCACGGGGGATCCTCTCGTTTCACTACCCAGGTGGCAGAACTCCCAGCACCACAGTGACAATCAAGCCCGCACAGGGGTGGCCATCAAAGAGAAGACTTGCTATTTAGCGACCCAGTAAAACATCACATGTTTCAGAAATCACCAGAATATATTTGCTAAGTTTGTTGACACTTAATCTCACGCATTGTTAGGGAAACTTGAGGCGGTTGCTCTGAAGATATGAGTAGCTGACGTGACAGGATATAATTTCTAACACCATGGCAAGGGCTTGCTTCTTGCCCACAGAATGCTCAACAGGCCTTCTGACACTGATGCTGACCAATGCTACGGAAAGTTCTTCTTTCTGGACTTCTCTGTGTTATTATGTTTAACCACTCCAGTCATGGCAGCAGTAGCTGGCTTCCCCAGCTGCATGCTCGTGAGGAAGGACCTTATTTTTCACTTCTCTTGACTGAAGCGGAATTCCATCAGCAGAACCATCTGGGGCGATGACTGCGCTTCCAGGAGAACAATGGTCTTTGGGGCTCCCACTGCTGAGTTAGTTCCCTGCGATAGAAGTGATTTCCTTAATTTGGTGAGAGCTACATTGACACCAGGGTTCATTAGGACACCCATTTGCCGGCAATTCAATTTCAAATTAAATACACTTTGTTGTAAATTTCATTACTTTTAAACTACTGTATCTATTGTCTTTAATGGCCCTATTATACAGTTATGAAGGTAAACAGATTTCATTAGTAGACATCCAACATTTTGTGTTAACCACAGTGAGTGGATTTTCTCCATTTCACTCTTGGGTCTCCTGCGAAATGACAGGGCATACGCGAACTATCTGAAAATCTTCATCGGAATAATGAGACACAAAATTCATGATGCTTATTCTTACAAAAATAGCAAACCCATGGTCGCTTGTGGCAAGCCCAGTTCTTCTCTGAAAATAAAGGCTTTCTGAAAACGGATTCCCTGATTAAAAGGCAACACTGACCCGTCCAAACTCACTGCCACGGAGCCAATTCGAACTCATCAGGGGCCTTCCTACAGGACAGGAAACTCGCTGCCCTGGTGCGTTTCGGAGACATGAACAGAAAGCGCTGTTTTTCTCCCACCGCCTGGCTAGTGGTTTCAAACTGCTGACCTTAAAGTTATGAGGTTATGAGTCCAACACAAAACCACTGGGCCTCCAGGGAACACAGATGGCTTCAGAAGGTTGACATGCAAGTTTTAAAATGATCCCAAGCACACAGAGAAAGTCTGGCGACTTGAATCCGCTTGAAGCACTCACCTTGGAATAGAAGACTGTTCGGAAAGCGCTCAGTTTCTATCACTCCCTACTGAGCATTATGACTCATTCCCTGTGCATGGAGGGTGTATTCGTTTTATGATTGCATAAATGTATGTGTATGTTTGTGCATTTTGAAAGCATTTGTTTATTTTAAAAGAAACTAGCCTCCCCCAAAGTCATCCAGGAATCCACAGCCCAGAGGAGCCACGTGTAAAATGGTGCTGCCTATTCTTCTTAGACACTCGTAGCTAGATATTCTTTGTAAATATTATTTGGTAACCTACAAAATCTCCTTCCAGGGACCCTGATGGCATACTGGTTATGCACTGGGCTGCAATCCAAAAGGTCAGCAGTTCGGACCCACCAGTCACTCTGTGGAGAAAGATGGAGCTTTCTACTCCGATAAACAAATGCGGTCTCAGAAACTCACAGGGATAGGTCTGTCTACCCTGTCCTGTGGGGTAACGATGAGTCAGCATAGACTTAATGGCAGTGAGTTTGATTTTAGTATACATACTACCCTTTGTGTACCAAGAGAATTTCCCAAAATTCTTTCACATAATTGTTTGTGATTATCTGTTTCTAATTCTAAGATTCTACCATCATTTATTTAGATAATCACTCTGTTGGATAAATAGTCCTGCTTGCCCAGGACTACCTGTTGATCTGCTAATTGAAAGGTCAAGGTTTGAACCCACCAGCTGCTCTTGGGAAGAAAGACGAGGCTGTCTGTTCCCATCAAGTCTTGGAAACCCAGAGAGGCACTTTTACTGTCCTCTGTTGTTATTGTGAAGTGTCATTGAGGTGGTTCCAACCCATAGCAACCTTATGCACCACAGAAGGTAACATTCCCTGGTCCTGCACCATAGTTACCGTTCTTCCCCTGCTGAAAGCCACTGTTGAGCCACTGTGTCCGTCCATCTCCTTGAGGGCTTTCCTCGTTATCCCTGCCTTCTCTTTAACCAAACACGATGTCCTTCTCCGGGGACAAGTTTCTCCTGACAACTTATCCAAATTGTGTAAGACAAAGTCCGACATGTTCAAAGCACATAAGGCAATGGCTATCCTGGCCTCTAAGGAACCCTCTGGCCGTACTTGTTCCAAGACAGATTCGTTGTCCTTGTAGCAGCCCGTGGTACTTTCAATAGTCTTCCCCAGCAACACAAATAAAACACATTGATTCGTCTTCAGTCTTCTTGATCAACGTCTGATTTTCACATGCACATGAGGCTATTGACGAGACCATGGTTCTGCCCTGTATGTCAGAAGTGACTGGATGACAGTGTTTGATTTGGTTTTGTGACATAGGTTCATTGTAATTTTCAGTATTATCAGTTAGCTTATAATTAACTCTGTCGCATATACATCCTTGCAGGTCTCCCTGGTCACTTTCTCAGTGTAGAGATCTATCACTCAGGTTGCTAGCTATGGATGGCATGCTGTTCTGCACCTCCTTTTCACTGGACAGCTGGTGTAACCCCTTAGCCATAATCACCCTGACCATGAGGGCTATTACCTCCATAATTTGGACTTCCCAGAGAGACAGACCGCTCTCTGGTTGTTTTTCTGTTGGTAGGAGGTTTAGAACATAAGGAGAATGTAGAGAGGGGTCCTCGACCTCGCTGTTACTGACATTTATGCTGGATCATATTTTGTGGTTGGGGCCACCTGATGCGTTTCATGGGGGAATGTTTATTTAGCAGCATTCTTCTCTTTTGCCTACTAGATGCCATCAACAGCTCCAAGCTATGACAATCAAAAAAACATCTCCAAATGTGGTCAAATACACCATTGATCCTTATGGAGAGCCACTGATGTAATATGAACTAGTATTTTGAGAATGCTTAACTATATTTGAGATAGTTTTAAATACTATAATAAAAAGAGGTGTTGACGTCTTTTATATTTACCCTTAACTATGTAACCTTAAAAGCTAGCCAACTTTTAAAGGATTGCTTTTTATGTTTAAATGATGAGAAATGGATGCTGAGGAAGTCAGAGTATCCCTGTCACAAGTCACATAGTTACAATGGATCAAATCGAGCATTCAAATCCAAATCCTCCTTCTTGAGAGCCCTATAAACCCGACCGTATGACGACTTTAAATCTTATTCTGGAATAGATGAGAAGCAACTGCTGTATGCAAATTGAGGCCGTTACATAATTTCATGTCAGAAGATATATATGTATGGGGGTGGTATTCAACCTGTCAATCAGGTCACAGTCTAACAATGTCTCTGAGTGGGTGTGGCCTTCTCAAAAGGAAGACCCTGGGAACCTCCCCCTGTCTCTCTCTGCCTTCGCCTTCCTGCTGGCTGACCCTGATTGCTGCTGGAACCCTGGAGATGTGTCCACCGCCATTGGATCCACAAGACTTTGTACCCACCTGCCAGTGATCTTATTGCATTCTGCATCATTGTAAGTGGCTGCTGTGAGTTTGAAGAGAGACTTTGGACAAGTATCAGACTATGGACTTGAGTTGGATGGGGCTGGAATGTTTTCTTGGTATCAGATTATTCCTTGATATAAAGCTCTTTCTTATATGAGTAAGAAAGTAAGCTCTTAGATGAGTGTTTCTGGATTTGTTTCTCTAGTCAACCCAGCCCAACACACACATCTTGGCTGTTACTACATTGGACCAAGCATTTAGATATTAACTACAGAATAAATGAGCTTCAGTGATCAGCTATATGAGTGATGAATATAATGCCCCACCCTCAAACTAACTAGCATATGGATAAAAAGAGGCACAAATAAATACCAGAGGAAATTTGGTTACCATGATTCCCACAAACCTTACCCCTTAAGGCGAGCCAAACTAAGAATATTAGTCCTCTATAATTGGCCCCCACTTAATCCATAGCAAACTAAGCAAACACAGCAAAATGCATGAAGTCTAACATTAAGGAACGTACTTCTCAAATGCTTTGTCAGTCATCTTTAAACTTGTCATAGAAATGTCTTGATTGAATCCATCCCCTTCAAATTTCAAATCCTGCATAAATAAAAATTTAAATAAAGTTGATTCAACATACACGTGAAACATCTATGGACAAGTGAACAATTCTAAGACCAGACTCTACTGATGCTCAAAGGATAGGGTTCTGGAAGACAAATGAGAACATGGTAACTACCCCTTGAGAAGCCACCTTCTTTTATAGATATTGTTAGTCAGGCACCCAAGTAAACAAAGCAACACAAGGAGGAAGATTTGTCTGGAGTGCCCACATCTGTCACTTCCATACACTTGATTCCCCTCTTCCTTTCTCTCTCCCTCTGCTTTCTGTTTCTCTCAAGCCCACGTATATAAACAAGGACACACACAGGCCAAAGAACGGTATGATATTAGCAATTCCTTATTTACATTTTGGGTAGAATCATATAGACATCAATGGTAATGTGATCATATATATTTACCAGCCAAATGAGGACATTTTGGGAATAAAGTGTGGGGGCCATTAATTTTCCAGGTGTAATTCAGTACTGATTCATGCAAACTTGGATGCATAGTAACCCTACTAATTAGCGTACTCCACATGTTCTGAAAGCCTCCCATTTAGGCAAATTTCAACAGATTCAGTTAAGGTGAAAAATGAGAAGTAGCCCACCCAAGATAGATGCTACAATCTTTGGTAAACTAATCTTAGACACAGCAACCAGTAATAAAATGGCAAATTACATCGAGCAAATCTGCGGCAAAAGACCTCTTTTAATCGTTAAAGAGTAAAGTTGTCATGTTGAGGAGGAAGAAGGTGCTCTTGACACAACCCCTGATATTTTCACTCACCTCATATGCAGATGAAAGTAAGACGATAAAAAAGGAAGAGCGGAAAAGAATAGATGCTTGTGAATTATGGTGCTGGCCATGAGTACTGAATATGGCACGGACGGCCAGAAGAAGGAACAACTCAGTCTTGGATGAAGGACATTGCGGATGGTGTGACTTTGTCATACATACTTTGGACATGTTCACAGGAGGAATCATTCCCTGGAGAAGCATATCATGCTTGGAATAGCAGAGGATCATTTCAGGATTTCTCGATCCCTCTAAAAGGTGATTGACACCATGATTACAACAACAGGTTCATACATAATAACTCTGGTGAAGAATCACACAGTAGTATGTTCCATTGTCCATGAGGTCATTATGAGGCAAAACCAACTCAATTGCACATAACAACCTAACCATCTTGGAAAAGATGGACCATCTCTCCTGTCACATGTTATTCGTCGCACATACCAATGCTTTTGTAATATAAGAGGGAACTGCTCAAATACATGATAGGGAAGTTGGGGGCCGTGGGTTCACAGTAATCAAGCATTGCAGGCAGCAAAATTTGGCATACCTTGATTGAATCTCAAGGTCAGGGAATAGTTATTCATGGGACTCAGCTTTGCCCTCTGGACTTTGGTGTCTGCACCATTCCAGACACCAAAATCAAACTCATTGCCATCAAGTGATTTCTGACTGATCACCACCCTACAGAACATACTAGAAGTGGCTCTTGGGCTTCTGAGACTATAACCCTTTACCAGTGTAGAAGTCTTACTGGATAGTACAATGGAATTGAGTTACAGCTAATACTTAACTTTTCCAAACCAGAAAAACCATTACCAGAGGTTCAATGTGTTGGGTTCTTTGCAGAAAATACATATAACATGTAGGTATGTTATATATTTTTTCACATATAACATGCCAACATCAGTAACAGGCCCCACATATCCAGCACATCATGTATTGTGAGGGGTCATTGAGTCCATTCCAACTCATAGTGCCCCCATGCGCAACAGGACAAAGCACCGCCCTGTCCTGTGCCATCTCCACAGGCTTGAACCCATTCTTGCAGCCATAGCATCAGGCCACCTCCTTGGGGCCTTCCTTTCTCTCAGCTGCCCCTCTACTTTACCACACGTGACGTTCTTCTCCAGGGACTGGTCTCCAGGGACAGCATGCACAGCACATAGGAAACTCACTCATGAGGGGATTTTCAAAAGAGATGGACGATGCACATATTATTGAATAAAAAGTATGGCGCGCACATGATTTGAATAAAAAGGCACACATTATTTGAAAAAATATATATGTCATTCTTACTTTGGGCCTACTTCTTTTAAATATCTCTAAAGTAACTGTCTATCATTCATTTGTCATTTTGTCCTTACTGTACTCTTGTGTTGCTATGACCAAGGTCTATTGTAACAGTATTTCAAATACAAGCCGGGTCACTTGTGGTACAGAGGTGCCAACAGAGCTTCCAGACAAAGATGGACTAGGAAAAAAAGGGATGGTGATTTACTTCCAAAATTAACAAATGAAAGTGCTATGGGTCACAGCAGAATGTTCCAACGTACTGGAAGAAGAGTCACAGGTGGTAAAGCACCCCAAATACACAGTCACTACAATAGACACTGGAATACTAATGATCGTGAAAACGTTGCAGGATCAGGCAATGTTTCATTCTGTTATGCCTGAGGTACCCATGAATCAGAACTGACTCAAAGAAAAACAACAATAACAAGGTCGCCTTGCTGCATTAATTCTCTTTATTGAGTTGATCCGGGGGAGAAAATTTGTATCTGGAGAATCTGTTAGTGCATTTAGAATTTGTATTTTTTATGTAATATGGATTTTAAGAAGAAGAATTCAACATGAGAGGACCTTTTTGCAGGCTTTTCTGCTGAACCTTCTTCAGAGATGTTACACTCTTGCAAAATAACGGGATAATTTAGAAGCAAAGTAATTGTCACACTGGTCCCAGTAATATTTTAAAAGCTCATTCTCATCGTTGGCAGTTTGTTAGACTTGTGAAGCCTTACTGGACAGTACAACGGAATTGAGTCACAGCTAATACTTACTTTTCCAAACCAGAAAAACCATTATCAAAGGTTCAATGTGTTGGGTTCTTTTCAGAAAATTTCCCCAAGCCTATGATGAGGGGCTTCTAAAAATTGTGGGAGAAATTCCATCCCCTCTTAATTCCATTATTCCATGAACTTTGTGGAGTCCCTTTGTACATCTTTTATGTTATAGATGCGTGTATGTTTAATTTGGGAACTTGACCCAAAACGATGAATGATTCACTCTATTGTGCAAATGTTATTCTTTAATATTCACAATATCCCAAAGTCCGTTTATCTGAAGTCCAGGCTACACTAACTACCTGGGAGCGGCAATAGAAGGGAAGTAGCCTTTTGAATAGTGAAAAGCCATTTACTAGGGTATTTTTTCCAACTAGAAACAAATACTGATCTCATCTAAAATGAAGAAGAGGTTGTTTGGGGAGTCTTTAATAGTCTATTTTTCTTGTGTGATTAAGATATTTCTCCGAATGTTCTGAAAGTACCAGAAACTGCCAAAAGAACAAACAAATCTGCCTTGGAAACAGTGCGGCCAGATTGCTTCTTAGGGGTTAAGGATGGCTAGACACCATCTCATGTCCCCGGAAAAGGACAACCTGCTTCGTCAAATAGAGTAAGAGGATGACCCTCGACAAGATGGGGTAACACAGTGGCTTCAACAATGGGCTCAAACTTAAGCACAGTTGTGGGAATGCTGCAGGACCTCTTGACTCTCTTGTGCATCGCGTCACTATGAGTTGGAACCTGCCGGGCAACACCTGACAACCACCACAGATGTCACTTTAAGCATGTGGGTTATTTATTCTGACATTATATTGGCTCACCCTGTTACTTAGGTTATTCACCTTGGGGTTAGTGGCCATCATGCTGGCTCTGACTCATGATCACATTGCATAAAACAGAATAGAAGGTGGCACGATCCTGTATGTTCCTTATGTTTGATCCATCTCATTAAAATTCCCCTTGATTTAGCTAGGTCTTAGTTTTGTTTTGTTTGTTTGTTGTTGTTGTTGTTTTAAATCATGCTCCTGGGGGCTCCCACAACTCTTATCCCAACCCATACGTCGATTGCATCAGGTGAATTTGTACTTATGTTGCCTTCATTCTTTTCTAGACATTTACTTTCTACTGAGCGCTTGGTATCAGCTCCTTGTCTCCCCTCCCCCCCACCTTCATAACCCCCCAATAGATTGTACACTGTTATTATTTTCATCTCTCACACCGTCCACTGTCTCCCTTCCCCCGTGTTTTCTATTGTTCTTCCCCCTGGAGAGGGGTGTATGCTTCTGTGTCCATCATTGCGATCGGTTCCCCCTTTCTGTCTTCCTCTCCCCCTGCCATTCTGGTATCACTATTCCCACTCCTGTTCCTGGATTCTGTGTGTTGTGAGCTCCCAGCCCTTTCTGTACCTGTGTACGTGTTCCGGTCTAGTCTGAATTGAGAAGCAGCACTGGGGTCATGGTAGTGGGGGGTGAGGGAGCCTCAAGGAACCAGAGGAATAGAGTGTGTTTCATCGATGCTTTACTGCACCCTGGTGACTCATCCCTTCCCTGTGGCCCCTCTGTGAGGAGATCGTTCCACAGTCTACAGATGGGCTTTGGATCTCCACTCCAGCCCACCTCATTCTCAACAATATGGTTTTGTTTGTTATGTGTCTCCTGATGCCTATTCCCCAGTCCCTATAAAAAAATTGTGTCCTTCTCCAGTGAATGATCCCTCTTCATTATACGTCCAAAATTAGCAAGTCAAAATCTTACATGAACGTTTTTCACCCACAGAACTTTATTGTTTGACTAGTATTTGTGAAGCAGACTGCCAGCACGTTCTTCCTAGTCTGTCTTCGTCGGGAAGCTCTGCTGAAACCTGGTGACCCAGTTGGTGCTTCAACTACAGGGAGCCTCGCTTCACGAAACCACAGACCACCACAGTACGTCAGACTGACAGAGGAGAAGTAATTACTCATCCTAAGGATTTTTTAAGATTCTATATGCGGCTTCATTAACAATTCTTTCAAGAAGGATAGTCTCCCTGGAGTTGTGACAGTTAATAGCCCAATGTGGATGACACACTAGTGGGGAGTTCTATAGCATAAAAAGGAAAATCATTCAGAAGTTTGGCAGGTAGGGAGCTTTCAAATGGCAATATAGAATTAGAATATGGAGCAAGATGAACACAGGAGTAGAAATGGGTTCTTTAATATCGTAGATACAACTAATTTGTAAAAAATATTATGGCATAGGTCAGGCACACCTTAGTCTTCAAAGTGATCGTATTTGCTTTTTAACATGTTATAGAACTTTTTGACAACAAATTTGCCCAAACAAGTTTTGACTTCCTGGCTGCTGCCTCCATGGACATCGATTGTTGCCTCCATGGCATTGTTGGCTCTATGGCATGGACATTGCTGCTTCCATGGCATCGATTCCAAGCACAACTTTGGTCTGTTCCCTGTTTATCCTGATGTTGTGACTTGGTCCCAGGATGAGGATTCTTGTTGTCTTTAAATGAAGGCACAATCCCTGTTGAAGGCTGCAGTCCTTGATCTCCATTAGTCAGTGCTTCAAACCCTCTGCTTTCAGCATGCGAGGATGCGTTATTTGCATATTGCAGCTTTTTCATGAGCCTTCTTTGACTCCTGACACCCAGGTCTTCCTGCTGTTCTGCTTCTCCAATTATTTGGTCCGCATACATGTTGAATACATATGGTAAAAGGGGACAAACTGATGAACATCATTCCTGATTTTAAACTACTCAGCGTCCCCTTGATCTGTTGGAAAGAATTGCCTCCTGTTCTATATGCAAGTTCTACATAAGCACAAAGACGGGTTCTGAAATTCCAGAGTAATTGGAATATATTAATAACTTGTATTTTATAAAACAGTAGGCTAAATATTTTCAATTGTTTTTCTTAAAGATGGTATTGCTACCTCTGACCAGTCTCCTGTTTACCCAATTAATTCATCTTCATCTCAGATACAGACAGACTAGAGCAACCTCATTACAACTATCCTGTTTCCCTGAAAATAAGACAGTGTCTTATATTCATTTTTGCTCCCAAAGATGCGCTAGGCCTTATTTTCAGGGGATATATTATTTTTCCATGAAGAAGAATACAGTACACATTTATTGTTTATTGTTTTATTAAAAGAGACCTCGCATTTCCTCTCTGCTCCGGCTGCACTGTGGCCAACAGTGAGCTGTGCGGCGGCGGCCACTGCTAGAGTCCAGAGTCCAGAGTTACGGTAGCTGGGGGGGCCTTATTTTTGGGGAGGTCTTATTTTCGGGGGATGCCTTATATTTCAGCAAGAGACAAAACTGTAAGTAGGTCTTATTCTCAGGGGATGTTTTACTTTTGGGGAAACAGGGTAACTGTTCCCCCAGGAGCAAACCTCTGATGATGTCTCTACCATCATACCTCTCCAGGTGGTGCACTGAGGTAGGATCAAGAAGGGAAAACACGACCAAGAAAATAGACACAGACTAACTACTACAGTCCGCAATTTATCGGAAGATGTCTTTAATAAGAAAATACAATAACTTACTACTACAATCACAAGAGTAGTAGTTAATTCTCCCTAGAGACTGTAATCATTTCATACATGCATTCTGTTGTCATCTACTTGATGCTAAGTGACGGTTACCCTACAGGACAGTGAGGAACTGAGACTGTACATTTCATGGAGGCAGACGGCCTCATCTTATTCCCCAGGGTCACTTGATGAGCTCAGACTCCCAACACGAGCCCACAATGGCATCAGGGCTCTAAAGTACAGCAAAATGAGAACACTCAGAAGACAGCCCCTCTTTGTTACTGCTAACATGCTTGCTGCCAGGCCGTGACCTTCCTTGCTACTCACTGAAATCCAAGTACTTTCTTTTGTCTGCACTGCCTCCGAGTGATGACCAGATCTGGACCGTCCAAACATGTCAGGCAAGCTCTTAAAACCAGTAATATTTCCTTGTTTCCTCCCATACCTTGATGCCGTTAATTGATAGACTATAAAATTTACTCTTGACTATGTTCAATACTTAGGTAGAGCTGGCCTTAGGATTAAAAAAAAAAGATTTAATCTCCAAGTACTTTTCACTAATAGGTTAATTATTTATGACAGCTTCGACAATAGAAAAAGAAAAGAAAATTCTAAATATTAAGTCCTTAGCTCTTCTTCCCTGCAACCGTGAGAGTCTGCCCCAAGTTTCCCCTGTCTGAAAATGTTTCTGTCAATAAATAAACCAATGTTGAAGACTTTGAGACATCACTACCTCCTTATTGGAACTTCCATCCTGTCCTTTACCTTCTGAGCTTTTACTGAGCCCCAGACACCAAGTGCTAAGATGCTCCATTCCCCCTTTCAGGAGCGCACCATGTCACAGAGGTCTAAGCTGTAATCAGACAGAGTAGTAATTACCACAATGGAAGTTTTCACAACGTCCAGTGAGAACTGAAGGGAGGGGTCACCTGAGTGTCACCTGGAGATGCTTAAAAGGCAAATGTCACAGGAAAGGACACCATGTCAATGGCCAGGGGGCATGTGCCTGGAACATTTAAAGGATTTTAAAATGGCTAGGCAGCCAGGGCAATGAACAAAACAGAAGAAGGTCATGTTGCCAACGTAGCCAGGGGTGAGAAAACAAAAGACCTGGAGGTGATTTTCAAGTAAGGTTGAGCTTGGCTTTTCTTTCGTTCTTTTAAAAGTAAGTGGATTAGGTGTCTCCTATTGCTGTCGATTGTAGGCGACGGGAGCAGAATGGTAAGTGTTGAGCAGGTAGTCAAGGAACCACTGGCAGCAGTGTGGACGAGCAGGTGTTCTGCAGAAACAAGTGAAGAGATTTTTGCAGGGGTCATAAGGAGCAGGAAGGTTGCAGTGACGGGGCTCATAATTTTAACGTCATGTGACAATGAGGCTAGAGAGGATGACAAATGCATACAACCCACCCCCCAACAACAACAACCACCAAACCAACAACTCACTACCAAGGGGTCAGTTCTGACTCACCGCTACCCTACGGAGGCTTTCTGATCCTGTAAGTCTTTTTTTTTTACATCATTTTATTAGAGGCTCATGCAACTCTTATCACAATCCACACACACATCAACTGTGTAAAGCACATTTGTACATTCATTGCCCTCGTCATTCTCAAATCATTTCCTCTCCACTTAAGCCCCTGGCATTAGGTCCTCATTTTTCCCCTCCCTCCCCACTCCCCCCTCCC
>NW_022104553.1:7839090-7855078 GCF_000313985.2 Echinops telfairi
TTTATAAATTATTATTTTATCATATCTTGCCCTGTCCACTTAAGCCCCCGGCATTAGGTCCTCATTTTTCCCCTCCCTCCCCACTCCCCCCTCCCTCGTGAGCCCTTGATCATTTATAAACTGTTATTTTGTCCTATCCTGTAACTCTTTAAAGAAGCTGACAATCTCAGCATTCTCCCACAGGGCAGCTTCTGGGTTTGAACCGCTGACTTGTAGTTTGCAGCGCAAACCCACAGAGCCACCAACGTTTCTATTAACAAAGAAAAAGTTCTTTTCCTGTTTATGAGGTAGCAAAGTGCTTGAGAGTTATCGTTCAGCGGGAACTATAGTGAACAGTCCCTAGAGGGTAAAACCAAAAAACTCAGCTCAAGGCCATTGGATCGAGGCTGACTCATCATGACCCTATAGGACAGTATAAAATTGTCCCTGTGAGTTTCAGAGTCTAACTATATAAGGTAGTAGAAAGCCCCATAGTTTCCCATGGAGTGGTTGGTGGATTTGAACTACTGATCTTGTGGATTTCAACCTAGTGCAGAACCAGGACATCACCAGGACGTCTTCCCTAGAAGATAATTTGCCTCCAATCACCTAGGGGACATATTTGCAACGCAGATTCCTGGTCACACTCCAACCCAAACCAATCAGTATTCACACTTGAAAGTCCTCAGGTGGTCTGAATGCTCACAAAATTTTCAGAAATACTGATAATCAATCGATAAAGAAGGCAACATTGACCAAAGAGTAAATCTCATTTCCATACGTAAAACTTGGGCACATTGCCCATGTAATCAGATGCTTACCAAAAGGTTGTCCTTTGGAAAACATGCGGCAAAATGAAACTAAAACAAGATCCACTGAACCACTGCCATCCACAAGTTCATTGGAACTTTTGCCAACCATACTTGCTGCCCTCAAGTTGACTCTAGTGAGCCTCTCTGGGGTTTCTGAGACCGTGAATCTTTATTGGAGCAGACAGACTCTTCTATATCCCGTGGTGGGTTTGAACTGTAGTCCTTGTGGTTAGCAACCTCATGCTTGCCCCACAGCACCACCAGGGCTCCTCTAAGATCCATAGAGATGATCAAATTCGACCTTCTAGTTATGCAAATATGAAAACTAAATAAAGTCAACCTATAGTGAGTGGTGGGGTCTTCCTACTGTAGATTGTGTCTCTCCCTTAACGTAGGAAAACATGACTCCCACCAACTGCAATGAGAATATTTTCTTCCTGGCCATATGCTCTCCTAACTAGTGGAAAGGAAACGCAATAAAAGTGAATTAAGCAAAGAGTCAGAAGTAAGCGGTGTCTCCATTTTCCGTTGGAGGCAGGCAAGCTCTGCTGGAGAGCACGTGCCGCATCAGGAGGGAGTGGGGGCTGCCTCCAGAGAAAGTATCAGTTCTCCTCCCTTTGTGAACTTCTCTTGTAAAATAACCCGGTGTATTAATATTGCAAACCTTTACTTAACACAGCATATGTAGAGCTATAACCCATGGGCTGCCCTGTTTTTATTTTCATTCTCAGTCTTTCCACCAAAAGAATGTGTGGGAGATGGCTATTAGAGTAATTTGCTCTGCCTGGGGGCTAATTACTCTATTTGGTTCATTTTTGAAAATATTATGTTACATCCAAAGGCAAAATTGATGGAGGCTTGTTTCAGGTTCGCTGATGCAATTTTGTACAGATTAAATTAGTTAATCAGAAATTATGCGAACTAAAATAGATCTGTTGCTTTCTAAATCTACAGTAGAAAATTGCTTTAAAAAAAATAATTTGAAGCTCAAAGACATTATGCTGATTGAAATAAGCCAATCACGAAAGGACAAATATTGTCTGACCTCACTTATAGAGAAATACAGGAAAGGGGAAATGTACATAGAGAACAAAGTTTACTAAAGAAAAAGGAGTAGGATTTAATGGTGATGAACAATTCACCTTGATGAAGGGTAGGACTACATAAACCATTATTGTAATTGCTGTCAAAAAATTGTAAATCTGTATGCAGTTGTATTGGCAAAAGTTGTACAATAGATTTACAATAATGGCAAGAAAGAAGAGAAGCTTCCATGGCTGCATATATAAAATGAAACACCAAAAGCTTATGGTTTCATGGGTTAATTGGCTTAACTTCCTTAAGGCTCTGTTTGACCTCGTAGTTTATCATGTAATGCCTGGAATCTTAAAGACTTGCAAGCCACCATCCAGAGTACAATGACTGGTTTCTCTTCATCTGAAGCAGCTGCGAGCGAAGACAAGGAAGGAGATATCAGATATGTGACTAACTACTTCCATGAACAACTGCCTCCTTTCTCATGGAACTATAAGTGAACAGTGCCCAGCTTCCATAACTAAATATTTTGATCAGAGAGTCTACAAAACAATCACCAGCAAAGGAAGAACTATGCAGAACGGAATTTCGAAATTCTCTGAGACTTTCAACTTTCTGGACCCACGGGCAGATGAACTCCCGAAACTATTACTTTGAGATAATCTGTAAACCTTACACCAAAACTATCCCCCTGAAGTCATCTTCATACCAAATAATGGTTTGGCTGAATCTGTCAAAATGGTCTGCCTCGAGCATCATGCTCCTTTAAGAAGTGTCTCTATGGGTTCAAATTGATAATAGCGACGTGAGACATCAGATAGGAACCTTAAAGGGCAGTGAATTTGCACTAAGGAGGGAGGAACATCTCTGAGAAGTAGAGTGAGAAGGTGTGCAAAACCCCCCAAAAATGTCATCCATGTCACTGAATTGTATGTGTAGATTGTTGAATTGGTGTACGTTTTCTGAACATATTCGCATTAGTAAAAATCGAAATAAATAAAAGGTAGAAAGGAAAAATTATGAGTTTAATTATGATTATATGTACATTTAATTATATTTATATAGGATTCTATTTTAATTATTTAATTATTTTTATTATATTTTATCTATTTAAGTATATTTTAGTCCGTTTTCGCAAATGAGAGACTTGAAAGTTATAACTTCTAACAAGAAGCTATGAGCCAGGAAGGAATCCATGTATAACGTTCTATAACAAAGGTCCTACATTCCCAGTCTCGAAACATCCAGGCAAGGACACGCCAGAGAAGGAAGGCGAGAACTGAGGGACATCTGGGAATTCGGAGTGAACAATGAGTAAAGAATAACAACCTTTGAGCTCCAACAGCTTCAGCTGCAATTTGAGGTTCATCATACCTAACTACCCTGGTTTTATTTTTTTTAAAACAATGGTACCATACAGATCCCTGGCTCAATGCCTGGCCCAGGATGACTACTCAAATAAATGTATGTCCGCGTGAATGAAATATGTACATAAATATTTTACATACGCATAAATCCCAAGCCCACTGCTGTCCAGGTGATGCTGACCCATGGCAACCCTATATGGAATGCCCAAGGCTTTGAGTCTCTGTAGGAGCAAGACGGCTTCTGTCATTTTCTGAGGACCTAGTGAGCTTGAACTACAGCTTGGCCTTTCAGTTAGCAACCCAGCACTTAGCCCGCGGTGCTACCAGGGCTCCTTATAAAGGCAGAAACGTATAAAATATAGACGGGTCTGCATTACTTAGCATCCGTGAGACCTCTGTGAAATATGGTATGTGACTTGGGCATGGATGAACACCATACAAGTAATACTGCATAGGAGCCTACTTCTGGCTGTCCTTGTCACCACTGATGGCTCTGCTGCTGCTTCCGCTGGACCAGAGGCCAGAAGTACACGCATCAGTGGCAACTGAGAGGGTAGGGTGGTCAGGAATGGAGCAGAATGTGTCAAGCCCCACTGGCTGTTTCCACCACCCAAACAACAGCAGCAGCCCAGGCCCTGCTGCCTCTGTTGCCGCCTGCCAGAGCTCATACCCAGAGCCATTTCTTCTTGCCTGTATCCATCCCACCTAGTGCGACAATAGCATGGGTATGGGATTTTAAAACTATTCAAGGGAAATCATGAATAAAAGGAGAGCTGCTGTCTCTTTTACAAACGAACCAAAACCTTACCATATGAGACCATGTTGTTCATTTAGTTCCCGCTCATAGAGACCCTATGCATAGCAGTCCTGAGCCATCTGCACAATCGTTCTCATGTTGAGCCCATTCTTGTGGCCACTGGGTCAATCCAGCTTGTCCACGGTCATCTTTTTTTTCTGCCCTACCAAGCATGGAATTCTTTTCAAGGGATTGGTCTCACCTGATAATACATCCAAAGTATATGAGATGAGTGTTGCCATTCTTACTTCTAAGAAGCATTCTTTTCTTAAAAAAAATCATTTTATTGGGGGCTCATACAACTCTTATCAAAATCCATCCATCCATCCATTGCATCAAGCACATTTGTACATATGTTGCCATCATCATTCCCAAAACATTTGCTTTCTACTTGAGCCCTTGGTATCAGCTCCTCATTTTTCCCCTCCCTCCTCATTCTCCCCTCCCCCATGAAGCCTTGGTCATTTACAAGTTATTATTATTTTGTCATGTCTTACACTGTCCGATGTCTCCCTTCAGCCACCTCTCTGCTGTCCGTCCCCCAGGGAGGAAGCTATATGTAGATCCTTGTAATCGGGTCCCCCTTTCTACCCCACCTTCCGTCCACTCTCCCCATATCGCTACTCTCACCACTGGTCCTGCGGGGTTCATCTGTCCTGGATTCCCTGTGTTTCCAGTTCCCACCTGGACCAGTGTACATCCTCCAGTCCAGCGGGATTTTCGAGGTAGAATTGGGATCATGATACTGGTGGGGAGGAAGCGTTCAAGAACTAGAGGAAAATTGTATGTTTCATCATTGCTACACTGCACCCTGACTGGCTCATCTCCTCCCCGCAGCCCTCTAAGAAGCATTCTTATTATATTTCTTCCAAGGTGGATTTGTCTCTTCTTTTCATAGTCCAGTTTGGAGTCATTAGCCACTGAAAACCTTGTGGATAACAGTAGTAGACTATAGATACTCAAATATGCTGTCATATGTAATGGCAGAAGGGACATTAAACCACCCCAAAAATCCATTGCCACTGAGGCTTTTTGACTCATAGTGACCCTATAGGACAGAATAGAATGCCCCTGATGGGAGCAAAAGTATCATTTTTCTTCAGCAGACATTAAGCCACCGATACCTGTATAACACACACACACACACACACACACACACACACACCTATCTGTTTGAATATGTGTCCTATTTATCTATATATCTATAACTATATAGTTGATACAAAACCATATCAATGGAAAATTATTATGCTGTGCTACTGTTTTGAGAAGCTGAGATCACCAAAGCACTGTTTACTTTATGGTTAGAAATAATTACTAACATACCTCTGAGCCTGCAGGTAGATTAGAAAATTGTTTATCGTGTCATTGTTCCCAGAAAGGAAGTTTCAATAAGTTATAGTACAAACTCTTACTTCTGGATGCATATTGGAGCTCTTTAAAAGTACTGATACCCAGCTCCCACCCCAGAGAATTTCATTCAATTCATCCCAGGTGAGTCGAATGTTCTCAGGGTTGAGGACTGGTGAGTCAGTGGGTCTCAGCTGACAGGCATGCAAAAATAAATTAATATATGGTGATGGAGATGGAAGGAACCCTGGCGGTACGGTGGTTAAGTGCTCAGCTGATCACTGAAAGGTCAGCCGCTCAAACCCAGCCGCCGCTCCGTGGGAGGAAGATATGCCAATCATCTTCCCCATAGAGTCCAAGCTCCAGAACTCGATGGAGCAATTCTACACTGTCTCACGGGGCCAGAAGTAACTGGCCTACTTTGAGTTTAAGTGAGATGAAACATGTCTTGGTTTTACATTAAGTTGTCAATAATTTCAAAAATATGTAACAATTCTAGAGAGAAAGAAACACCCATTTACCTGTTACCTAAATTTAACAATTACTAAAATTTGACCTGTTTTCTCTCTCCCTTCTCACATGCATATGCACACATATTCACACACACCTATTAATACACAAATATCTGAGCATGTATTATTCCAAAATATTTTAAATGTATCACAGACACTTTGGCATTTCACTATTACATATCTCTGTATGCATCTTTAAAAAAATAAAGGACATTTCCTTCATAACCATGATATCATTTTAGACCCTACAAAGTTAACACTACTTTTTAAAAAGCTTTCTAATTCCATACCCATATTCAAATTTCCTAAAAGTGACATGGGGGAACTTTTTCTGTTGATTCTTTTCAGATCATTTGTTAGGAGATAATTTTTTTAATCATTTTATTGGGGGTTCTTACAGCTCTTATCACAAGCCACACATACATCCACTGTGTCAAGCACATTTGTACATATGTTGCCATCATCATTTTTGAAACATTTTCTTTCTACTTGAACCCTTGGTATCAGCTCATTTCCCTCCTTCCCCCTCCCTCACTAATGAACCCTTGATAATTTATCTTTTTTTTTCATGTCTTACACCTACTGTTGTCTCCCTTCATCCACTTTTCTATTGTTCATCCCCCTGGGGGGGTGTTATATGTTGATCGTTGTGATCAGTTCCCCCTTTCTCCCCACACCATCCCCTTCCCCTTTGGGTATCATTACTCTCATTATTGGTCCTGAGGGGTTTATCTGTCCTGGATTCCCTGTGTTGTGAGCTGTTATCTGGATCAGTGTATGTCCTTAGGTCTAGCTGGACTTGTAAGGTAGAATTAGGGTCATAATAGTGTGTGGAAGGAAGCATTGAAGAACTAGAGGAACGCTGTATGTTTTGTCAGTACTATACTGCACCCCGACTGGTTCATCTCTTCCTTGTGACTCTGCTGTGAAAGGATGTCCAACTCTTTACAGATAGGCTTTGGCTCTCCACTCTGCCCTCTGTTTCATTCACATCGATAGGATTTTTTTGTTCTGGGTCTTTGGTGCCTGATAACTGATCCCATTGACAACTCATGATCACACAGGCTGGAGTGCTTCCTCCATGTGGGATTGGTTGCTTCTCAGCTAGATGGCCATTTGTTTATCCTCAAGCCTTTAAGATCCCAGGCTGGGCACCATCAAGTTTCTTCATCACATTTGCTTATGCACCCATTTTGTCTTCAGTGATCATGTCAGGGAAGGTGAGCAATCACAGAATATTGAGTTATTAGAACAAAGTGTTTTTGCATTGAGGAAGTACTTGAGTAGAGACCCAATGTCCATCTGCTATCTTAATACTTAACATATAAGTATATATACATAGATCTATTTCCCTGTCATATTTATATACGTATATACATACATATATACATGTCTGTATTCAGACCTCTATAAATGTCCTTTGTCTCCTAGTTATTTACTCGATTTCTTTTTACTTTCCCCTTGTCCCACTATCATGTTTGACCTTCATTTGGCTTTCAATAATTCCTCTCGAATATGCTGCACTTGATCAAACCCCACCAGGCATCCTTCACCCTCCTTGCCATTGATTTTAGAGTACTTGTTGTTCCCTTGTCCCTGGGTTTGTTGGCACACCCTGCTACCCCCACCTCCCCCTCTATCTCCCATGTCCCTGTAGAACTGTTGACCCCATTGTTTTCTCTTTCTGGATTGTTTATCCCACCTATCTTATCTAGAGAAACATGCAAAAAAAAAGCATAAAAACAAAACAATAATGACAACAACAACAAAAAGCAGAACAAAAACTACCGAAAAAAAAAAAGAAACCCAACAACAGAAAAGAAAAGCCTATAAATAGTCCCAGGTCTGCTTTTTGACCTTTATGAGTGTTTTCTGGTAGAATTTGATGGGGTGCTGTGCCCTGGCCCCAAAGTCTATTTTTAGTATTCCTCGGGGACTTCATTGCTTTGCTCACCTTGCTGCTCTAACACATGCCCTCAGTATTTTGCCCAGGTGTGGTGGGATCAGATCTGTCTCAATTCCCATATTGTGTCTCCAGTGTTGTCCCCTGTAGTGCTATGGGTCAGTGAGGGACGTCGTGTCTCATGCTGGAGCTGGCCCTATGGTCCTCTCTGTGCATTGGCTGCTCCAAGCAGGAATATTGTCCGTAGGGCGTGGTGGACCATGTTGTGTTCCACTCTCTCTCTCTCCTTCCTCTTAGTTTGCTCCTGTGTGCTCTGATCTGCCATGCCCCCTCCTCAAGCTGTAGCTTTAGTGCTGTCCTCTGTAGTGCACTCTTCGTGGAGGATGGGAGGAGGAGGGTCCACATAGCTGGGATTGGGACCAGCCACACAGACTTCCCTATTGGTTTGCTGCTTCATGCTGGTATGTTGCATTTATGTCTTGGTGCACCAGGTTGAGGTCTGGTCCCTCTCTCCCTCTCTTCTGGAGATACAAACAATACCCTCCCCTTGGGTGGGTTAGTGACCTATTCCCCAACTACCAATGTCTCCTATTTCCTGTCCTTCCTTCCTTCCTTCCTTCCTCCCTTCTTTATAGTTGGCTGCCATATGTAACCTTAGATTGGGCTGGCCCCTGCCAGAGCACCTGGACCTTACTCCAGGAATGTATGCATACTGTAGCTTTTCCCCTATGCCTCTTTTGCTTTTTAAGCTTACCTCAGTGGACTCATGTTGTACTTGTCCTTTTGTGTTTGACTTGCTTCCCTGAGCATATTTCCCTCCAATTCCTCCCATGCAGCAAAGTGCTTCATGCATTCATCACTGCTTTTTAGGGATGTGTAGTACTCCATTGTATGTATGTACCACAGTTTTTAAATCCATTCATTCATTGATGGAAATTTGGGTTGTTTCCAACTCCCTGAAATTGTGAACTGTGCCTTGGTGGACATTGGATCACAGATGTCCGGCTGTGGTTTGTTTCTTGCCTCTTCTGGATATATGCCCAGGAGGGGGATTGCTGGGTTGAGACCATTTTAAAAAGCAGTATTTAACAACAGAGCCTCACAGTAGAAAAATCATGATAAATTCAAGATTTTATTAAAATACCCCATTATTTATGGCAGAGGCCTAAAAGTAAACCACATAAATTCATTCTACCATAAAAAAAGAAAACCTCATTGAAATAATCCTATGATTCCAGTGATCAATTTTAAAAAGCAATTGCACTTAGGTGAAGGATAAATAGGATCTGTGTCATATTATTTATTAGTGTCGTGGTTGAAAATACACTCAGCAAAACATACACCTATTCAATAGTTTCTACATAGAGAATTCAGTGAGGTTGATCACATATTTCAAGTTGTGCAACCATTCCACCCCCCTTTTCTAAATTGTTCTTCCACATCAACATACGTTAACAGCCCCTAAGCTTTGTATCTAGCCTTTGAGTGGTTGTTGTCAATTTAATCTCATAGAGATAATTATTTAAGGAACCCCACTATTACTGTCATGTAAGCATTCGACTACTAACCTCAAGGTTGGTAGTTCAAATCCACCAATCTCTCTGATGGAGAACGATGAGGCTGTCTGCTCATTTACAATCTCAATGACCCTTGATGACAGTGGAGGTTTGGGGTTGGTGGCACAAGGGTGGTGGTAGCTACAAATTTCGTGTCAACTTGAAGTTCAGTGGTGGGTTTTAGCATGTCAGTCAGGTCACCGCCTGATGGTGCCTCCTTGTGGGTGTGACCTCCTCCCTCTCTCTCCCTCTGTCTTAACCTTCTGGCTGCGAGCTCTGGAGTTGCTTCCACTGCCATTGGATCTAAAAGACTTTGCACCCACCAGCATCTGATCTTCCTGCATCCTTGTATGTGGTTTTGTGAGCCTGAAGAGGGATTTATGGAGGAGAATTGGATTTATGGACTTGAGTTGGACTGAGCTGTCATGTTTGCCTTCTATACAATTAGCTCTTGATATAAAGGGTTTTCTTATACATATATGAGTGTCTCTGGATTTGTTTCTCTGGTCAAGCCGGCCTAAAACAAGGGCTGATAACTCAGCTATGAACCAGATATTTAGTTGTTAAAATCCACCAGCTACTCTTCAGGGGAAAATACCTGCAGATTTGCCTATGGAGCAAATATCCTCTCTTCTAAGGCCACTACAGGGTCACTGTGAATCAAAATCTACTCTAAGACCTACAACGTCAGAAACATAGGTAGTTCTTTCAAGAGGATAACTCTCAATCAAACATTCTTACTAATTAAACTAACCTATTACCTGGTTTAAATATGTCAGGGAATATTTTGGTGTAAGGTTTAACAATTATCTCAGGGCAATAACTATAGGATTGGGAGATGGTCCAGTCACCCTAATGATTCTGGAAATTCTAGGCTTTACAAGAATTTGAAATTCTGCTCCACATCTTTCCCCCTTTTGATCAGAATTCTTTTCTAGAATCCTTGATCAGAACATTCAAGCATGCTAGCCAGGCACCACCCTATCTTGGTCTCATGGTAAAACAGGAGGCAATTAGACATATATTCCATTTTCTCCTCATATTCCTGACTCCTCTTCTTCATCTGTTGCTTCAGGCAATAGAGACCAATTGCTAGACTATATGTGGCTGTTTGCAAGCTTTTGAGAACGCAGGCTCTGATTGCAATGAAATCAGAGGTAGAACCAAAGCACGAACTATATATTATTAGGCCAATTACTGGCCTATCCCATGAAACCATAACCCTCAACCCCTAAACACAGAACCCAAATCACATAATGTGTTTGAATGCATGTAGACAACCTCAGAAATTGCTCTTTTTGTTGTTTCCCATCAATTAAACCTGAAAGGTTGCCTCTTGTAGGTTTTTTCCTCTTATCTCTCTATGTGTTCATTACAACTGCATGTAGAAAGTAGCAATTCCGTTTCGAGACAGGAGATTACCTTTAAGTAATAACATCTCAAAGGTTTCTGTGACACTTAAATGAGTTACTGAATGCAGCATTCTTAGAACAATACCTGTCACATAGTAAATGCTGTAGGAGTATTATCTGTCATTAGAAGAGGTCTTAAATTTAATGTGTGAGAACCTCATAGCAGGTGTGTGTTAAATTATAGTCTAGGACTCCTATCACAGAGATGAGCAGACAGTAGGTCTGCCTTAGTACCCAGAAACACATATACATTTTAATTCAGAATTCAGGCTGATGACATCAATTAAATAAGCAGTAAACATTAAGTTTCATCTGAAGAATATAAGGTAATAACTAGCATCTTAAGCTCTAGAACCACAAAATGGGTAGCATGAAAACAGTGAACTCTTAGTCACATGACAGTGAACTAAGTTCAAACCATTTTGAGTGCCATTGATTTGATTCCAATGTGCAGTGGCCCTGTGGACAACAGACGGCAACATTGCCTGAGCCAGTGGTAGCCTCACACTCACTGCTGTTTGAATCCATGATTACTGTCACTGTGTCCATCGATCTTATTGAGTTTTCCCCTTTTTCCCTACCACTATACAGTACCAAGCAGACTTCTCTAGGGACTACTCCCTTCACATGTCCAAAGTAAATATGATGGAGTCTTGCCATCCTCCCTTCTGAAGAACACGTTGGCTGTATTTATTACACTACTTATCTGTTCATTCTTCTGGAAGTCCATGGTACAGTCACTGTTCTTGGCCAGCGCCATAATTCAAAGGTATCAATTCTTTGTTTTAGCTTCTTTGTTCATGGTCCAGTATGCACACCGGTGAGACGTGATTGAAAACACCATGGCTTGAGTGAGGAGTTCCTAGTCCTCAAGGGGACATCGTTGCTTTTTAACATTTTAAAGAGGTCTTTGGCAAGAAAGTCATGGTTGCGCAGTTGGTTAAGTGTGGCCTGCTAACCGAAGGTCAACAAGTCAAACCCACGAGCCACTCCCTGGGAGCAAGAGGAAGCTGCCTACCATCATAAAGATGTACTGCCTCTGACACTCTAAGGAGCAATTCTATTCTGTCCTACTAGATCATTAGAAGTAATAATTGACTCGATTTCAGGGAGATTCCGCTTCGGATGTACCCAATAAAATATGTCATTGAATTTCTGGACTACTACTTCCATGAGCATGGATTGTGGAGCAAGTTCAAATGAAATACCTGACAATGTAAACATCTTTGTTAATTGCTAATGTTTCTAATGGAATTTAATATGATTGATATTTACCTCATATATCTAATGGTGGGGTAGTTGCTGTCTTTATGAACTGGTGTAATAAATTCTGATCTTTAATCTCCTCAGTAAGTGCTTCCAGTCCTCTTCACTTTCAGTGAGCGTGGTTGTGTCCTTTGTATGTTGCAGATTGATGATGAGTCTTACTCCAACCCTAGAAGCATGTTCCTCTTTACATAGTCCAGTTTCTCAGTTCCTTTACTTAGCATACTGATAAAAATGATACAATCCTGATTCCATTTTTCTTCTGATTTTAACAACTGCCACTTGGTCTATGCACAGGTTCTACGTGAGAACAATGCAATGTTCTGAAACTAGTATTCTTCCTAATGTTATCCATGATTTATTATCATCTACGCTGGGATAGATGGCTAATTGTATCCATGAACAACGGCCTTTAGCCATACCTATTGTGCATCAAAATGAACTGCCCTCTAGTGAACTTCCATTCATTGTGATCTCACCTGGATCACAGTAGACCTGGTCTCCATCGAGATTTCAGTTGCTGCTTTTTCAAAAGTGAATCCTCAGACTTTTCCAAAACAGCTCTGGTTTTATTTAAAAGTTCAAACTTTGGGTCAGCAGGCATACGTGCAGCACCTATGAACTATGACATATAAAGCCCTGTTATATACTGGCAGCATTAAAAACATGTAAAACGCAACATTATCTCTTTTGTGTGTGTGCACATGGCACAGGAATGCACGCATGAAAACAGGGAGAAGCCCGTTCTTGTAGATGTTGTTGTTCCCCAGAAAACCTAGGGTACAAATTCGAAAATGTATGTAACCATAACAATGTAAACGGGAAATGAAAGAAACATGTAAAAATTATTGTAATCTTCGGATAAGCCACAGAATGAGCTACTTCTTTTGAGACTTTTTGAAAAGTCTAATTTTGTATTGGACTTGAGAAGTCGATTTTGGGAAAACTGACAATAATGGTAATAGTTCAGAGTCTATGCTCTGAATAAAATGCTTTCATGATGCAAATGGTTTACATACTGGCCTCCTCACAGAAAGGCTGGGGTTTTAAGTCTAAGTGCTTTGCAAGGCATGGTCTTGGATCCACTTGAAAAACAAATAGCTGTTGGAAACCCGGTGAAGCATAGCTCTATTCCGACATATGTGGGGTTGCCATTATTCAGAATAACCTCAGTGGTTATCCTCGTAACCTCTATTCACAAAAACCACAATTAGAGAGGACAATATCACTTTTAAGAATGTTCTTCAACACCAATACATTCATGCTTAACTACATGTATTTAGATTGGGTTTTAGTCTATGTGAGTGTATAGATTAATGATCTCTAATTTGGTTCTGGGCCCAGATGGTGTAATGGTTACACATTAGGCTACTAACTTCAAGGTCAGTGGTTTGAAGCTACCAAACATTCACTGGGGAAAGATGAATCTTTCTATTTGCATAAGTAATTAGTCTTGGAAACCCAATTGGGCGATTCTGCCCTATCCTATAAAGTTGTTATGAATTGTCATCAACTCAAGGGGAGTGAGTTTCGGTTTTTGCTTTTTTTGTCTATATATAGTAAGTAAAAAGTATAGAAATCATGGAAAGCGTTATTAAACAACAATATCAAAACGTGAAGCTGCTGTTTCTCAGCATATCCTCCACTGAGGTCTATACACTTCTGAAGGCAATGTTTTCGTCTAACCCTTCCCTGAAGAATTTCTGTGCTCTGAAATTTACGTCACGTCAAAATGGCGAATTTGACACCCTCAAGGGATTCAAACTATGTTCCTTTTAAAGGTTCTTTGAAGTGTTAAAGAGTTAAAAAGAGTTGGAAGAACAAGAAAATAGTTTAAAGGAGCTGTTTCCCAATTGGATCCTTGTAGGACATCACGTGCTAACTTCAAATAATGAGCCGGTGCAACTTTCCTTTTCACGCCAACATTTTCCAATGTTCTTCAAACTTCTTTATATAAGCCCTTGTGGGCATCCTCATGTCCTTAGAATGTCCTCAGAATCCCCTCGTGTCCTTATGTCCTTAGAATGTCCTTAGGCTCCCCTCATGTCCTTATGTCCTTAGAATGTCCTCATGTCCTTATGCCCTCATGTCCTTATGTCCTTAGGCTCTCCTGATGTCCTTATGTCCTTAGAACGTCCGTATGTCCTTATGCCCTTATGTCCTCATGTCCTTCTGCCCTCATGTCCTTATGTCCTTAGAATGTCCTCATGTCCTTATGCCCTCATGTCCTTATGTCCTTAGAATGTCCTTAGGCTCCCCTCATGTCCTTATGTCCTTAGAATGTCCGTATGTCCTTATGCCCTTATGTCCTCATGTCCTTATGCCCTCATGTCCTTATGTCCTTAGAACGCCCGTATGTCCTCATGTCCTTATGCCCTCATATCCTTATGTCCTTAGAACCCCCTCAAAATGGTTATCCTAACCTTCTGAACTGACCTCTCCATCTTAAACTGCACAGCAGATCCTCAGAGAAGCCACTGTTCGGATTGGATCTTGGGGAAGGAACTTGAACGGGACTAAGACAAGTGTATTGTTCACAAAACTTCCCCGCAGCCAGCCACTGATCATAGAGACACTTCGAGATGTCTTGTTTGGAATACACCTGTGCAGGTTTGAGCTGGAACCCTAAGCAGATGTCTTTTGTTTTGTTTTGTTTTGCTTCCCTCGTGTGTGGTTGTATGAAATTATTTTCACCCTTTGATGTCAATTTCTAATTTCAACGATTTCATGGGAAAGGTACACCATGGCTTCACCTACAAGAGGCGCAAGGCAGGAAAAAGACTCAAGGAACGGACTCAATAGCGAGTGAACTAACGGAAATCTCTAGACGGATCTGTATTATCAAACAGAAGAAATAAGCCAAAATCAATATTAGATGAAAATGTTATGTCAATAACTCTGTTTCTCTACAATTTCTCATAAGCTACTGCTTCCAATTGAGCACTGTCAATTTTGCTTTAATAACTCTGGGTTGATGAACCATCTCCCTGACTCTGTCACCACGTCTTGAGCGACATTAGAAGAGTTTCCTGCAAATCCTCAGTTTCATGGTTTATAACGTGGAGGTAGTAACCCTTGGCACCATCATACTTTACTGAGCTATTTCCAAGACTAATGAGTCGCGAAAGCTTTGGGCCATTCTGATCAAAGGCGTTGTATAACTAACTACAAAGAATTGTTATTATTTACCTGTAGCTGGTTTTTACTGTGCCACTAATGAGCATTGTGGTCAGCAATAACTTATTAGGGGAAAGCATAGGAGGTGAAGGTTAAGATATAATTCTCGTTAATATTAATTGGTGTTATGCAGACGATAGAAAACAAGGCTTCCTGCGGCCTAACAGGTTGGCATGGTTTCTGCAAATCTACCCTACAACCTACTTTAGAGATTGAGCATGCTGATAGTTTTCCTTGGTTTTGTACTATTTCTATGTACCGTGTTTCCCCGAAAGTAAGACATCCCCTGAAAATAAGACCTACTTACAGTTTTGCCTCTTGCTGAAATATAAGGCATCCCCCGAAAATAAGGCCCCCCAAAGCTACTATGACTCTGGACTCTGGACCGTAGTGGTGGGTGCTGCCGCGCAGCTCACTGTTGGCCACTGCGCAGCTGGAGCAGACAGGATGTGCGGAGTCTCTTTTAATAAAACAATAAACAATAAATGTGTACCATATTCTTCTTCACGGAAAAATAAGATGTCCCCTGAAAATAAGACCTAGCGCATCTTTGGGAGCAAAAATTAATATAAGCCATTGTCTTATTTTTGGAGAAACAGTAGAATTCACCTTGCAACAGCATTAGTAAAAGACACCAGCAGAAGAAGAAAACATTCCATTGAGATCGCTTTCTCAAAATATCTCCTTCTTAAAATGTAATGACCCTTAAGCCATTTCAATGGACTCTCTCTCCCTGCCTATTTCTTTCTTTCCCTCCTTCCTTCCTTCCTTCCTTCCTTCCTTCCTTCCTTCCTTCCTTCCTCCCTCCCTCTTTCTTTCTTTC